>NC_142649.1:148557500-148868333 GCF_055504915.1 Nelumbo nucifera
AGAAATCAGTCAATTTGGTGCTTGTAATGGGAGTCCCTCAGGCCTGCCTGGTTGTTGGCAGGTTCTATTTTGTACTTTTATGAGTTTGATCTAATAAATTTATCTTACCTTTTTCAAAAATAAAATCAGCACATTTTCTTCTTCCATATATTCTTCTTCTACTTCTTCCTCTTCTTCTTCTTCTTCTTCTTCTTCTTCTTCTTCTTCTACTACTACTACTACTGTTACCAATACTTTTTCTTTTCTTCTTTTCCCATAACAAAAATAAGGGTTCAGCCCCTATATTTTTTGAGTTTTATTTTTCTTCTTTCTCTTCTCATAAATATGTTGATTTTCTATACTTTAATATGAACTTTATACTTTTCTTTTGAAAATTGTGAATAATTATTAAGGAAATATGGTTATGGTACCTAGGTAACTAACCTAGGATCTATATTTTTAACATAAAAAATCCATAGGCGACAAGGCAATCCCCTTCGCCTTGGCGCCTTGAAAACTATGGTTATAACCTGTAGAATCTATTTCTATTTCCATGGCCTGATCTAGCTGACTGCTTCAAACAAACTGGTTAGAAAGAGAAAAAAACTACCTAGTTGCCTTGTTCGTAGTTCAAATGCAATCAGACAGAAGAAATAAATAAATAAAATGACAAGTCAGTAGAAAATCTTCACCTCAATTTTTACAACTGTTACAAGATCATTTTTTTGGAAAAATATTATTTGATTGGGACAAGATGAACTTTTCTATTGCCTAATGCTTTTAGCACTTTGGTGATGTCTATGCGATAGTGGTTGCTTTGATTGTGGTGGAGTTATGGAGATGCAAGGGATCTCAAGCAAGGAAAGAGGTCTTTTTTTTGTTAAGTCAGGGAAAGAGATATTTTGAAGTAATATACATAAAAGATACACTAAACACAAACTAGCAAACAGGACCATGCTATCAAAAGTAGAGTTCATGGGCTGATCACCCTTGCCATCAGGAGTGGAGCTAGGATTTTTTGTTAGGGGGCCAAAAGCTAATAAATATGGATTGGGGAGGGCAAAAGTGTTAATAAACATAAGTGGGGGAGCAAAATATAAGGTAGATATAAATGGGGGGGGGGGTGTGGGGATTTTTAAGGCAGGGGGCATGGCTCCCCTCCACCACCCCTTGACTTCGCCCCTGCTTGCCATAATCATTGTGTTGATGACTGGAGTTTTATGCTTTACTTGATATGGAGTTTTTCTTTTTCTTTTTTTTTTGATTTTTTCCTTAATGAGCCAGTTGTCGAGAGATATATTGTATTTTGGTTTTTGGAGGTTACAGGTGTATATTTGTAATGCTGATAAAGTTTTTGATACTCGTATGTATTTATGGGAGGAAGAGGGGCCTGTGTGAAAATTTTGTATAATTTATCCTTTTGCTTATTTAAGCCATTGGTTGTGTGGGATCAGGGTTGACTGAGAGTTGATATTTTGTTGTGAGTCTGTAGAAAGGTCGGCCATGGATCTTTTGTTCTCATAGTGGATATTTTTCCCTCTCTTCCCGTGGATGTAGGCTACCGAGCCGAACCATATTAAATCTTGGTGTTTTCTCTATTTCCTCTTCTTATTTTCTTCTTGATTTGTTATTCTGTTTTATGTTACTTGACATGGCATTGGAGCAAGTTTAGTGTGGGAATTAGTTCGGTGAACTAAGGAAGGCTAGCAATCGAATTACTATTCGAGACTACTGTTCACGTGAGGTCTGTGGTGCTTGAATCTATGAAGCAATCAGTTAGGGACTTTTACCATTCAATGAAGAATATTTGTGATCATTTTTCATCATTTTTCTAGAATTTTACTAGACTCTGAAAGGGGTGATATTGTTTCTTGTTGCTTCTTTTAGAAACCAGGAAAAAGTAACATCTGATTTGGATTTTCTTTTGGTTCTTTCATACTTGGTGGAATCTAGAGTTGAGCTTTTAGAGTTCAAGTCGTTTTTATATGAGAAAGAAGATCAAAGGATCATTTGGGCAAGGAAATCTGATCTGGTTGGTATATTAGAGCATCTTCCAGTGCTTATTTTTAAAGCTATTAAAGCTTTATTTAGATTTTTCTCTTTTGTTGGATCTCTGGAAGGATTCCCTCTATGAAAGGATTTATGTTTTCCCTCCTCATCTTGTGGGTTATGTTCCCTATTATCTGAACTAGTTCATATCTTCAAGCAAATTCTGATTTCTATGTTGCATATCAATTATTTGATTTATTGTCTAAAAGGTTGGTTCATGGTTGTTGGTCATTTAGCCAAGTTTGGTGTTTTGTTTGGGAGCTCTAATTTTCCGAAAAAGTATTATAGAAACTCTGCAACTTCTCTGGTCTATTTATGATCATCAATATCAGCATGTGATACTGGAGCTCAAGGTGACTATTTGGTGTTCAAGAAAATGTCTCAATGGTGCAAATTTCTATAATGATTCTCCATTGTTATGATCAGTTTTGGTCTGATCTTGTTTGTCTTGGTTTGGTATTTAGACTATTTTGGTGAATGATGAATCTATTATAATCGATCAATATCTAGTTTGTTTGCCTCATACATGTTTTGCATGGAAGATGTTTGACGAAATGTTTCAGCAATGATCTTTTATTATGCTCATAATTTTTAAGTTATTGTTGAAGAAATCCTTGGAGTTTTGGTCTCCTTCGGTGACATGGGATTTTGATTCACTTTATCTAGTTGGCTTTTCGATTGGCCAACTCCCATTCCTCAGTTTGGTTTATGGAGTTCATAGTTTGCTTTCCATTAATGAACTCTGAATCTTTCCCCTAGCCAACTCTGTTTTGGTAATTCTGTTGGTATTTTTTATGATCTAGTTGTTTGGCATGGTTGGTTCTTCAGTTCGGAGATTGTGATTGATCTTTTGATGGCTAAATTTGATTCTTTGGCATGATATGTGTTGGCTTTCCCTTGGCCAACTTCAGTTTGGTGATTACTAAATCATGACTTGGCTCTACTTTGGCTTTCCGACATGAGTTCATTCAGCTTTCTAACATCTAGCTTTGGTTTCTAAGAGGCCCCTTCAACGTCTCAAGTTTAATGGTTACTGCTTCAACAGTACACCTATTTTCGTGGAGGTTGCTTTGACATCCTTCTTGCAAACTCAAGCTGGTTTCCCCACCTTGAGTTTGAGGGAGGGTGTCGAGAGATGTATTTGATTGTATTTGGGTTTTTGGAGGTTACAAGTGTATATTTGTAATGTTGATAAATTTTGGGACTTGTATGTATTTATGGGAGGAAGAGGGGCCTATGTGAAATTTTGGTATAATTTGGCCTTTTGCTTATTTAAGCCATTGGTTGTGTGGGATTAGGGTTGAGTGAGAGTGGATATTTTGTTGTGAATCTGTAGAGAGGTCAGCCATGTATCTCTTGTTTTCATAGTGGATATTTTTCCCTCTCTTCCTATGGATGTAGGCTACCGAGCCGAACCACATTAAATCTTGGTGTTTTCTCTATTTCATCTTCTTATTTTCTTCTTGATTTGTTATTCTGTTTTATGTTAGTTGACACCAGTAAGCACATCTTGCTCTATTCTTTTTCTCTCTATTGTTTCTAATGTATTAATGTTGCACCTTGTGTTTTATACAGGAGTACAAGATTCAAGGGTTTCCAACAATAAAGGTGTTTGCACCTGGCAAGCCTCCAATAGATTACCGAGGAGCAAGAGATGCCAAAGGCATTGCAGAATTTGCACTCCAACAGGTTTGCTTAAGAAATTATGAAGTTCTCTTTCTGTAGGTTGCCTGTTTTTCTCTTTTGACTTATGACTTTGATTATTCTGCTGCAACCTCTGGCATCATTTCTCTTCTTGTAGTGAATCTGTGAAATTCCCAAGTATCAAAACAAGAAAGCAGTAAATTTATTTGCACATAAATACTTACTATGTGTAAAAGAATGAAAAGAACAAGGGAAAACATAAGTTTTTTCATGGGCTATCTACACTGTGTACTGAATAATCTCTGTAATAGGACATATAGTGATGGCCAAAAATGCATTCGTATTTGCAGTAATTAGTAAATCAGATCAACTCAACAAAGCCCTTTCCCTATTAAATGAGGCTAGCAACGTAAATCCTATCCTGCCACTTCACTTTATCAAGGACTTTATTTATTTTTATTTACTCAACTCAACTAAAGCCCTGTTCCACCTATTCAACTATGTAAATCCTTTTTTTCCATTCCACTCTATTCAGTGCTAATATCCATTGTTAAGTTATGAGCCCTTAAATCGTTTCTCATTACTTCAACAGTTCAACCCATGCCCTTTTTGGTAGTCCTATCCTATATTTCTTTTCTAGTTATTTCAATCCTTGTCCTTTTAACCTTTCCCCTTCTCTTTTATTTTTAGGGATCATTGCCCGGTGGCTGGTGTAATGCTGAAGTTTGTATCCACTCCACCCCCTCCATGACCCCAGTAGCTAGGACCAACAATGGGTAATGTTTCTTGTAATACTTTTTGGAATCTTCAAGGTGCCATTGCTTGGTGTAATGGTAAAAACTTGGGCTGGCATCTGTGAGAATGTGGAAAAAGTTTGAGAGCAGCCAATTTGTGTGAAAATGTTGAAGTTTAAGTCCATATCCAGTCTACCCCCTCCCCCCACATGACTCTAGATAGCTGGGACCAACATTGGGTAATGGCTTTTTTACTTTTAGAGCCATCAAGTTGCACCAAATCATTTTTTTTCTCGTGTACTTGTTCATATTGTATTTTTTTTTCTTAAAAAGTAGCCATATGCATTGTATTTAGGTGACAAGACCACTTTGGTCAGCATTCCCCCATCATGTAACCTATTTGCGCTATCCTTAAATTCAATGAATGCTAATTTTTTGTCCTTCTTAATCTTTCCACCTATCTATCTTAACATCATTATCTTGGATACACTTTGATTCTTAAAATCACTTTTTTCTTCTTTTAGTTGCCCAACTTTCTACTAGGGCATCCACTTCTTAATTGTACCATCAACATCATCAATCTTGACCATTTTTGTAATAGAAATAGAGATTTCTTTTGAAAGATAAAGTATGATTTATATTAACTGAAAATGTATCAAAAGATTACATCAAAACCCCTACACACCAAGGTGTACAAAGGGTTGAGAATACAAAAAAAAATGTACAAATTACAAAAAAATGCAAATGTTGACCATTCATTTACAGCCCATAAAAGAATTCTTTTCCACTGATTAATAAACTGCTGCTGATACATGCCATTTTCAGGAATTCAGGGTCTTGGCCCATTCAATCAAGCACCTCTCCCTCTTCCCAGTCAATCTTTCTATTTCTGTGGCTAGTTGTCTGAAAGCTGGATATTCAAAACCATAGAGATGATTTTAATGAGGCTAAAAAATGCATGCAATTTTCAGGTTCAAAACCAAAGGGATAAAGCCCCTTGAAAAAAAAAATCTATTTAGGTTCAACTGTTGATAAAAATCCTAAAATGAAGAGAATTTTGTATTTTATATGTATACACAAAACAAACTTTGTAATTAATGCCTAATGAAGTATTGCAGTAAATAGTTGATGAGATTAATGGAAACTAGACCCATGGTCCTAAGGGAGATTTTCATTGCTTAGCCAACCCCAATTAGCAGGAATCAGATCCAACATCTTGGACAATTTGAGTAATGCATTTGAACCAGTAGTTAACTGGGTCCAGTTCATCTTTGTTAAAAATGTACCAGATAGCATATTTAACTAACAGATGATGTAGAAGAGGTAGTTGTATGGGGGCTAGGTGGGCTGGAAATTTAAAGGAATAACTGAATAAGATGAATTGTTGCTTTAGTAGAGTTTATTGGAGCTATCTAAGAATATCAATTTGACTTGTAAATGTTTTAAGTCAGATTGAACAACTTGTCAGCTTCTCCCTCAACCAACGAAATTTGCAAGAACAACAGAAGTAGGTCTAGGTCCTAGGAATGGAATTTTTGCATGAAATTTTCTGCAGACAGAGAATATTAGAAAAAGGAAAATAAATCTAGAATACTACTAGGGTGATTCTAGGATAGGGGTGATCATGGGCCAGGTTCTGGGCCTTTGGGTTGCAAAACATTGTATTAAGTATATACAATATATAATATAAAATAAGACATGTACGGGTATATGTATGTATGTGTGCGTTTGTGGATACAAAACCCAGGCCCAAGCCCAGAAATTTCTAGGCTGGACTATAAAGGATCACCCCTATTCTAGGACCATCTTGATGCCACATCAGCAGGTTGGATGAAACCCATCTCAACAGGACCCAAATCTGATGTATATAGTAGGGTGGGGTCTAAATGTGGCTGTCTGAACCCAACCCCTTTCAAATGTATGGGAAAATGGGTTGAGGTGGTGTCTGAAGTCTTTCTATCTTGCCTTTCTTAAGGTTTTACCTGTTCAGTATTTGAGATTTTCTCTTAGTTTTATGTTAATCTGGAGCATTATCCATGAAATGGTGGGATGGCTAACACCCTTTAGTCTTGTACAGATTAAGGCTCTTTTGAAAGAACGTGTTCATGGAAAGGCATCAGGAGGCTCAAGTGAGACATCTAAATCAAGTGCATCAATAGAACTGAATTCTAAAAATTTTGACGACATGGTACTTAAAAGTAAAGATCTTTGGATGGTGGAGTTCTTTGCACCCTGGTAAGTGTTCCTCAGATAACAAACGTGTGATGTGTCTTTTGCCAGTCATGGCTTTGATTATTTTTTGTGGTCCATTCATATATAGAGTATTGCTAATCCCTTAGATTCATTTCTTGCATGCCTTACAAATGCATTGTCATTCCAAGTGGGTCCCCTAACTGTCATTACAGGTGGGTCCCATTGCAGTATTGCAGATGTATGATGTAAGATGGATTTGTAAAGCATACAAGAAAAAAAGAACTTGCATGCTTAGTATTTTCATCCATTCATGATTGCCAAATGAGTAATTCAATTTTTTAATATTTCAAAAGATGAGGCATTACCTACTCATTCTATCAATTGTTTGCTTGCTGATATAATAAATGATTGAATATGGAAAATTCTATAATTGTTCTATGTTAAACTAGAAACTGAGCACCTAGGACAAAAAAAAAAAAAAAAGAAAAGAAAAAACCGAGTAAAATCTAATGCTTACTTGTATGAAGATATAGATTATGGAATATCACCAAATTAGAGTCCATTAATTGGAACTAAAATAAACTTAATTTCTACTCTCAAGAGTTTAATTTTTTTATGGTAAATAATAAATTGTATAGATAGTTGATAGACTATTAGTGTGTGTAGTCCCAGCCCCACACTTTATTTTACTGTTTATTTCTTTGTGTTATAGTTATGGTAGTTGGGCCGGTTGGGCCATATTTATTTTCTTTTGTTTTAACTAGGGTTATTAGAGTAATTCTACTTCTTGTAAAGTCATGAATATAAATAAGATTTAGTGGGGCGGATAGAAGGATCTAACCGCACCCTTTAGAGGTAAATTAGGTTATGTGATTCGAGACACAAAGAAGCCAGCCAAGGATGACATATCACATCCCAAATTGGTTCAAGAGAACTATTTGGTGATGACTTGGCTATGCAACTCTATGCAGCCTCACATCAGCCGAAACTACTTATGGGCAAAAACAGCCAAAGAGATTTGGGACAACATGAAGGAGATATACTCCCAACCTCTTAATGTTGCTAGAGCTTATGAACTGAAGTGTGAAGTGAATAATCTCAAGCAAGGGGAGAAGCCAGTCTCAATGTACTTTGCTACTCTAAAATCCCTATGGCATGAAATTGATCACTTGGAAACTATTGAGTGGGAAAGTCAGAGGGATGCAGCAACGTATAGAAAGTCAATTGAAACAAATAGAGTGTTTGAGTTCTTATCTGGTCTGAACTCGGATTTTGACATTGTAAGACAACAACTTCTTACTAGGGAGAGTGTGACATTATCTCAAGCCTACTCATTGGTTCACAGTGAAGAGAGTAGGAGAAAGGTTATGTTACCGCTTCGGCCTATGTAATCGGCCTTAGCAGCAACAAAATCTAAGTTTGGAGGGGAGAAGGAAAGGGAAATGAAGAAGGAAAATAAAAGAGACATTTTTTGTGATCATTGTAAGAAGCCAAAACATGCTAGGGACACTTGTTGGAAGTTGCATCCCCACCTGATGCCAGTGTGACTCAAAAACAAGAAGGGAAGTGCTAATGTGGCAGTTATTACAAACAGTGCATCCACTTCCAGCACAAGGACCACATCCTTAGATGCCTTAGTTGTTGTGCAGGCTGCTTTGACACAATTAGAGAATGAAGTTGGTATTTCTGGGTCATCATCTCAGCCTTCAGCTACTACATCTTCTACTCTCACTTCAGCCTTTTCTCACTCAGGTACAAAAGCTACAGCATATCATACTTCAGCCCTAGGTAACACTAGACCCTTCTGGGTAATAGATTCAGGTGCTTCTGACCATATGACCAGTTTATCTACCTTGTTTACCACCTATTGTCTATCATCTGGCAGAGACAAAGTATCTATTGTTGATCGCTCCCTTGTGCCTATTTCTAGCAAGGGAGACATCAAACTGTCTGATGCCATCTCCCTATCCTCAGTTTTGCATGTTCCTAAGCTTAGTGCTAACTTGCTTTCAGTTACTAGTATTACTATGAATCAAAACTGTTTAGTGACCTTTTTCCCCTGATCGTGAGACGAATGGAGTTTACCTGCTTGAGCATCCACATGGGAAGGAGAGTGAAGTTGGGAGATTATTTGTTTCTCATCCTTTGAGTGAGATTATCCTTTGGCATAACCGATTAGGTCATTTGTCTTTTGGATCTTTGAAGAGTCAGTTTCCAAATTTGTTTGAGTCAGTCCAAGTGTCTAGTTTGAGGTGTGAAAGCTGTGAACTTGCAAAACATTGTAGATCAACTTATTCTTTGAGCAATAAAAGAAGCAATCTTCCTTTTGAAATTGTGTATACAGATGTTTGGGGACCATATCATATTCCTGCTATGGGGGGTACAGATACTTGTTATTTGTTGATGATTATACCCGTTTCTCATGGGTTTACTTTATGCACTCTCGAGATGAGGTCCCCTCTTCGACCCAGGCTTTTCATCAGATGGTACTGACCCAATTTGAAATTAGGATCAAAACTCTCAGATTCGATAATGCCAAGGAGTACTTTGCAAAACCCTTGGCATCATATCTCCTAGATCATGGAGTCATTCATCAGAGCACTTGTCCCTGTACACCTTAGTAGAATGGGGTTGCTGAGAGAAAAAAATAGACATATCTTGGAGGTAAGCCAGAAGCATCATGTTCAACTTTAATGTTCCCATACACTTCTGGGGAGATGCAATCCATATAGTTGTTTACCTTATTAACATAATTCATTTATGGGTTCTAGACATGAAAATACCATTCAATCTTCTGTATCTAGACAAGGACTTGTTCACTATTCCCCTTAAAACTTTTGGGTGTACTTGTTTTGTTCAAATCCTTGGACCTCATCGCTCCAAATTTGATCCCAAAGCTGCTAAATGTATCTTCCTTGGGTATGCACAAAATCAAAAGGGGTATCGCTGTTATGAGCCTATTTTGGGGAGACATTTTGTGTCCATGGATGTCACCTTTTTTGAGGATATGCCCTACTATCATAAGGCTTCTCCTCAAGGGAAGAGTAGTGAGGAAGGGATTTCAGCCCCAGAAGTTCCATTACCTATTCCGGTCACTGAGGGGGAGTGTCGTGAAGAGGGCTGTTAGAAGTGCAAGGAGTTGAGAGTGTATCACAGACAATGGTGGAGGCAGGTTGATTCCCGTCCTCAGCAATCCAAGCCGATCCCAACACCTTCTACAACTCCAGGTCCAGGCACTACGCCTATTGTTGTTTCCATTGTTGCAGATACTTTGCCTAACACTGTTGAGCCTCAGCCTTCTCCTTCAGACGACCTTGATCTCCTAATTGCAATTCATAAAAGGAAGCGCCGTTGTACTTCATCCACTACTCATTGTATCTCCCAGTTTCTTTCAGTAGAAGATCAAGACTGTAATCAGTCTTGAATCCTAATAGGTTTTAGGTTTACAAAATAGAAGAAAAGTGTGAGAAAGAAGAGAGAATAGAAGAGGAACAGGAGAACACAAGTGGTTGAAAGGAGGAACAGATTCTAACAGATCTGCTGCCGCCACTTTCTTATTATTTATAGGTTATGTTTAGTACATAATGGAAAGGACACATCTGCCCTTAGTACTTACATAATAAATAAAGTAAATAAAAGCTGAAATAAATAACAACTGAATTAACAAACTGACACTACTATAACTGAAACAAATAACTACACATGCTGTCCTACGAACACAGTGGGGACCACTGCAGTGGGGCCCACATCAGTGTTCTCTACACTCCCCCTCAAGTTGGGAGTAGATATCTATCATTCCCAACTTGGATAGGTCTGTCTCTAACTTCTTCCTTGGTACAGCCTTGGTGAGGATATCCGCGAGCTGCATATTAGATGTGATGTACGGAAGACACACTTCTTGTGATGTGACCCTTTCTCGCACAAAATGTCGATCAACTTTGATGTGTTTAGTTTTGTCATGCTGCACTGGGTTGTGGGCTATATTAATAGCTGCCTGATTATCACAATACAACATTAAGGGCTTTTCATAGTCAATACCCAACTCTTCAAGTAGTGACCTCAGCCATAAGATTTCAGCCACTCCATTAGCCATTGACCTGTATTTCGCTTCAGCACTGGAGCGGGAAACAACACTCTGCTTCTTACTCCTCCAAGAGACAAGGTTACCTCCCACAAGGGCACAATATCCAGAAGTAGACCTTTTGTCATCAACACTCCCAGCCCAATCGGCATCTGTATAGACTTCCACCCTCATGTGATTATTGTTCTTGAGCAGTATACCTCTACCCGGGCATCTCTTCAAGTATGCTAATATTCTCTTTGCTGCAAGAAGATGAGAAGTTCTAGGGGAGTGCATGTACTAGCTAACAACACTAATGCTTAGCTCATATCCGGCCGAGTGAGGCAGAGATATAGGAGCTTTCCAACCAACCGTTGGAACATAACTTTGTCTTCAAGAGGCTCTTCGCCCTCTGCACTAATCTTGTGATTTTGTTCGATGGGTGTATCAGCCGGTTTAACCCTCAACTTTCCAGTTTCCGCCAACAGATCTAGAACATATTTTCTCTGAGAGATAAAAATCCCCTACTTGGATCTAGCAACCTCAATACCCAAAAATTACCGTAGTGCACCAAGATCTTTCACCTCAAACTCTTAATGAAGGAGCTGTTTGAGGGACTCAATCTCATGATTGTCATTTCCTGTCACCACAATATCATCAACATATACTGCAAGTAGTGTCAGAGAGGACTCCACCCTCTTGATGAATAGTGTATGATCTGACTGAGCCTCTACATAACCAAACTTTCCAAGGGTTAATCTAAACCTATCAAACCAGGCTCTAGGTGACTGCTTCAAACCATACAATGCCTTGTTTAGTCGGCAAACCTTCTTACCTGTCTCAGTATCATAGAATCCAGGAGGCAACTGCATGTAAACCTCTTCCTGTAAGTCTCCATTCAGAAAGGCATTTTTAACATCCATCTGAAACAGGGGCCAAGAATGATTTTCTGCAAGGGATAACAGAACTTGGATGGTGGCCATCTTGGCTACTGAGGCAAAGGTCTCTAAGTAGTCTATACCATAAGTCTAAGTGAACCCCTTTGCAACCAGCCGGGCTTTGTACCTTTCAATAGAGCCATCAGCATTATGCTTCACAGTGAACACCCATATGCATCCCACCGGTTTCTTTCCTTTTGGTGGGTCAACCAGTGCCCAAGTATTATTCTTCAACAGGGCATCCATTTCAACTTGCATTGCATCTTTCCATTCTGGAACTGATAAGGCTTCTTGCACTGTTCTTGGAATAGGGACATCGGCAATGGAAGTAAGATAGGACCGGTAAGATGGAGACAGGCGATCATAGAATAAGAACTGTGAGATGCTGTGAGCTGTAGAAGTGGTGCAATGTCGTTTCCCTTTGCGAATGGCAATAGGGAGATCAAGGTCATCCACAAGAGAGGAAGTGGCAACAGTGAGGGGTATCTCAGTAGGCTCTGGATCTGGAGCCGCAGAAGGAACTGAAGCTGGCCGGGACTGCCGATGACTGGGATCAACCTGCTTGCATCGCCTGTGATAGACTCTCAACTCCGGCTCCCTCTGACCACCCTCACCACTACAACCTTCATCATCCAGTGGAATAGGTAAAGGAACAGCCCCACTTCCACTCTCACTGCTCTCCCCCTGAGGAAAGAAACTCAAAACAGCCCTACTTCCAGCCTCACTGCTCTCCCCTGAGGAGAAACCCTAGGATAATAGGGTGTCTCCTCAAAGAAGGTGACATCCATGGAGACAAACCGTTTCCCTGAAACCGGATCATAGCAGCAATAACCCTTTTGAGTTTGTGCATAACAAAGGAAAATGCATTTGGAGGATAACATCACCCCAGAAGCGAATAGGTACATTGGAGGTAAACATAATGCTTCTAGCCACCTCCAAGATATGCCTATTCTTCCTTTCAGCAACGCCGTTCTGCTATGGTGTATAAGGGCAAGTGCTCTGGTGAATAACTCCATGGCTAAGAAGGTAGGAGGTCAATGGCTGAGCAAAGTATTCCTTTGCATTATCAGATCTAAGGACTTTGATTTTGGTCCCAAACTGAGTGAGAACCATGTGATGGAAGTTTTGGGTCAAAGCAGGAACCTCATCCCGAGAGTGCTTAAGATAGACCCAAGAAAACCGGGTATGGTCATCAACAAACAGTAGAAAATATCTGTACCCACCCATCGAAGAGATATGATACGGCCCCCAAACATCAATATGAACAATATCAAAAGAGGAATTACTCCTTTTATTACTTAAAGAATAAGAGGTTCTACAATGTTTGGCAAACTCACAACTCTCACACTTCAACTTTGATAACTCAACAGACTCAAATAAAGCAGGAAACAGACTTTTCAAAGACTTAAAGGACAAATGACCTAATCGGTTATGCCAAAGCATAACCGAACTCACAGACTGGGAAACAAAAGACTTCTTATCCACTGACTCCTCCTGACGAGAACTCTCTCCAAGCAGATAGATCCCGTTCGTCTCACAGCCAGTCCCAATCACCTTCCTCGTCTCCAAATCCTGAAAAACACATCGGTTAGGGAAAAAGGTTACTGAACAGTTCATGTGTTTGGTAATACTACTAACTAAAAGCAGGTTAGTATCAAGTTTAGGAACATGCAAGACAGAAGATAAAGAGATAGTATCCGATAGCTTGATGTCCCCCTTGCCCGAAATGGGAACAGGAGAGCCATCAGCAATGGACACTCTATCTCGGCCAGAGGACAAGTGATAAGAAGTGAACAAAGATGGCAAGCTAGTCATATGGTCAGATGCACCTGAATCTATTACCCAGCAGTGGTCAGTATTACCTGGAGCTGAAGCATGGTAAGCTGAGGCTCGAGTACCTGAATGTGCAAATGCAGATGTGGCAGGAGCTGATAGTGACTGAGATGGCTGAGCTGAACTCCCAACTTCCTTTTCCAACTGTATGAGGGCAGCCCGAACAGCAGCTAAAGTCTCTAGGGATGTGCCTGATGAGGATGCTGAATCAGTGTTCTCGGCCACATGAGCATTACCCTTCTTATTTCTTAGTTTTGCTGGGACCAAGTGAGGATGTAGCTTCCAACAAGTATCTTTTGTGTGCTTGGGTTTCTTGCAATGTTCACATACCAGATCCCGTTTATCTTCCTTCTTCCGGTCCCTTTCTGAGTCACCCCTGGCTTAGGTTTAATAGCTGTCAAGGCTGGAATAGAGGGTTGAGGCTGCATCATGACTTTCCTCCTGGTCTCTTCACTATGCACCAGGGAGTATGCTTGAGAAAGGGTCACACTTTCTCTTGTCAATATCTGTTGTCGCACAATGTCATAATCTGAATTCAAACCAGCCAGAAACTCAAATACCCTATTCGTCTCGACTTGCTTTCTGTGAGTCTGTGCATCTTTGGGACTCTCCCACTCAAGGGTCTCTAGATGGTCAATCTCATGCCACAAGGATTTCAAGGTAGAGAAGTAGACAAAAATTGACTTCTCTCATTGTTTAAGGTTGTTCACCTCACACTTCAGCTCATAGGCTCTGGCAACATTAAGGGGTTGGGAATAGGTTTCTTTCACAACATCCCATATCTCTTTGGCTGTCTTTCCCACAAGAAATTTCGGCTGATATGTGGCTGCATAGAATTACATAGCCATGCCATAACCAAATAGTTCTCTTGAACCCACTTGGTGTATGTTGGGTCCTCCTTGGAAGGTTCTTTCACATCTCCCAAGAGGTAACCCAGTTTTCCCCTTCCTCCAATAGCCATCATGGCTGATTGAGCCCACTCCAAGTAATTTGACCCATCAAATCTCATAGTTGTAATCTGAAACCCGGTTTCAGATACACCACCAAAACTGTTGTTTCCAAAACTACTTTCTCCCTGACCCTTAAACTCCATCTTTGATCGAGAATCAGTGGCTACAAACTGTTAGAGCCACTACTGCTATACCAGAAAACAGAGTAAAACAAGCAGGTCTGAAATCTGATCTGAAACCAACACAAAACTGATCTGAAATCTGATCTGATCTGATCCGAAATCTGATATGAAAACAATCGCCTATCACAGTATATGCAAGAAATCAACTCAAATCTGATCTGAAATCAATCGGCATGCACAGTATCAAGCAGCCTGTCAATCTGAGATGCTATTTTCTAAAATCACTACTGTGGGGCCCACTACTGTGAGAGCAAAATTAGGGTTTCAACTGTAGGTCTGAAATAAGTGCATAGATGCACTCTCCAAACAGTCCGCACAAGTGGGACTTATCGTAGGGCAATATGAAACCCTAAAAACTAATCACCTCTGAGAGGGGGGAGGGTTCGGCCCAACAGTCAAACCCTAGAAACAAACTTAAACACAGTTCGGCAAGTCAAACCCTAGAAACAAACTGGAACACAGTTCGGCCCCTCCTTCTAGACAGGTTCAACCTATCTCGACTGATTGCAGTCTCTGAAAACTCAATAAAAAAACTTACTTATGTACTTTCGGTTTACTGTCTTCTAGGGTTACCTGAACCCTAACCTTCGCTGCTTCTTCCTGATTACCAACTCTCTGCAAGCCGCGACAAGTCTTCAACTGCTGTGAACCTCTCCTGGTAATCTCCAAGATTCAGCCACCGAATACTTCTTCAAAGCTTCCAGCCCTAACTAGTCCTCATGTGGTCGGCCGGACTAGACACACATGAGAAGCCCTAGATAGGCTCTGATACCAAGTAGAAGATCAAGACTGTAATCAGTCTTGAATCCTAATAGGTTTTAGGTTTACAAAATAGAAGAAAAGTGTGAGAAAGAAGAGAGAATAGAAGAGGAACAGGAGAACACAAGTGGTTGAAAGGAGGAACAGATTCTAACAGATCTGCCGCCGCCACTTTCTTATTATTTATAGGTTATGTTTAGTACACAATGGAAATGACACATCTGCCCTTAGTACTTACATAATAAATAAAGTAAATAAAATCTGAAATAAATAACAACTGAATTAACAAACTGACACTACTATAACTGAAACAAATAACTACACATGCTGTCCTACAAACACAGTGGGGACCACTGCAGTGGGGCCCACATCAGTGTTCTCTACACTTTCTTATGATTGTCTCTTAGAATCCTATAGATCTTTCCTGGCGTCTATTGCTGCTATTCCTATACCTAGAACAGTGCAAGAAGCTCTATTGATACCTAATTGGAAGGAAGAGATGAAAGTAGAGATGGATGCTCTTGTTAAGAACAATACGTGGGAACTAATTGACCAGCCTGAGAGGAAGAAACCTGTTGGGTGCAGATGGGTGTTTACAGTGAAATATAATGTTGACGGTTCTATAGAGAGATATAAGGCCAGATTGGTTGTAGAGGGATTCACACAAACTTATGGCATAGACTATATGGAAACCTTTGCACTAGTTGCCAAGATGAACACTATCAGAGTCCTACTATCTATTGCTACAAATTTCTCATGGCCACTGTTTCATATGGATGTCAAGAATGCATTCTCTTTGCAAGAGGAGGTGTACATGGAGTTACCCCCTGGTTTTTATAGTACAGAAGTAGGAAAAAAAGTTTGCTGGTTGAAGAAGGCTTTATATGGGCTGAATCAATCTCCAAGAGCCTAGTTTGATAGGTTTAGACTGGCTTTGGAAAGGTTTGGTTACATGCAGGTTCAGTCAGATCACACTCTCTTCTTTAAGAAGACAGACTCCTCCTTGACCTTACTTGTTGTTTATGTGGATGACATTGTGGTGACGGGAAGTGATATTAGTGACATTGACTCTCTTAAGCAGCATTTTCACAAGGAATTTGAAGTGAAGGACTTGGGGGAATTACATTATTTCCTGGGCATTGAGGTAGCTCAATCTAAGCATGGCATTCTTATCTCTCAAAGAAAGTATATTCTTGACTTATTGGAAGAAACTGAAAAGTTAAGAGTAAAGCCTGCTAACACACCCATTGAGTTGAACCATAAAATAAGTGTAGAAAGTGGAGAACTTCTTGAGGACATGGCTATATATCAAAGGTTGGTTGGGAAACTTCTTTATCTTTGCCTAACACGACCAGATATTTCATATGCTATCAGTGTTGTTAGTCAGTACATGCATTTTCCTAGGACCACTCACCTTCTTGCGGTGGAAAGGATACTTGCTTACTTGAAGAGATGCCTAGGGAGAGGCATACTTTTCAGGAATAGTGGTCACGTGAAGATAGAAGTATATACAAATGCTGATTGGGCTGGATGTATTGATGACAGAAGATTTACCTCTGGGTATTGTGCATTTGTAGGGGGAAACCTTGTTTCCTAGAAAAGCAATAAACAAAATGTTGTTGTTCGCTCCAGTGCCAAAGCTGAATACAGGTCCATGGCTAATGGTGTTGCAGAAGTGTTATGGCTGAGATCTTTACTTTATGAGTTGAGGGTTGACTATGAGAAACCTCTAATGCTGTATTGTGATAATCAAGCTGCAATTAACATTGCCCACAATCCAATACAGCATGACAGGACTAAACATATTGAGGTGGACAGACATTTTATCTGAGAGTGAGTTGCATCTCAAGAAGTGTGTCTTCCCTATATTGCCTCAAACATGCAGCTAGCTGATCTCTTTACTAAAGTAGTCACAAAAATCAAGTTGGAGACAGATTTACGCATGTTGGAAATGACAAATATCTACTCCCAACTTGAGGGGGAGTGTAGAGATAGTTGATAGAGTATTTGCGTATGTGGTCCCAACCCCACACTTTATTTTACTGTTTATTTCTTTATGTTACAGTTATGGTAGTTGGGCCGGTTGGGCCATATTATTTTCTTTTGTTTTAAGTAGGGGTATTAGAGTAATTCTACTTTTTGTAAAGTCATGAATATAAATAAGATTTAGTGGGGCGGCCAGAAATATCTAACTGCACCCTTTCTCTTTTTTCTTCTCTTCTCTCTTCTCTCTTCTTCTTCTCTTTGAATGGTTGACTTCTCTTCTTCTCTCTAAATTACATCAGAAAACACATTCTTTTCTGGTTCTTTTATTCAAGTTAAATTTCACTAAAATGATAGGATCATACATCATAAATAGAGGTGATGTAAGACCCAAGATAATAGCATCTATATGTATAATAGAAAGAGGAAAGAGGGGAGGTGAGGGTCCTCTCACCACAAAGTTCACACGTACCTCCTCCTCTCCTTTCTCACACATGTGCATATTTATTTTTATATTAAATCATTAAAAACCTCATGGTCTTTATCATTTCTCATAAAATCAATATTTACTCTCTAATAAATCTCTCTCTCTCTCTTTCTCTCCCCTTAATAGTCAATATTTGTAACATCTCCCTTCCCCATTAAATCCTTATTTTCTCTTAATAATCTCTTAATCCCTTTTGTCTCTCCCTAATAAAGTAGGGTGTAAATTAGATAGGCTGGGTTAGGTTAAGGGTCAACCCAATGAACCTTAGCTTGAACCCAAATTAATGTCTAAAAACCCAAATTTGCCCACCAGTACATGGGGTGAACCAATTTAAACAAACCATTGCTCCTTTCCTTGGGTTCAGGTTTTTCCCTTTGTTTTTATTAATTTAATTTAATGTAGATTTTTTCAATAATAAAATGTAGTAAAAAAGAACTTAATGCGAGTTTTTGGTTATCTTAATCAGTTCAATTTTGAAATTGTTTTTTCTTAACTTGGTTATTAATCTCATGCTAAACACATTTTTTTGGCTTTATAGGGCTACACAATGGAAGGTAGCCCATTACCCCAACCCCTAAGGTATCAACTGAGCCACCAACAGTTGGTCTATATGCTTATCATAATATATAAGCTATATAAAAAGGAAAGTTTGAAGGTCAATATCTAAAAAAGAAAAGAATTTTTTCTACTATTCTACATATAAAAAAGTAGAAATACAGCATCCCGTGCATTGCACAGGTCAGCGCTAGTAAATCAAAAGGAAAAAGCAAATGGAAAATACATATCAGACTCTTGTATTACATCATTCAACCCCCAAGCCCAAGGTAGACGAAAAACCAGGGCTGAGAAAATCCAATATCATATTGCCCATGTCATGACAATCTTTCTCAACTTTCTGCTTCCCATTAAGGATTTTTCTGATTCTTTCTTTCTAAATACCCCCAGCACACATCCAAAGGAATACAGCATCAAAAGATCTTTGTTTTCCACTTCCATGAGAAGTAGTCTAAGGCCATCAAAAGGCTATTACCCAATGTTGGTCTCAGCTATTTAGGGTCACCTAGCCTTTTGCAATGGACATCCATGACCATGAAGAGGCTATAAAGATTTTATCATGTGAATGTTGTGGTTACCATTCTTGTCTTCTAAATAAAGAAAAGAATAAGCCCCACCAAATACTTGATCATTCTGCACAAGATAAATAGATATCTAACATCTTTTTCATTGGTGTAGCACATTTAACATAAACCAGTCAAATGAAAACATCTTTCTTTCTTTTTGGCGATTCATTATGAAGATGCTATCTGGAGCTATCTGCCATGCAAAAGCCTACACTCTAGGAGGAATTAGGATGCCCCAAAGACCTTTTAAATCAGAATGCTCCACCTGATTACATAGAATTGTAATAAGATATTACCATGAAACATCTGTTTATGCATTCCTTCCTTTTAGCATCTGAAACATCACGAAACGCTTTCTCCTCTTCAATCTTGTTGAACAGAGAAATGCACCTATTCACTGTCTTATAATTGTCTTCTAAAGTTTGGATACCAAATAACCCTACCATTAATGAGTTCAAAACATTTCTTCATTGTAATATTTTGGCACTTTGGAAAGTTTAGGGTACAGCTCACATAGCCTTCCAATGCTACATCATTCATAGGCTTTTAAATTCTTAACGCCTGTCTTCCTTTTATTTTTGTTAGTTTTTAACTGATATGCAGTTTTACTTTTCTTTTTTCTCCAGGTGTGGACACTGTAAAAAGCTGGCACCTGAGTGGAAGAAAGCTGCAAACAACTTGAAGGGGAAGGTGAAACTGGGCCATGTCGATTGTGATGCAGAAAAGGTAATAACAAATTCAAATATATGCTCAGGCTTTACATTTTTCCTGCAACGTTTTCTTTCTATTGCTAGCAATTAGTATTTAGTATTTTTTATGTTCTGTAGCATTCATTTTAGAGCTCAAAAGTGGATTGCTCCCTCCTAAATTTGCAGCTCTTCAAAAATTTTGGATCAATGATTTTCTGAGCTTTCTCTCCTCTGTAGTCTTTGATTCTCCAATCATTATGACCTATGATGCTTCTTCCATGGAGGATGCTTTCTTGAGGTTGAAAGCTCCTTGGGCAATTAAAAATCCTCAAGAATTAGTCAACATTATTTGGGTTCATACAGATCTTATTGGGGATATTTTTTTTTAATCGATAACAGTGGATTTTATTAATAGTTTGTAAAACCAGAATTACAAGGAAAGGAGCTAAAGAATCTTAACTCCCAAATACCCTATAAACCCCAAATCATGGAGCAATTACAGAACAGCCCAAAACATCCTATTGGGGAGATTGATTCAATTAAGATGGACTGATGGAGCTGGTGTTCCTTAGTCTTAGCTATCACTTGGAGGCTTTCCTTGCTCCTCATTGAACAGGAGATTCTGCCAATTCTATCACATGGGGCAAGAATTTTGAGAGGTCTTTTGAGGCTTGCTTACATGATTAATGAGATTAGCATCTTTGGAGTTCTTGTTTTACTTCTGATATGGAGTCAAGGATTAAAGTGCCATAGCCAACACCTTAGTCAGTTAAGGGGTTATTGGGGAAGGAAAAAAAACCCTCTTACAGATAAATGGTAATTTAAATTTCTCATATTTTGGCCTTGTTCAATCCAGTTTGCATATCCAACCACCTATTGGACAGAAAACTTGATTTTGGTCTGTGGAACAACATAACTATATCTTGTTTCTCTAGTTATCCTAGCCCCTTGATTTTAGTTACTTTCCCATTCATATAATGGAACAGTATACTAAGCTGAGTGGTACAAATATGTTATGAATTTGTAAATAGCTTTCTCATTGATAACATGTATCTCATGCAAATTTGGGTTTTATTTGCACCAGGAAATTTGTGAAGAGAGCCACCATTTTCCCCTCATAACCCTAGATCTTATGTACTGTCGCTCGGACCTTGCAGTGCTGATTACTACACCACATAAAAATGTGGACTTACTGATTTCTGAAAATATGCTGCTTGATGTTTTACAATATCAAGCTGTATGGGTGTCAACCAATAAGTAGGAAGAGATATGAAGTATCAGTTTCTTTTTTCTACATTGCACCTGCTTGAGTTTGCAGATTTGTTGAGCAGGGTAATTTCTAATTGAGCGAGTTCATCAGTTTCTGATGAGTAGGTTCAAAGTGGAAGGATTCCCCACCATCCTGGTATTTGGTGCTGACAAGGACAGCCCAACCAAATATGAAGGTGCAAGATTTGCTTCATCCATTGAATCATTCGCACTGGAGCAGCTGGAAACAAATGTGGTGCCCCCTGAAGTGACTGAGCTCACTGGTCCAGTAAGCATTTTTCTTCACTCTCAGAAGTTTATTTAGTGTAAAACTTACCAACTTAGGTATAAAATTCATTGTGCTATTGATATGTAGGATGTAATGGAAGAAAAGTGTAGTTCATCTTCCATCTGCTTTGTTGCTTTCCTCCCCGACATTTTGGATTCTAAGGCAGAGGGAAGGAGTAAGTACCTTGAGCTCTTGCTATCCGTTGCAGAGAAGTTCAAAAGAAGCCCATACAGGCAAGTATTCAGGATCTTGATGGGGTTATTTAGAGCCTAATACAACATTATGAGATTCAGCGTCCAATACATGATTTAGTCAGGGCTGCATCAAGTACTTATCATCTCCAAACTACCCTGAAAATCATTAAATACTAATATCCTAGTAGGTCCCAACCTGGTCTAATTACAGAATTGGCATTGGATGTCTGTTGCAGCTATGTTTGGGCAGCTGCAGGTAAGCAACTAGATCTTGAAAAGCTAATTGGTGTTGGTGGGTATGGTTATCCTGCTTTGGTTGCACTGAATGTAAAGAAACGAGCTTATGTTCCACTGCGGAGTGCATTTGAGCTTGGGCAAATCATGTAAGCTTCATTCTTTTTTTCCACCTTCTTTTTATCGTCATAAGTTGATAAGAAAGAACAAAAGTAACACAATGGAATTGATTTGCAGAGAATTTGTCAGAGAAGCTGGGCTAGGTGGGAAGGGAAATCTGCCTATGGAGAATGCCCCTGTGGTTGTGAAGACAGAGCCTTGGGATGGCAAAGATGGAGAAATCATGGAAGAGGATGAATTCTCACTTGAGGAGCTCATGGGAGATGTCTCCGCAAGAGAAAACGATTTGTAACTTATGTAGAGAATGTAAAAGAATAGGAAAAAAAAAAGAAGCAACAGTAGCGGGAGTAATGGGCAATGCATCTAATCGATCTCTTGATTGTCCAGGAATTGATTGTGAGGGGTTATATTAACATTTTAATATAATAACTAGCGGGGGCTCATGCGATGTACGGGATTTGTTAAGTTAAATAATAGAAATATGTAAGAATATACAATTGTTTTATATAATAATTAATAATCATCTATATTTTATATGTTAATTTTAATAATTATTTTACAATACAAAAATAATAATAATTAATTTTAGATAGGATTGTTTATCAAACTTAGGGATGACAATTTTTCCTATTTCCCCGATTCCCATGGGAATCTGCCCCAAATGGGGCAGGGATGGGGATGATTTTCCTCTTATGGGGATGGAGATGGGGAAATTTTCATCCCTGTTGGCAGAGACGGTGCGGGGACGGGGAGAGAACTCCTTGCCCCACGTGGACCCTAATCCTTGTCCCATGGGATCCTCGTTAATACATATGTATATACACATACGTTTATATTATATATATATATGCATGCGTCTATATGTTAATATTTTTAAAAATATGGTTGATTATGTTTGAATCTTATAGGATTGTAAATTTTAATTATTTTATTTGTATTTTTTAAATAAAATAAAAAAACAAAAACATAATGGTTGACATTAAAAAGAATCACGAAGAGCTCAATCCTCGTGGAGATGTGGATGGCAATGTTCAAAATATCGATACGTTCGATATGCCGGTAGGGGCGTATCGGGCGAATCGATACACATTTTGGTTGCTTTTTTTTTATTATTTTTTTTGCAACTGGTTCACGATTTAGGTCTCCTCTACCCCCTGAATTGGTTAGACCTTTGATACACCCACTGTAGGGCGTATCAGAGGGGTCTTGGAACGATATGTATCAGCCAATACGGGTCGATACAGGCCGATATGTGTCAATACTTTGAACCATGGTGGATAGAGATAACTTTGTCCCCGTTAGTGAGGATGGGGACGAAGACGTTGATGGGGAGAGGCTCATCATCCCTGCCCCACCCCATTGCCATTCCGAATCAAACAAATGAAAATGACTAACCTGATTTTTAGTATTTTCAGTCAGCTTTGATTCAATAATTTCCCAGTCCAACTAAGTTGGATAATTTTCGTTTTGGCCATTTGTAAATTGACTAAAATCAAATGACCTGACCATAAATATATATTAATATTTTTTAATATGGGAAAGCAAAAAAATTCTAAGATTTTTTAGGCTAAAATAGTTTATATCATAAATTTAATTTTTTAAATAATGCCATTGTATTTTTTTTAAATTTAAACTTAATTTTTGAACCCATCGACCAAACCGAAAATTGACTTAAACCAATCTAACCTGAGTGACCAGTCCCCCAACCTAACCAGGTCGATTTGGTTGGCCAAACAACCTACAACTGAACCAAACCAACCTGTGAACAATAGTTTAATCTTCAATAATTATTAAAAATTTATAGCGAAAATACACAATAAATTAAATTTAAAAATCCAAATAACAGTAGTTTAAAGTCTAATATTTATTGAAAATTTCCTATTAAATAACAAAATAAAAATAGATTTATAAATAATTAGTGAAAATATATTTATCACAAAAAACATTAAATAATTAGTGAAATACAATAAATATTAATTTTAGTATAGATAAATATATAATAAATAAAGGTTAAGTTTTTAAAATTATTATTAATAAACAATATTTTTTTGAAAGTTATTTTCTAGAATTATTAATTAGTATAAATGAAATTAGTTATTTACAATATTATTTATTTATTGAAATAATGTCATTATTTACATTTTAAAATATTAATTACTTGTTGAATTTAATAATCCATAAAATTATAGTACTATTAATACATAATTTTCTTATTTTAACTATTTAAAATCTAATTATGTTAAATATTTCGTTATTTAAAATATTTAGTTATTTAACTAAATATTTAAAATCTTAATCTATTTATTATAATTGAAAGTTATTCGTAACTATTTAAAATATTAATTTTAATATTTTGTTATTTAAGATATTTAGTTATTA
The DNA here is from genome assembly GCF_055504915.1 of Nelumbo nucifera. NCBI lineage: Eukaryota > Viridiplantae > Streptophyta > Magnoliopsida > Proteales > Nelumbonaceae > Nelumbo > Nelumbo nucifera. The sequence goes on from NC_142649.1 coordinate 148,581,566, forward strand.
AAATATTTAAATAATATTTCATTTTTAATGTTATATTTTTATTATTTGAAAAATATTTAGATTGAATAATCCAGGAAATCATAATTTATATTGTTTGTACATAATTTCGTAATAATTTTTGTAAAAATATATAATTATTAATAATATGAGTATTATTAAATCGATTATAATTATTTTGTGTCTTTTAATAAATATTTTAAAGTTATTATATAATTTTGTTAGAATATTTAAATAATTCTTAAATTTTTTAATTCAAACTTTCTTTAGATAGATGTAGATAAAAAATGGGGGAGAAGATAAATAAGAATTCAAAATAATTTAGGAAAGAAACTCTCTACTAAATTAGAGACAACTTAGGAGAAAGTTGGGGATAGTGGGGGAGGTTGTTTAGGAAAAATTTTAGGATATTAGATGATTTAGGTTATTGGAACGTGTGGGAGAGAGAGAGAGAGAGAGGGAGATTTTAGGAAGATTTTTTTTGAGGAAAGAAGAGTTCTAATTGATAGTTTTGAAAATGACATGGATTAATAAAATTAAAAAATGAGAAAATTTCTAGACTCCCTTGTTTTAATATATATATATATATATATATATATATATATATATATATATATATATATATATGAGCGTTTCTACATATTAAAAGAACGATGTAGATGTACTATTGTTCTCTAATAAACTCGGATGACCTTGATACTCCGATCATACACATCCAACTTCCTGATGCTCAGATTTTGAGTATCATTCAAACCCCATGTGGGATATCTCACATTAGCATCCCATACTATCAATGTGAGACAAAGGGATTGTAACATTCCACCATGCTCCGCAGTCCTAGCACCCATGTAGGTTGGCTTTACATTAGTCCACCTAGCCCCGACTAAACACTGCAATACTGATGTCACCACCTACGTCGTATGATTGCAACCACCGGCCTGAGGACTTCGGAGCTGAAAGTGCATTCTGCGACGAAGTTTACTAAGGCTTGGGCCTTGATAGCAGTTCACGGCTTGTATTGGAGGTCGTACTCGCTAAGCTCAACGGCCCACTTCGTCAGTCTACCGGAGACCACGGGCTTGAGCAGAACTTGCCTCAGAGGTTTGTTGGTAAGGACGATGATAGTGTGGGCTTGGAAGTACGGACGAAGCTTCCGGGCTGCAATAACTAGTGCATAGGCCAACTTTTCTATCTCTGGATATCTCGTCTTTGCTCCCTACAACACTTTACTAACATAGTAGATGGGTTGTTGGACCCGACCACCTCGTCACTTGTCGAGAGGTACATCTTTAAAACATCGCCCTCCTCAGGCCAGGTTAAGACTGGTATACTAGCGAGGTACTTTTTGAGCTCGTCGAATGCGAGATGACACTCTTCGGTCCATTCAAAAACCTTTGCTTTTGATTGCCTTGAAGAAAGGCAGGCAGCGATCTGCCGACTTGGACATGAAGCAGCTCAGAGTAGCTATTCGGCCATTCAGCCTCTGAACCTCCTTCAGTTTCCGGGGTGGTCTCATGTCTAGGATGGCCTTTATTTTATCCGGGTTGGCCTCAATTCCACGCTGATTAATGATGTACCCTAGGATTTTACCCGAGGTGACACCGAAGACACACTTATTCGGGTTCAATTTCATGTGAAATTTACGCAAATTTTCAAAAACTGAATGCAAGTCTTGTATTAAATCATGCGAAAAATGGGTTTTGACGACCATGCCGTCTATATAACATTCTATTTTTCTGCCAATCAATGGCTCAAAAAATTTATTTACAAGTCTCTGAAAGGTTGCCTCGGCATTTTTTAGCCCAAAGGGCATGACCTTGTAACTACAGGCTGAGCTCAGTTATGAAGGTAGTCTTTTCTTCATCAGCTGGGTCCATCCCAATCTGGTTGTAGCCCGAATAGGCGTCTAGGAAACTCAACAACTCATGCCTTGAGGTCGCATCCACCAGACAATCGATCTTGGGGAGTGGGAAGTAGTCCTTTGGGCAAGCCCGGTTCAGATCGGTGTAGTCGACGCACATGCGCCATTTACCGTTAGCCTTTTTTACCAGAACGGGGTTGGCCACTCAGCTCGGGTAATGGACTTCCCTGATAAAGTTGGCTGCGAGGAGCTTCCCGACCTTCTCGTCGACTTCCCTCCATCGCTCTAGGGCTAAGTTGCGTTTCTTCTATCTAACGGACCTAACTACAGGATCAGTATTAAGCTTGTGAGTTATGATGCTAGGGTTTATGTCAGGCATCTCTGCCATGGACCATGCAAACACATCTAAATTTTCAAGTAAGAAGCGTACCAGTTGGGATCGCAGAGGCTCCTCAATGGAAGCGCCGATTTGAAGTGTCCGGGCTGGGTCCTCCGTCGATGCCGGGATGAAGACAGTCTCTTCCATGGTTGCAGCTCGCTCCTCGCATTGCTCCGTAGGTCGCTCCAGCTCGAGGTCGTCGGCCACCTTGGCTTTCCCTTTGAGGGCGGCGACGTAGAACTTGCGAGACTCAAGCTGGTCACCTCGCGCTATCCCGATTCCAAAGTCCGTGGGGAACTTCATTGCCAAATAGTAAGTGGAGACCACAACATGTAGGGCATGGGTGATCGGCCGCCCTACTTTGGCATTGTACGAGGAGGGGGTTGCGACCACTAAGAAGTCGTGGTTGAGCCTCACTATGCTAGACTAGGTGCTGACTTCCATAAGTACTGTAATCCTTCCTAGCTGCCGGAGTCGACGAGGACACGCCTGACTTCAAAGTCATTAATCTTTATCTTTATGACGAGCGCGTCATCATGGGGTGGTGGACCCCACACACATCGTCCTCTGTGAAGAAGATCGGGTCTTCCGTCCTTGGTTGCTTCGGGGGATTCTGCTCTTCCCTAGCAGCCTCATGAGCTGATGTCCGAGCTGCAGCCGAAGTGCAGCCCGCGACAATCGAACCTCCGACGATCATGTGGATAGTCCCCCGAACTGGTCTCTCTTCAGGGGGCTGCCTCTACGGTTGTTCTACCTGCCTACTGGATTCAGGAGCATCTCTACTCTGCTCCCCCTGCCGACATACTTTATTATTATTATTATTTTGTACAAAATTTCTCAAGTATCCACGACGGATGAGCTCCTCTATCTCGTCGTAAAGGTTTTTACAATTTTCGGTGCTATGACCCTGGTCTTTATGGAAATTACAATACAAATTTTTATTTCTTACACTAGGATCTGCCTTCAGCCGAGGTGGCCACTTCACATACGGGGCGTCCTTGATCGCCATAAGGATCTCGGCCCGCTTCGCGTTCAGGGGCATGTAGTCCGTCCTCTCTGCTGCTGGAGCTCGGAAAGGCTGACTCAGCCTTGCCCCCCGAGCTTGGTCCTTCTTCTTCTTGCTATCACCCTGAGTTGAGGGCTCTGTTTCCCTTTTTCTTTTCTTGAGGGCCTGTTCACCTTTCTGGTTCTCCTCCTCCGTCCCTATAAACTGATCCGTGAGCTTGAGGAACTCGGTCACAATCTTGGGCTGATTAACAACCACATGCCACTTGAATTCTTTATGGGTAATGCCTCGCTTGCTTGCGGTGAGCCAAACTACAGGGTCCAGGTCGGGTATTTGCAAACAAGCGTCATCGATCCAGGCGCAAGGTTTCGGTACCATGTGCGGGCCACCCTTTGAAGGTGGTGGATAAAGCCACACACATATAGGATTCACTGGCCCTTGCCAGGTGCATCTAGGACTGGAAAGTGTTCACATGGTCGTTCGGATCGAAGGATCCGTCATACTTATCCAAGGGAGGGAGATTGAAGTCCTTCGGCATAGGGACCGCAAGAAGTTCTGATGATAGAGGGGAAGGGACCAACAAGAGAGGAGTAGCTTTTACTTCATCTGAGCTTACCTCCTTCTTACCGTTGAGCTCGAGCAGGACGCGGGTAGTAGTTCGGCGAGTTCGTCGGTGCCTCCGCTGCTGCTTCGTCGGCTCGGCGTTGGTACTGTTGGCTTCAGTATTACCGAGCTCGATGGGCTCGGACTACTGATGGTAGTTGTGAACTGAAGGGCCCTGCCTGTAATCTGCGGCTAGGACCTCGAACTGGTTTTCTGCAAGCGGGAGCTCGAACTGAGAGTGCTGAGGTGATGCGAGCCTAACCGGCTGGGAGTGCAGTAAGGAATACTCCGATGCTTAAGTTAGAACACTTGAGAGTGCAGTAAGGAAAGCAAAGAGAGCTAAGAGTGCAGGTAGTGCTAGATCAGTAAATTCAAGATACAAGGTACAAGATACCTCTGCCCCTTCGACCTTGGGGCCTTTAAATGCAGATGTTCTTGTCAAATCGGGTGTAAACACCACTGGCTCTCTGTCGCAGCCGTTATTTGCGAGGGCTGCGCAGGTAACTGTTGCAGGGTACTGTCCAATCGGATGAGAGACACGACCCGGAAAAGGACAGACACGCCACCACCAGTCGAGAGACGTGGGTGCAGTCTGTTGGGTTGGCAGGGACTGCGCCGTCAGTCAGGAGACGTGATGCAGTCTGACGGGTACGGTCTCGTCAGATAAGAAGCTTCTTGAGAACTCTGCTTCGCTTAACAGCGAGCTATCCCATAGCGAGCTGCCTTGTAGGGAGCTCCTGGATGTGTCCCGAGGTGATTCCGCCTGAGGTTGCCTTTGGGGCAGTCTTCTTGCCTAAGTATTGGAGCGTGCTGGTTCTCTCAGCTCGCGAACTGGGATAGACTTGTCTTGGAGTATTCCCTTTCCACATACCGGGATCCATGAGCTCGCGCTGTAGCGAGCTCATTCCGTGGCGAGCTGTAATGTTGCGAGCTGTCCTGGGAGGACCTTAACGAGCTCGCTACTCAATCGTATCCAGACTGTCATGCTGAGTTGTTGCTTATGCTGAGTCACGTCCACGTGTCACCTTTTGGGAGGTCGGGTCAAATCACCCTCCATCAAGAAGCTTCTTCAATGGAGATTATTCACCAGTGTAGTGGGAGACTTTGACTCCGAGAGAGTTGAATTAGCAGAGAGAAGCTAAGGTGTGGCTTTGAGTACAAGAATGTGCGTCTAAGTTCTTTCTTGTTCTAGAATGAAAATAAGCGGGTAGGGAGAAAAGGTGCGCGGGATGAAGAAACTTGCATCCCTGCCTTTTTTCTTTCCTCGGATTATTACATTTTTCATTTGCATTCTCAATCATTGATTTTAATTCAAATCAATGGTTCAAATAAAATGATATATCTTAAAAGTCTAAAATCAGATTAGTGGTGCTTTAAAAGTGTTTTTAACGGCAAGTTCATAAAAGCCACTTTAAACAAAGATATAGTGACGTTTTATACATGCATTTTATGGCAATTTAAAATCAGCCGCTAAAAAAATATATTTAGTGGCGATTTTTCTACATATATAATGGCAATTCTTAAAATCGCCACTAAAACTAACGTTTAATGGCACTTAAATACATGCTACTATAGAACACGCCTCTAAATAATGATTTTCTTATAGTGGTTTCAAGACACTTGAATCGACACCAACAGTGCAAGAATCATGCAAAATCCAAAGCCAATGGTGAAGAGAAGGGCAAAGGATTCAAAGATGGTGGATTGCATCAAAAGACAATCTTGATGATGGGAGAAGAGTGCAATTGTCGGATTTCTTGAGCAAAATCTGTTATGATAGAAAAAGCTTCTGAACGAGATTCTGCTAGGGTATCCACATGCAAATCCGTTGTTGTGCTATGCTTTTCCAACGATCAAGGATGTTGCTTATGAGTCCTTATCTTTCTACGTAGAAAGGTTTTTTGTGGTAGCAGCCTAGCAGGAGGGAAGGACTTTCCATATTCCATTTTTTATGTTCATGTATTATATTGTATTTATGTTTTCAGCTATTACCATGTGTGTTCATGACGCACTGTTTTACTTATGGTTTTGGCTTTTTTTCTACTGGTTAGAACTGATTTGAGGAAGTAGATTAAAAACAAATTCTGCAACTTTATCAAAAGCAAGCTGAAACCTTTGCACAAGCATATTTAAGCCGTTGATATGGATAAATTCCAAGTGGCTCAATGGATAGTGTCGAAGCTAAGAAAGATAAGGGGTCAAATTGGAACTCTGAATAGATGTTCCAAGGAAACATGCATGCAAATTGAATCTTGATTTAGTTTTCTCTCCACCGAAACTAATCTACTGGGATGATTTGTTTTTTCTTTAATGGTGTTATGTCAATCTGATTTTTGTAATGTTTAGATGAAAATAAATGTGAAGTATGTCATTGATATGTTTAATCATTCATGCGAGGTTGAGCTTTTGGTTAACTTGCTCTTATCTGTGATGCTCATGAAACGATCACTATTCCATGAGTTCCGTAGGTAAACTGGCCTCCCATCGCATTTAAACATTAATTTGATCTTCATTTCAGAGTTTGAATTGTCTAAGTTGGGTTGTTGATATCAATTTTATTTACAGAAGGAAAAGGAATTACAATTTGATTTTAGTGTAGAATTTACTATAACAAGCAACAAACCTCTAATGTATCATTACCAAATATATATATATATATATAAGAAGAAAGATTTTCCACCTAAATAGGTAACCTGAAGTAGTAGAAGTTGCCCAGGAATATTAGAAGTTGAATAATGGTCGTGAGGAAGGAGATGATGAGTCAAGCAATAATGAATGTGTGGAGTTTGGGAACTCGAATGGCAAAGTAGTGGATTAGCCCATTAGCCCTGGTGGGATGGCTAATCCATCTGTCCCAAAATGGGCTAAATGGAGAATTGGTCGGTGGGCCTAAGAGCTCAACAAAGTTTCAAAGCAGATTGTTTGTAATCCAGTAGAGAAAGGGTGTATCCATTGAAAAATATGAAAAATTAATTAAAAAATAATAAATCAAAATAAAAATTACTTAAATATAATATAAAATATTTTTTTATTATTATTAGTATTGATAAAATTATAATTTTAAATCCATTTAAATTCATCAAAAAAATAAATAAAATTAATCAACTTTGTTTATCCACAAATTAATTATAAAATAATGCATTTTTTAGTTTTAAAATTTGCTTCCATTAATTTAAATCCTATTATAAATTTTGATAAAATTAAAAATTAATAAAACTTAATTATGTTTGAATTTTACTTGGACTAGCTTGGCCTACTTGGGTTGAACTTGGACCAGCTCTACCTAATTGAAAAATGTCATAAGGCTCTTCAAAACTCAAACATGTGTCTATCCACTAAAAAAAAGAAGCTATGAGCTTAAAATAGTAGTTATCTCCGGTCTCAAAAGGACCCCCACTTAAAGGAAAAAGCACTCATTTCAAATAATGTAAGATCCATAAAGTAGGTCTGTTATTATTTACAAATAAAACTTTATTTAATCTCTCAAATTAAATAACAAATTTATATAAAAATATCAAATAAAATAATAACCTAAATTTATAACATAAAAAATTGGTGTGAAACAAAATTTATCAGAATACATGAATGAAAAAATATCATGATACTAGCTCCATACTTTGTCAATTACAAAGATGTAAGATCCATGTTAATTTTTTTATAGTTAAATAATAAATTTCAAATTAAATGATACTATTATTACCCCTTACTTGGTATAGAATCATTATCTAGATAAAACATGATAAATCTCTTTAATCAAATAAAAAAACTAACCTAAACATCTAATATAAATAATTAAAATAATTTAGATTAATGATCCCGTACTTAGTACGGAGTCATTCCTATTATTTTTATGAAGGGAACCTAACGACCAACTTTTCACACACAACATAAATATCATATCATTGATTAAATATAAAGGACTAAGACGGCCAACGGCCAACAACCTTCTTATTGACCCGAGCGCGAGATTCGGGTACCATGTGCAGGCCACTCCTTTGAAGGTGGTGGAGAAAACCACGCACATATAGGATTCACTGGCCCTTGCTAGGTGCATCTAGGACTGGAAGGCATCAACATGGTCATTCAGATCGAAGGATCCGTCATACTTATCCAGGGGAGGAAGCTTGAAGTCCTTTGGCATAGGAACAACAAGAAGTTCTGGCAACAGAGGGGAAGGAACTGAAAGGAGAGGAGTAGCTTTTACTTCACCTGAGCTTACCTCCTCCTTACACTTGAGCTTGGGCAGGACGCGAGTGGCAGTTCGGCAAGCTCATCAGCGCCTCTGCTGCTGCTTCGCCGGCTTGGCGTTGGTGCTTCTTGCTTCAATATTACCGAGCTCGATGGGCTCGGACTGCTGATGATAGCTGTGAACCGAAGGGCCCTGCCTGTAATTTGCGACTAGGACCTCAAACTGGTTTTCGGCGAGCGGGAGCTCGAACTAAGAGTGCTGAGGTGATGCGGGCTTGACCGGCTGGGAGGCCCCCGACCTGCCTGCAGGCTGCGAGGCGGGGGTGACTGGTCTCTCCTTCCTGCTATGGGACGAGGCTTGGCTCTTGGAAGGATTCTAGGTTTGAGAGGCCTCTCCCCGGCGAGGACGTTCGCTCCGACGGGAAGGCTTGGCTTGCTTCGTGGCTGGATGCCGAGGGGGAAGCGGCTGCTGGGCCTGAGGCAGTGAAGGGAACTGTTGTTGATACTAGTACTAAGAAACTTGATGCAACACTTGTTGCTGGTAGAGTTGAAACTGCTGGAACTATTGCATTTGAGCTTGCATAGCTCGCATGCACTGCACCAGGTCTTCAAGCTGGTTTTGGTTGATCACTGGGGGAACAACAGAAGGTTCAGTGAATGTTGTTCCAACCATGGAAGGGAGTGGAGCGTTCACAGGTGCCACTGTCGGAGGCACATTCAGGCTGGGAACTCCGTCCACAGAGAGGGGGACGGTGAACTGTCCAATGCAGACAGTGGGGAGTTGAGGTTGCTCCCCAAAAGCGTTCTGGTCGGCACCACGTCCAACATTGCTAGTGGAAGCCATGAATGCTGAGCTCTTAGAGAAAGTTGCAGAGATTAGAGGAAGGCTTTTTGAAAAGTTTCCCACAGACGACACCAAATGATGTAGCGCGATCCGGACACTCCTAGCTGGCGGACGTCTGGCTCCTAGCTGGCGACGGACGGTACCTGAGAAGAGGAAGGTGAAGGATTCTCGGGGAGCTCGCCCAGTGGGAATACTCCGATGCTTAAGTTAGAACACTTGAGAGAGCTGTAAAGGATGCAAAGAAAGCTAAGAGTGCAGATAGCGCTAGATCAGTTCCATTTCATTACCCTCACCCCTTGGAAACCGAAGCCTTTAAATACAGATGTTCTTGTCAAATCGGGCATAACCGCCACTGGCCCTCTGTCGCAGCCGTTATTTGCCAGGGCTGCGCAGGTAACCGTTGTATAGTACTGCCCAATTAGATGAGAGACACGACCCAGAAAGGACAGACACGCCACCACCTGTCGAGAGACGTGGATGCAGTCTGCTGGGCTGGCAGGGACTGCGTCATCAGTCAGGAGACGTGGTGCAGTCTGACAGGTACGGTCTCGTCAGATAAGAAGCTTCCTGAAAATGCCGCGTCGCTCAATAGCGAGCTGCCTTGTAGCGAGCTGCCTTGTAGCGAACTCTTGGAGGTATCCCGAGGTGATTCCACCTAAGGTTGCCTTTGGGGCAGTCCTCTTGCTTAAGTATTGGAGCGAACTGATTCTCTCAGCCCGCAAGCAGGGATAGACTTAGCTTGGAGTATTCCCTTTCAGCATACTAGGGTCCTTGAGCTCGCGTTGTAGCGAGCTCGTTCCGTGGCGAGTTGTAATGTAGCGAGCTGACCTACGAGGACTTTAATGAGCTCGTTACTCTCAATTGTAGTCAGTCTGTCATGCTGAGTTGTTGCTTATGTTGAGCCACGTCCATGTGTCGCCTTCTTAGGAGGTCGGGTCAAATCACCCTCCATCAGATATAATATCCAGAAAATATCTGACCAATCAACTGGAATAATAGACATAGTAGCGAATTAGGTATAATTTATCGAAATTCATGGATGGATTTTAATTGGTCAAAACTCTTTCCATACCATATCTTTCCCGCATCATAGATTTTAATATGGGTCAAAATGCAAGATTTTTATTATATATTTCTAAAAAAAAATTTAGAACCTATTTATATTTTATATTAATATATTTATATTTTAATATGGGTCAAAACGCACACGAATTTTTATTTAAACGAACTTTAACCATTATTTAACAGAACTTTTACCATGTTTTTATTCTTAATTTTAAATTATATACCAAATTTTCTATATTTTATTTATGTCGATACACAATGTATTCACTAACTGCTCTTCTGGTCTTCTTAACCATTGTCTTTCTAGTATCATAGATTTTCCCTATTTTAATTGTCTTCTTATGTAACAATTAATGAATTATTTTTATTGAACTCGGGAGTATTGTGGTTTCAATTGACACGCTGATATTAGAAACTTGACTTTGAACTCGATCGAGTTTTTTAGTTTCACACTCAAATTCGACTCAAGTTGATATTTGCGAGTTACTCAAATCGACTCAAAAAACCTTGGAGCTTGAAACTCGACTTGAGTTGATATTTTATGAGTTACTTGAGGACTCGGCTCAAGTTAATATAAATAAATTGTTATTAAAAATTATAAATAAATTAATATTAAAAATAAAAATATATTGTGAAACTTGATTATAAATTTATTTATTTATATCATAAATAAATTAGTATTCATTTATATTATAAATATAAATATATTGAAATTAATATTTTATTAGTAGCTTGATTAAACCTATGAACTACTCAAATCGGATATTATGAAACTCGAATCGAACTCAATTCGATTCAATGATCTTCAAACCGAGTCCGAATAAATCAGGAATTGACTCCCTCGCTTAGACGTTAGACCCCTACCCGACGACCTTGACGGAAAATTGGAATGTATTCTTGTGTTTCAACTTTCAATTTCAAGCCCAAACTACATTTTTGATATTAGCGCGGCGCCAAAACCGTGAAAGGTGAAATGAAGTTCATGGCCGTCGATGCATATAACGTGGCTCCCATATTGAATTAGAAGAAGTAACTGTCGTATGGCTGGGTTAAAACAACCGAGATCGGATCTGCTCTTCACACCTTGCGCTTCACTGGCGCCTCACATGTACATCTTATCATATATTAGAAACATCTTCCTTATTTATTACCAAATATTCATAGGAAATGTTTTCAATGCATAGTGAATGTATTTCTGAGGCGCCTATTTGTGAGGAGCAGATCATAAACAGAATGGCCTTGCATCAACTGCAGTGGCCCCACCAAGAAATCAAAAGTTTTGATTTACTTGTTTCAGTGCAGGGGCGTAGCAAATGTGGGTTGCGGTCAATGCGTACTAACCGTATTTCAATCACTACGATCTACGCCGGTGGAAATCCCTGGGCTAAAATCAACAAATCACAAACCTTTCATGCAGATGCAGTGCATTGCTCTGTGACTCCACCTTACGTCTTACGTCTTACGTCAACTCAACCAATTCATTCAGGGTGAAGCCAGCGATACATTGAGGTTTTGTGTTCCTGTTAATGGTTGGAGGATAAGGGTTTAAAGATGAGAACATGAGAGTTTAGAACTTTCTGTCAATATTTAGTTAGATTTCTTTGCACAAATTTTATATTTATTAATTTTTATCAATCATAACCCGCAGTAAAACTTCAGCCGGTCACCGGTGACGACCAGTCTAACACCGAAAGACGTGTCAAAAGTTTAGTGGACTCGAAGAGAAAATCCCTTCGAGTCTAAACGCACTGAATCCGAACTGGCTGTTCAAACCAACTTTGCTCTGACTGAATCCTGATTCTCGCCAGACTCGCCACCCCTACCCCACGGGGGCTCGCATCCTGTGAACCCATGAATTCACGGAAAGCGTGACCCTCCAGTAAAAAGGCGTACACATCACCTCATTGGTATTAACAACAAACTAACGGGGTTCTGCCGTTAACATTCACTTGATTAGTTGAACCGGCCACTATCAGAGACAGTGGGGGTAGAGGTGGCGACTGGCGAGGGGTTGAACCCATGAATTCACGATTCACCCTCCCCAGTTCAATCAGCCGAATGAATGTTAATGTCCAAACCCTGCTAGTTTGTTGTTAAAACCAATAAGGCGACGTGTACACCTCTAACTGGAGGGTCCACGCTTCCCGTGACACCATGGGTTCACAGGATGCGAGCCCCACCCTCACATGCACTAGTGAGTATGGAAATGGCCATTATGTCCTAATTTGATTCGCTATACCTATGGCTATGTGTAACATATTCATCGGAATCGGACGGTCATCTTTTCTGACCCTTTTATTCCAACTCCATCCACATATACATATAATAGATCCAGAATTCCAGATAAGCATGCTATAAGCATTTAATTCGGATTTGGATTCACCCGGATCACTCCCCGAAAACCGCCTAGATTAGTAGTATAGGCCGATCCTTACCTTGGGGCTCGCTCCGCCTCCGCCTCCGACCCTCCCCCCCACACACCTATTTTAGGTTCTCTCCCTCCCTGACCAGTGACTCCCTCTGCATTTTATTATTCTGTTCATTAAGAAATTAAAAAAGAAAATTTCACTTCTTCTCTTAAACTTGGTCTCTTTTCGAGGGAGGAGGAGTGGCCAAAGGACGCAAGTTAAAGAGATAGATCCACATCTAGTAGCCTAGAGATAGAAATCCATGAAAATGGGGGACGACAGAGAAGCTTTGTTGAACAGAACTCCCAGAACGAGAGCGAGGTCCCTTACGCGTTGCTTTTCTAACCCAAGAGATGAACTGCAGAGCTTTAGATCGTGGCTTAGATATATGTGCGTCGATCAGTCTAATACCTGTACCACCTTTCTCTCTTGGACTTTCTTCCTATTCATGAACATCGTCGTACCGCTTATCACATACTTCTTCCTCGCCTGTCGGAGTTGCGATCACAAACATCGACGCCGTTTCGACGGGGTTGTTCAACTCTCTCTATCTTCCGTTGCCACTGTCTCCTTCCTCTGTCTCTCTGCCTTTATTCGCAAGTACGGTCTTCGCAGGTTTCTCTTCCTCGATAAGCTTTGCGATGAGAGCGAGAAGGTTCGACACGGTTATATACAGCAGCTCAATGTATGTTTCTTCCTCTTCTTTCCATCTTCGTGATTTTGTCTCCAGCCAATCCGGAGTCTTAATTAGCTGAGTTATCAACCCAACATCTCTGAATTGAGTTTATGAAATTTTGATAAATATTATCATTGAATATTGGGGAACTTGCTTACCAGAAATAAAAGAATTCTTCTTTTTCTTTTTTAATTTTTAAGCTAGGTTGGATTTTTGGCTTAAACAATCCCCTTTTTTTTGTTTACGTTTTTAATTTCTGGGTTTTTGGATTCAAATAATTGGGTGTCTGGTTCTTTCCTGCTTAATTTCATGCTGTACTAAGGATGTTGAAACTCAGAGAAATGAATTGAAAAAAAGAGAGAAAGAAACAAATAGAAGGCTCATGCCCAAGAGCAAATTCAGTTTAATAAAAACTGCAAATTTTCTCAGTTTTTGCTTCAAAGATCACATTTTCAGCCAAAATCCTCCATTTTCTCAACGAATTAACCACAAAATCAATCTGCATCAGACCCGTTCAACCACACATTTGGAGCTCAAGTATAAAATAGAATTCAACGTAAACAAGTAATATAAATGATGATGCTGCAATCCTCCTTTTTCAGAATTAATTGTGGTAGAGAAATCTTCTTTTTCCTTCTTTTTTTTTTGTTTTATAATCTATAGTTTGATCAAGAACAAAAAAACAACAATTACTTCTTTGTCATGATCTTATCTCATTTGTCCAATTAAAAGTGAAACAAAGACTTCTCTTTTAAGCTTCTACGCCTGTAAGAAAAGGATCAAAGATCGAATGCAGACAAAGTAATTAACAAGTCTCCAAAATATATCTTCTCTGGAAAAGATCTGTCTTCATTTTGTTGTTTAATCATAAAACAGTTCAATCAGTGAGAAGTGGGTCATCACTATAGTGTCAACTTTAATTTATTTATTCTTGAAAAAAAAAATTATTAGTATCATCAGCAACTAAAAAGAAGCAAATTAAATTAAATTAAATATATATGCAACGCAGAAATCATTGAAGATGCTAGCCGTGTTCGTGGTACCAAGCTTCGCGGCGGAAAGCAGCTACAAGATATGGTGGTACAGCTCCGGGAAGGCCGGTATCCCATTCCTGATAAACATTTACGTGAGCGACACCTTGGCATGCGCGCTTGAGCTGTGCTCGTGGCTCTACCGGACCTCCATCTTCTTCCTGGTCTGTGTTCTCTTCCGCCTCATCTGCTACCTCCAGATTCTGAGGATCCAAGACTTCGCCCAGGTGTTCCAGAAAGAGTCAAATGTGGGTTTGGTGTTGAAGGAGCACCTCAGGATCAGGAGGCACCTACGCATCATAAGCCATCGCTTCCGTGCCTTCATCCTCTACACCCTCACCCTCGTCACGGCGAGTTTATTTGCTTGCCTCCTCGTCACCACCCGTGCCCACGCCAATGTCACCATCCTCAAGTCTGGAGAACTCGCGGTATGCCAACATCTCTCTGATCTCGCCACAGTTCCTATGTATTATTTTGATCGATCGACAAGAGTAGATGAGACATGACCAACCATATAATACTAATTTGGTTAGAGACCTGGGCTGTGTATATGTGTGTGTGTGCAGATGTGCTCCATCACGCTGGTGACGGGGCTCTTCATATGCCTGCGCAGCGCCATCAAGATCACGCATAAGGCACAATCTATCAAGTGTCTTGCCGCCTTGTGGCACGTATTCGCTACAATCGACTTCTTCGATGGTACCGACAGCCACACACCGACGTCTCAGACCCCTACATACAGCAAGATATTCCCGTCCGACGGTAATGATGAACTGGACGATGAAGAAGAGGATAATGACGGCGATGATGATCTGGATAACATCAATATCATAGTTCCAGCTTATGCTCACACCATCTCCTTCCAAAAGAGACAAGCTCTTGGTGAGTTTTGCACAAAAAAAAAGAAAGACTAATGACCATCACTCCTCAACTTCAACCCAACCCAACTTTATTGAGTTGAGTGTGGAATGTGGATCTCTACAGAACAACATGGGCTTCGGGCCCCCTTCAAATTTCAACAAATGCTCAAGCCAACTCCACGTCTCCACCCAAGTTGAAACATAAACGTGGATGAGAACAACTCTGACGGAGGGAAGACTTTAATCTTGAGTAGGGTTCAGTGCTACTACTAGTAGCCAAAAACCCAAAACTTTGCTCTCGAGAATAATATTACAACATAAAATAAAATACAATAAATAATAATAATAACAGTATAAAATTAATTAATATAAGTGGATAATTATTGTTTGTTTGCATATATATGCGTTGGTTAGACACCTGTCATTTGTTGATTGTTAATCAATTAATATTGAGAAAAAAATGGGTGCAGTAACGTATTTTGAGAACAACGGAGCGGGGATTACGGTTTACGGGTTCCTTCTGGATCGGACTTTTCTCCACACAATTGTTATGGTCGAGATGTCTCTCGTGCTCTGGATACTAGGCAAGACTATTGGCATTTCTTAATTAATTTCATTTTTCTTTTAGGAAAAAAGAAACATGTTAAGATGTAATGACGTAACAATGATTATTTTTCTTTTTCTTTTTTTTTGTCATTTACATTTTTTATTCTTTTCTTTTTATTTATTCATTTTTCATTTTTCATTGCTTGTGTCAATGTGAGCATAAACAAGGTACAGTTTTGTTTGAGAAAATTTTATCTGTATAAGAGAGAGATGGGCTCAACCCTGAACAGAAACATGGAAGGTTGAAGATTTTTCTACGCAAGACAAATAAGAATGTTTCAACCTAAAACAATCAAGTGAGAATGAAGGTAAGAAGAAAGATACACCAATGTGTTCTGGTTTAAGCCTGAAAGATGAAAGATTTGTTTGGTGTCATGCATATCTTGTGTTCCAGTGGATTCTACAACATTCAACACACCACAGGTAACAAGTGTTTCTGTGTTTTTTTGGATGCATGGTTTATAGTTCTGGAACAAAAAAATTGTTGGTTTTCAGCAATTTCCTCATTTTTTTTTTAACATTTAAAAATATTTTTGGATAATTCTTTTTTGCATATGAGCACTTGCAAAAAATATTTTGTTCCAAAATATTTATCTTGAAAACATAATATCTATAATATGTGTGATTCCATCAAAATCATTATTTTGAAGTGAGCCTTGATGTCTTCTCCTCAATCACACCACACATTAAAAACACCCTCTTTCAATTTGAAAATGCATGGACATAGATAACTTAAAAAATCTCAAAAATATATCAATAAAACTAAATTCAATGCTAAAATAGCCATAAATCAAGGAATAAATACATCAGAAGACATAGTTTATCTGAACTATGAATTAAAATTATTAGAAAAGGGTAGGGCAATTAAAGCATACATATATGCAAGTTAATAAATCTATACTACTTTAAAAAGTATGAATAGCCTCAATAATATTTCTGGAATTTTTTGAGGAAAAAATTTACCCCTCCATATTTAAATTTTTTTATAAAAAATATGGCAAATATGGTAATTGATTATTGATATTAAATGACTTGAAAATAGGTAATTTTAAGATATTCAATGCATTCAACTCCCTCTCATTAAATCCAACATTTAAGGAATTAACTTGCATTCACCTTCATTGAATCATATATTTAGGGCATTTTTTTTTCTCATCATTAAATTCTATTAATTAAATCAATATATAATAAATTAATAATTTCAATAACATAAAAACTTATACTTTTAAAATATATCTTGAAAAAAGCGTTTTCATCTAGGTGGTGGTGAGAAATTAAATCATTTTCAGTCAAATGGGACAATCCATGTTGTCACAAATTCACAATTAAATAATAAAATTCAAAAATAGATAAAATGCAAAAAAATATATATAGAAATTAAAAATCAACCTAGAAATGAAATGATGACATGGTCAAATAATATCATTTTTAAAAATAAAAAATAAGACCACAAAAATAAAAATATAAAGAAACATTTGGGCACATATCTAGTGTTATATATTTATAAAAAAATAAATATTGGGTACATATCTAATATTATACATTCATTATATTGAACAAAAATTTGTATTATACATAAGAAATAATTTTATCAATGATGGAGATATAATACAAAGTTTAATGTCAACATAGAAATCACACTATTTTTCTTTTTGGGTGGTGGGTTAGTGGTTTGGATCAAATGGATTAATCGATGATATGATAGCTAAATAGTAAATCTTTTGAAAAAAAATAAAAAAGTACAAGTAATCAAAAGAATATATAAAAAATTATATATTAATTATGTCAAACAAAAATTAAGTATGATAAATAGAAATTATTTATATAATGTAGATGAAATATATTACTTAATTTTTTTTTGAAAATATATATTACTTAAAATTAATCAGAAAGCAAAGCTATTTTCTTATTTAAATGGAGGGTCAATGGTCCAACTTTTTAAAGTAACTCATGATGTCATAATTGAATAATAAATATTTAAAAAAAGATAGAGCATAAAAAATAAAAAAGTGTAGAATTTTGTCAAAAGCATTTGGAAACATTTCTAATGTTCTATATTCATCATATTAAATAAACATAATTGTTAAAATATAAATTGTTTTTATTTATGATAGAAATGGAATACAAAGAGTTAATAATAATAATAAATAGTGTCATTATAATTTAAAATTCCCACGTGCAATGCACGTGCACATTTACAACAAGCATTTAAGTTTAGTTTTAGTTATATTGTTACTTTTGTTAATTTTCAATTTATATATTAACTATGATGTATCTAAAATCTAAGTAATTAATATAAAGAAAAAATTCTTCACATACTTAATTACTATAGTACAAAAAAAAAAGAAAAAAAAAGCTGCATTTAAATCATTACCAGAAAACCCATTTTGACATGATGACCTACCCACTTTGATATCTGATAAGGTAGTTAAGTTGATGTCTACTAGAATAGTACTATCTCTACCATATTTAATCTCTAAACAGTTTTTACTAATTTCACTAAATATCTTTAAAAAATAGGGCAAATTTTTTTAAACAACCCTTATGATTTAGCCAATTGACTGATATATTTTTCAAAAATCTTTAGAATACCTTTCTGTCACGGAGAAATCTCTTATAGAGTTTCAAATCAAAAACAAGGGAACCAGCCTTTTTCTTTCTGAACTGTGGGACAAACAAGTGTTTGGGTTTTTTTTCTTTATTTCCAGTTTCTTCTTGGACAACTTCTAATAAGCCTCTAGGAGACGAAATGTGTACGTAAAAAGGCCTGAGGATGAGGGAAATGGAATCTAACAATATTTTTTGCCTTTTTTTCATAGAAATTACAAGAATGCCACCTCTCCTACCAACCCTCTCTCTCTCTCTCTCTTGATTTTTTTTCTTTCAAATTACAAGAATGCCACTCTCTCTCCTACCAACTCTCTCTTTTTCTTACAAATTATAAGAATGCCATCTCTCTCTCTCCTTCCATCTCTCTCTCCTTATAAATTACAAGAATACCACTCTCCAACTGAGAAATACCTCAATTCGACATCTTGGCTGCTAGGGGACCTGCAATCAAAGGTAGTTGAGTTTGAGTCGAGTCGAGCTCTAACTTCTGAGCTCAAACTCAAGTCTCTAATTCGAATCGAGCTCGTGCAAGACGACACCTCGACCATTACAGGAGACCTCGACTTTGCACCTTAGTCACTGAGGGAGATCTTGGCTCAGCACTTTGACAACTGAGGGAGATCTCAACTCGACACCTTGTCAACTTACAAGGAAAAAATAATATTAACAAGATTAAAGAGAAGAGACGTTATTTTAAAAAATTTTAGGCATCTCACATGAAGAGATTGAGAGGCAGATTGAGAGACTCGTACTCGGAAATGAAACTTTGAACGGAAGAGAGAGAGCTGGGATCGAAAGCCATGACAACGATCTTGTATTGGGAAAGCTCAGCCAAGATACGAAGCCTTGGCTTTGTCGGTAGTTTTCACGTTGCGAGCTGGGAGGACAAGCCTGACGCCACGTTTCACTAAAACTCTACCGTCTCAACTCCGATCCCTGAAGTGGCACCAAGTAACCATTATTTAACAAAGTCAGAATAAGGGCCGAGACAGGAAATTTTTATAAAGAGGACAAAATCTAAATGAAGTATGGATGGATTCATAAGAAGGTAGAGAGTGGGGAGGGAAAAATTTACATAGAAAGCTGTATTACGGTGGAGATTTTCTGAAATATAAAGGGGGCATGGCTCCTGGCTCCGCCCGGCCGGATACTAACATATACACATGAGAGGATATTAATTCATATAGCATCGGAACAGGCTTTAGGTGACCTGATCGGCTGTCGACTTGGAGCTAAAGCCGCTTGTGCAGACGGAACCGAGGAGGTATTTTACTGTTTCAAGCATTTCACTTTGCCTCTTGATTTCTTATCTAATTTATGTATATTAAACTTCGCTTGGACTTCTATACTTTGTTCAACTTGAATATTTTTGTGGCTCGGGGGATTTGGAGATATAGAAATGAATTTTGTTTCAGATGGGGAGTGTGAGCTTTGCAGGTTAATTGCAACGTGCAACACAATAGAAAAAACGAATAGAAGAAAGAAGGGATTTTTTTAGACTGCACTCTACCTCATAATTCTGATTTGAATTATAGACCTACAATAATTTAAAATTATAAATAGTTCCATCTATAACACCATACCCGTCCATGAATTAACATCAATTTTAACTTGACACCTACCCCACCCGTATGGTGGAACTAGAAATTCTGGGGGTGGGCTGAACAGTAAAAACCCCAAAGAAGAAAGGGGGAACAGGGTGAGGAACGAAGAGTAAGAATTATGAGGGATGGGTATTATATAGTTGGGAGATGGGATGCAAGAGACGAGAGTGGAAGAAGAGATGGAGATGAGATTACTTGTTTGTCATTGGTGGACAATGGATGTAGCGATATCATGGTAGTGGCAGTAGCGAGATATGACAAATGCAGATGACTGAGAACTGAGGAAGGTTTTTAAAAATTTTCGTTAATTGAGTTTTGTTTTGAAATTTTGAAGAATAATGGAGACAAATTTTACATTTTGCTTTTTCCATTAATATTTAACGACCACAGTAAGAGTATTTTAAGATAATATTCAAATAATGAGGGTAGAGTTAATCAATTAACTAAACCATATGGATAATTTAAGAAATTTGTCCTTTAAAATAAGAAAATTAGACTTTAACAAAGTCAGTCTAACTGCATTAGTTAATCAACTAGAAGACTCCATCCAGTCCAAAAGACGGATGGTATTGTACAGAATTTTTTGAAGGTGATATCGTACAGAAAATGATAAAATTATTTTATTGTCGAAAAAGGTTTCCCCTCAATAAACACAAACAAACTGGTTACTGAAACGAGCTTGCTGGAGTTAAAAACTGAAATAAATAAATAAATAAATGCAAAACGCTGACACACACACACATCCATCAAGTAAACTGCTCGAGTGGTTATTAGGTTATTCAGCTTCGTTTAGTATAACAAGTATTAAGAAGATAAAATTGGTAACATCACATTAACCAGAATCCAAGCAAAAGTGAATTACATTCTGAAGCAATAGAAAGAAAGGTACTAAACGGAAAATGCTACAGTCTTGATGGCATTCCTCCAGCTACAATCAATGTCTCTCCTGTTATGTAAGACGCATCATCAGATGCCAAGAAGGCTGTGGCTGCAGCCATGTCTTCGGTGGTTCCAAGCCTACCAAGTAAGGTCCTCTCCTCAAGATGCTTTCTCTGCAACCAAAAGCAAACCATGTTTAACATGTGGGAATAATGTGGAATTGGGGAACTCAACCTCCTGTAGAGAAACATAGAATGAGGAGAAAAATTTTGAAAAAGCGAGTTCAGGTCTGCACCCCACATGGGGGTGCCCCACAACGTCCCATAGCACATCATCAGTTCTGGTACTATTATCAGGAGATGTTCCCAAAACACGGGAGGGATGTGCTGTGGGACGTAGTGGGGTGCCCCCTTGTGGGGCGCAGATGTGAACTCTTGAAAAACAGCGAGCTGATAAAAAAATATTTGAAAAACAGCGATCCACACTTGTACATAAATTATGTTTTATGTAAAACAATATGGGCACGATTGAAGGATAGAGATACACTTACTCTATCTTCATCTCTTGTGAGAAAATCAGCGAAGTGGGTAGGTACAAAACCAGGAGCTATACAGTTGACTCGGGTATCTGGAGCCATCTCAGATGCAAGAGCCTAAGAGACAAGTAAATTTCTGTTGGCATATCATTAAACATTTTATGCAAACAGAAAGTAGATTTCTCTAATCCTGAAAGTAAAAATCAGATACTAAATGAGAACATTCGATTAATTAGCTACCTTGGTTAACCCAAGAAGAGCTGTTTTTGTCACTCCATACATGGCCATTGATGCCGGTGGTTGATAGCCTGCAATGGATGAAATCAAAACAACTGATGATCCCTTCGACAGGTGTGGTGCTACATCCTGTAATGGCACTGAAGTGAATCTTGATATCTTCATAGAAAACAAATGAGGTACCAAAGTAACAGCTTGCCTGAAGCTACAATGTGACCAAACCATTCAAGACGTCCTATCGAAAAGATTTACCATCATAAACAATCAATAGGATCAAATTATTCTAGCCATATTACTAAAAGTTTGTCCAACCATTTATTTCTTAATGTTCAAAAAAGCAATTAATAGAATAATTATAATCTGATCATGGTAGTTCTTGAATCATTAGATAATTTAATCGGGGCCAACATCACCATTTACATAATGGCCTCTCTATGAGTGGCACAGGTTATGTATCACGTGTATAATATATTCCTGCTATGCCATTCCACATTTCTACTATCCTTATAACCTGATAGGAGCCTTAAAATCACCTTTAGGAGAAGTATGGTAGCTTTGACATTGATTTCCCAGAGCTTATCAAGGACAGATTCTTTAGTTTCCAAAATAGCATCTATAGCTGGATTGGCAGCAGCATTTGATACAAATACATCTATTTTCCCATATGTCTGCAACCAAGTCAACAAGCTCTGATCATGAAGCAGAAAACCAAATCCCAACAATAATAGATAAAGAGAATACTATCATCAAGATTATGAGTTAGTCTACACAGCACATGCACGAGTCCATGCACTCATAGACACAACCATGGAGTCATAACCTACAAACCAATTACCATAGCCACATAAAAGGATAAATGAAGCAGCAAGAAAGAAGACCATCTCTTAGCTTCTCCACTCATGATCTATAAGATATAAACTAAAACTCAAAAAATGAAATCTAATTCTCCTGTCATTAAATCAGATGCTCCAATTCACAACTTTGTGTCATCTAGTAGAGAACTCATATTTATATTCTAAGTGGGGACCTCTTAGGAAGCCTATTCTTTTCTCCCCAAAAGTCATAAGGGGAAGGAAAAAAAAGCCAAAACAATAAAAGGTAATTAATGCAAAGAGAGGCCATTTGACAAGGAGCGCTTTGAATCAATATAAAGCCTAGATCAGTAACCTGAGCAATGCCTTTCACACACACACACACACACATACTGATTCTCAGAACAAAGGTTGGTCATCTCTTTTCATATCTTGCAACACTCGTGCATTTCTCAATTATTCAGGTTCATTTTCTAAGTTAAGTGAAACACCCAGAAATCTTTTGTCCTTTATTCAGGTTCATTTTCTAAGTTAAGTGAAAGTGTGAAACACCAGGAAATCCTTTGGGATCGTTATGAAATGCATGGCCATATTCAAAAGAATATATTTGTATTCGAGGAAACCATCAATCCGGCAGGAATAGTCAAGACCTACTGAATTCAGATTTTTCACTTTAATAATAAGAATCTAGAATTTTCTCCCCCATTCAGTAGACAGAGATAAAACAACAGTTTTACTTGTTAAAATTGGTCTGGGCACAATAACAAAAGCAGAAGCTACAGAAGTAGGAGTCAAAGTGGGCGAGCTGCTACAAAGCCTACAACCGTAATCATGTGATCTTACCAATCCATAAAAAAGGGACGAAATTTTAACAAGAGTAAGGGGTTTGGACATCATTTTGTAATTACTGAGCTTAGCTCAAAGAAAACAAATAATGACAAAATAAGATGTAGAAGGCATGTTTGAATCCTAAAATATCATAACTCTATTACTCGCTACAAGATACATTTTCCGAGTAAAAGAAGGAAAAAAGAGTCGAACTAAAAAAAAAGAAGGAAGCCTTTGCTTCACCCCATAAGGTAAGTTCATCTTGAAATGAAAGAAGAAAATCAGAGCATGAACCGTTTTATTCCCAAAATTAAATCCTGAATACTAGAACAGAGAAAAAAAGATAAAAAGAAATGTATTAATGACTTCTATTACCTGAACAGTCTTCTCTATGAGGTTCTTCCTGTGCTGGGCATTCGAAACATGGCAAACAACCCCTAATACGTCGATTCCTCGAGCTCTAAGCTTTTCAACTGCCTTATCTACGTTGTTCTGCACAAACCCAACCAAGCCTAGATGAATTCACCCTTGATTTATCCGGATAGCAGGAAAATGGGGGAAATTTCTACTTTTTGGATAAACGCAATTGAACTCAAAAATTTATCTGAACAAAAAAGATCAAAACAAAAATAATAATAATAATAAACCACGAACCTGCTTGCGAGAAGAAATGACAACAGAAGCACCTTCCAAGCCAAGTCTCTCGGCGATGCTGAAACCGATCCCCTGTGTGGACGCAGTGACGATGGCTACCTTCCCTTGGAATCGCCTCCCTATCTTCTCCATATTTTCTTTTTAAGTGCTCGTTATTGGTATCAGATCAGACTATCAAAGAGAACTCTGAACTCTGGGAGAATACAAGGGTTAATAATAATTTGGTCACCCTGTTACAGATTAAGACAATGAGGCTTGCACGGATCGAAGTCTTCTGCAATATAGCGCTACGGATGGTATGACCTGTCCTTCTGATTGGACAGGTCCCACCACTTATTCCAATCAGATGGTCATCAAAGAGGACACTGGACTAATTGACAATTGTATGTAGGTATCAGGGAGACCGGATCTACTTCAGCAAATGAAAGTGGATTAACTACTAGTGTGAATTACCAAATCAGCCCCCCACAACGTCCGGGAGATGCTCCCAATAGACGGCGAGGATGTGCTGTTGGACGCTGTGGGGGGGCTGATTCTATGTCCGGATGCAGCCCGGATTTCCTACTGATCTGCTGTCCTTCCTATAATCCTATTAACTCAATGACACGTCTCCCCCCCACAACGTCCCACACACATCCCGCCGTGTATTGGGAGCATCTCTCCATCATGATATATTGATTCTAATACTATTATTAGGAGATGTTTCCAATACACGGCAGCGATGTGCCGTGGAACGTCCCTTTGTGGGGTGAAGATGTGAACTGCAATGAAAGGGTGATAATCGCCTTCCACCTTGACACGAAAATACAACGGCGGCGATCAGAGCTCATTTCCTTCCAGAGTCCTCCCTTTTCTCGTCCCCTTTGTTGTTCTCTCTCTCCCTCTTCCCTCCCATTTTTCTTTTTTCTTTCTCTTTAGCTACTGCTCATCATCTTCTCGACGAGAACAGAAACTCAACAATGGTATTATCTTGGCATAGGAGATCCGGACTGAGATTGGTGACACATCTGAGAATGTCAAAATTGAAAGTTCAGAGGTTTGGGAAGGATATGAATAAAACCAAGTAGAGGAGAATATCTAGAACTTGTCATCATGTAGATGATGTAGTTGACCCTTCTTAGTCTTTTTTCTTCACAACCCACATACCAGAGAAATGCAAGATAATGACAAAAGAGACGTAAAGAAATGAGAGAAGATAAGCGAAAAAGAAGCAAAAAAAAAAAAAGGTTGCAAGTTGGATCGGGATTTACTTGAGTTATGCTCTGCCCGATGTTAGATACTGCAACAGAGGAGACTTCACTGTTCTCCAAACTACTCATTCCAATGTTGAATACATATCGCCTTGCAATCGAGAGTTGATGGAATGACAATATTTGTCGTTCAAAGTTGAGCGGAGTGTGATTTTAGTCGGGGAAAGCTATTGCTAGTGCTGCTCAACTAGTAGAAGAATATGTTTGGCATAATAGTGCTGATAGATGCATCTACTCAAAATTCACTGAAAATTATGGAGTAATTGTATGTCTTTATGTTGAAGATATGTTTATTGTGGATACGAATATGGTTGGCATAAATGAAACTAAAAACTACTTATCCTCTGTCTTCAAGATGAAGGATTTAGGAGAAGTAGATACCATCTTGGGAATAAAAGTTAAAAAGCATAGTAGGGGCTATGCATTAAGCCAACCACATTATATTAAGAAAGTACTTGAGAAACTTAAGCATTTAGGGTTTAAAGAATATAGCACGCCATATGATTCTAATATAAAGCTAGTAGAAAATACTGATAGAGCAATTGCACAACTTGAGTATGCTAGTGCAATAGGAAGCTTGATGTATGCTATGCTTTGTACCAGACCTGACATTGCATTTGTAGTAAGTAGATGACGGAGTTGGCTGATCTGCACAAAGATAATTAGAGAACCACTCCGATGCTTAAGTCAGTAATTTGCGAGCTGAAGGTAGTTTAGAAAGCAAGAGAGCTAGTAAGCAGAGATTACGTGTATCCTTGCCCCCTAGAGGATTGGGGTCTTTATATACTGGAGTCCTCGCGGATTTTTCGGAGTGGTTCCAGGATTATTGCTATGATGAGGCCTGTTTCCATATTAGTAGGAGATAATGCCAATAAGGCTTATCGCTTCCGCCCGATTTGGACGGGGGAGATAAGGCTAGCTGTTACGAGGTGTGATCTCGTAAAGCGTGGAATCTGGTGGCGGGATCTTCAGGATCGTCGTGTAGAGGTCGCTCAATATTACCCGAGCTAGTGCCCTTAGGATCCGACCTGGTATGAATGCCGAAGTGTCTTGTAACCGAGGTGATCCTGATGCAACCGTGTTCCGAAGCTAACTTGCTTCGAGGTGGACTTGCCCCGAGGTGGTTTGATTATTCGAGCTTGGTCCGTCGCAGACTTGGTACGTCAGGAAAAGCTATCGTCCTGTCAGTTAGGTCGTGTCCACGTGTCCCCTTATTACTAGATCGGGCCAAATCACCCTACATCAATTGCCCCCCACTCCTTGGGCCAGGGGTCCTGACCTGGTGCGGGGAGTTTATGACGAGCCAAGTGGATTTGGTTCGAGGACCGGGCAGCTAGTCAGATGAATCGTGGGTCGGACTTTGTTCGGCCACTCGGCTCAACCAGGAAAACTCAGGTCGCATCTGGTTTACGTTCAGACGTTACGCGATTTATAAACTCCGTGAACGTCAAAAAACGCGCTAAACCGATTTTATCATCGGGGATCGCGCAACCGATTTTCCTACAAGCCGTTGGATTGCTTCGATCTCAATCGTTGGTTCTCGGACATAAAGGCTATAAATAGGGGGGTCCACGACTTATTCTTCTTGCAACAAATTCAGTGATTGAGCTCTCCCGTGGTCACATCGGAGTCTGCCAGCTTGGTCTTCTTTATGTTTTCCACTTCGCTCTTTCTCTTTGGTGAGTCCCCATTCCTTAGTTTTTTCCTTCTTTCCGATTATGTCGAGTTCTAGCGTAGATAGGCTTGTAGATAATTTTAATGAGGTGGAGGACGCTGTTGTTCCTACCGGAGAAGTCAGCTCGCGGCAGGGTGCCTCCCCTCTCCGGTCTTTAGAGGGAACCTCTAACCCTGAAGTCGAGCCATCTCGGCTCGGGGAAACCGAAGCTCAAGAAGAAGGTCCATCCTCCAGATCGGGGGCTCTAACTTCTTCCCGAGGTCGGGATCCCGATGACTTCGGGACTTCCAAATTGTCTTCAGACAGACTGTTGTACTTAGTGTCCCGCTATCTTTTCCCCGATAACTTAGTCTTTAGCATACCCTTAGGTCAGTACCCTTGGGCTCATGATCACAATGAGCTCGCTATTTTTGAGGAGCAGCTCGCGGCAGGGCTGCGGTTCCCACTCCATCCTTTCCTGATAGAAGTAGTTAAGTTTTACAACATCACCATTGACCAGCTTCATCCGAACTCTATTCGGAATATCATTGGCACTATTTCTCTGTTCCACTCCTACGGCAGACCACTAACTCTGGATGTTTTCAGCTTGATCTGTGCGATCAAGCGAAATTCCACATGTTTGCATAGGGATGTCAGACAGAGCTACTATATCTCTCCCAGGCCCGATTTCAAAATCTTGCACGGTTGTCTGAACAAGGTTTTGGCCTGGAAAAGGTGATACTTCATTGCTCGTAACCCGGAAGGGTGGTCTTTCCCAACCCACTGGAGGGTGGCTACTCAGGACCCCGGGGTGAGCTTGGACAGAGAGACCAAGGCGGTGATCAACTCATGGAGGGACCCCGGGCTTGAAATGAAAAACTTCTTGGCCGAGGACGCGCTAGTGCGAGCTGGTTTGAGCCCTCTCGATAGGTTTCCTTTCGGATATTTGCTTAAAATACCCTTTAAGTTTTTTTGACTAACTGTTTGTTTTTTGCAGTTACAATGCCAGAGGTCAATGCGGAGAGCCTCCTGAGGAGCTCCCAGAAGGGGAAGAAGCGGAAGGCCGTGAAGAGGCCTCACCGGGAAGCCGGGCCTTCAAACTCTGGACCAACTGAGGTCCTAGTAGTGGAGCTGATCACCACCGAGCCCCCCAGGGAGGAGACCCGAGCTGCACACCCCGAGGCGGTGGCAGAGGAGGGTCGCGAGGAGGAAGCTCATCCTCAAGAACCAGAGGATGTATCAGCTTTGGAGGGGCCCGTTGCCGAGCTAGAGAGTGCCCCCACGAGCGAAGGAGAAAGCATCACGAACCACGTGCTCGCAGTGCGCAAGAGCCGGGATGTCGTCTTTCCAAGCGAGGTTGTGCGATGGGCTGACATGCCTCCGAACCGGCTCTTGGGACTAGCCTCCAACCACTGCATGGTGGAAAGTATTCGGCCTTTAGCTCCACTCTTTTTTTTTTTTACTTACCTCGATTTTCTTTTGATAGGTCAACTCTGCCCTTCATGCATTGGCCTGCCAGTCCGCGATCCACTCAAAGGAGGCACGGGATGCCAAGGTGGAGGTACGAAAGCTCCATCACGAGTAGGACCTAGCTCGGGGCGAGGTACTTCGGGCTAAAAAGGGGACCGAGTGCTAGAAACAACTGATCCTGGACCAGGAAGGATGGCTCTCCACGCTGACTAAGGAGAACGCAAAACAGAAGGAGTTGATCTCAACAATGACCGAGGAGAAGGAACGGCTTCAACGAGAAGTCGAAAACCTTGAAGCAATGGTCTAGGAACGAACTCAGATCTTCAACACCGCCATCCAGGAGGCGCGGGAAGAAGAAAGGAACCAGGCCGTTGAGCGCTTCAAGGAGTCCTTGGAGTTCCGTGCTCTCCAGGTCGAATATGGCTCAAGCTCCTACCGCTCCGGGTTCAAGTTGTGCAGGTATCTGGTCTGACAAAATTTCCCCGATCTCGACCTCGGTGCCATCATGATGTCAGGCTTAGCCCCTGGAGTGGCCAAGGCAGCGAACGAGGAGCCCGACTTGTCAGAGGAGGAGAGCGATGACGAGATCGAAGTGGTGGACCCCTCGGATAAGGTTGGCAGTCCTTCTGCGTGATTCTGGCTCTTTCTTCTTTTTTCCCTCTTTTTGAATTATGGATGTACACCCCGAAGCTATTGAACTCGGGCAATAATGAGATCTTTGTACTCAATCTTTTCATCAATGAAATATGAACTTTTTGACAAATCCTTGCGTAAGAATATTCTAAGTGTGAGTGACTCCCGATCTAGGCAGCGAATGTATAGGTTACCCGAATTGTCGAGTTACCGAGCTGGACAATAAGTAAGGATAACCAAATATAAAATTTTTCTAAGTGAAGATCAACCCGAATTGTCTACCCAGACTACTAGTAGGGGTAACTTCGCATAATGTACACCGATGTGAGCGACATTCAGGGTATATACCCGACCTGTCCGCGCACGGGCTACTCATTTAGATGTCGGTTGTCCCTAGCAGGCACAACCTATTGTTATATGTCGAAGTGGGCTAGACATTGTAGGGCTTATACACGAGCTGTCTTTTGCCTTAGGCACTAGAGGTACTTTGCCTATGCTGAAGAGGCAACTAGGACTTATATGCCTATGCCGAAGAGGCGATTGGGTTTTGGGTTCCCATGCCGAAGAGGCGGCTGGGACTTATAGGGTGACGAGTCCGTCAATTCAATACTTCAGCCCTTAGGCTTTGGGGGCGACTTATTGTCCACCCTTCTTGATCCTGCCCATGCCGAGGAGGCGATTGGGGCTTATATGATGCCGAGGTCTTTTATTAGCTCGACACTTTCAGTCTTTGGACTTCTGGGAGTGACTTACATTCCGTTCTCCAGTTAGACGATCACAGGTAGTATCGCCTTAGGTTGCTGACGTTCCACGTCCGAGACACCTGTTTTCCTTCTACGGTTTCGAGCTCGTACATACCTTCCCCGAGCACCCGATTTACTCGGTAGGGTCCTTCCCAATTCGGTCTGAACTTACCAACACCGGGCTCAAGCACCATGACTTTGCGAAGAATCAGGTCTTCAACACGGAAGTTCCACTTCTTGACCCTGGTGTTATAGTACCGAGCCACTCTCTAGTGGTAGGCCGTGGTCCGGATGTATGCAAGGTCCCGTACCTCTTCTACTAGGTCAAGGTTGGTGCATAGCTCGTCATTGTTTGTCTCTTCGTCGTATGCCTCCATGCGTAGCGTAGGCACCTCGATCTCGGCTGGGATTACTGCCTCCGTGTCGTAGGTGAGGTTAAAGGGGGTTTCTCCCGTGGCGGTCTTCACAGTGGTTCGATAAGCCCATAGTACAATGGGGAGCTCATCTACCCATAGTCCTTTAGCTCAGGCTAAGTGTGCTTTTAGTCCACGGAGGATGGCCTTGTTCGTGACTTCCGCTTGACCATTTGCTTGAGGGTGTGCCACCGAGGTGAAATTCTGCTATATCCTCATCTGGTTGCACCAGTTCTAAAACTTGATGTCTTCGAACTGCTTGCTGTTGTCAGAGATAAGAACTCGAGGTAGCCCGAAGCGGTATACTTTGCTCCTCCAAAAGAAGTTTTGCACACTTCGTGCTGTGATCATCGCAAGAGGTTTGGTCTCTACCCACTTTGTGAATTACTCTACTGCTACCACTAAGAATCTCCTTTGTCCTGTCATTGACGGGAACGGTCCAAGGATGTTGATTCCCTACTGCGCGAAGGGCCATGGGTTAGTGAGATACTTCAGGTCAGCAGCGGGCTGGTGGTGGACGTTGGCGCGCCTTTGACACTTGTCGCATCTTTTGACGAGCTCAAGCACATATACCTTCATCGTTGGCCAGTAGTAACCCTGTCATAGAACTTTCTGAGCGAGAGCCCTACCTCCCAAGTGTCCGCCACACAGACCTTCATGAGTGCTGTGGAGAACAAGCTCGGCTTCTGAGGTCGCAAGCAACGCAAGTAGGGGAGCGTGTAGGATATTTGGTACAACCGTCCGTCTATTATGACATACTTGACTGCCTGCCGCTCTACCCTTCTAGCCGCATTGCAATCTGCAGGGAGGGTCCCGTGAAGTAGGTAGCTCGCGAGTGGATCAATCCAGCTCGACTCTGCTTGTACAACAGGAGCGACCTCTTCTACCCCCCCCCCCCCGAGAATGCTAGGTCGAGGCAAGTTCTCTATGTACACGGTCCTCATGGTGGTGTCGCTTGTGCTGGCGAACCGGGACAAGGCATCGGCCTCAGCGTTCTCGGATCTCTCTGACTTTGGCTAAGTAGGCGACCATAGTTGGCTCGCGAGCTTCATATTCACTGGTGACCTGGTTGACCACGAGCTGGGAGTCACTACAGATAACGAGGTGCGTGGCTCTTACTTCGTTTGCTAGAGCAAGTCCGGCTATCAATGCTTCGTACTTCGCCTCGTTATTGGATGCGATGAACTCAAACCGAAGTGCATACTCCAACTTCACCCCGCTTGGCCCATATAGAATGATACCAGCTCCGCTACCTTGCTGATTTGACAAGCCGTCCACATGGAGGATCCAGGGCTCCTCATCCTAGGTTGGCATTGCTCTAACCGGGGGAGGTGTCACATTGGTTGAAGCTTCCCCTCTGTGCTCGGGCTCAATCAATTCAGGGACTGTAGTGCTGAAAGTACATTCCACGACAATGTCGGCTAAGGCTTCGGCCTTGATAGCGGTTTGAGGCTCGTACTGGATGTTGTATTCGCTGAGTTCAATGGACCACTTCGTCAATCTACCGAAGACCTCGGGCTTGAGCAAGACTTGCCTCAGAGGTCTATTGGTGAGGACGATGACGGTATGGGCTTGGAAGTACGGTCGAAGCTTCCGAGCTGCAGTGACTAGTGCGTATGCCAGCTTTTCGATCTCTGGATACCTTATTTCTACATCCTACAAAACTTTACTAACATAGTAGATGGGTCGTTGAACCCGATCTACTTCTTTTATCAGTACCGAGCTGACTACCTCGTCACTTGCGAAGAGGTACAACTTCAAAATATCTCCCTCCTCGGGTCGGGTCAGAACTGGGATACTGGTTAGGTACTTTTTGAGCTCATCGAAAGTGAGTTGGCACTCTTCGGTCCATTCAAAGTCCTTGCTCTTTTTAATTGCCTTGAAGAATGGAAGGCAGCGATCTGCCGATTTAGACATGAAGCGGCTCAAGGCGGCTATACGACCGTTCAACCTCTGAACCTCCTTCAATTTACAGGGCGGTCTCATATCTAGGATGGCTTTTATTTTGTCGGGGTTGGCTTCGATGCCATGTCGGTTAACGATGTAACCCAGGAATTTACCTGAGGTGACATCGAAGACACATTTATTAGGGTTTAACTTCATGTTGTATTTGCGCAAAATTTCAAAAACACAATGCAAATCTTTTATTAAATTATTTGAAAACTGAGTCTTGACGACCATGTCGTCTACATAGCATTCTACTTTTTTTCCGATCAGCGGCTCAAAGAGTCGGTTTACAAGTCTTTGGAATGTTGCCCCGGCATTTTTCAGTCCAAAGGGCATAACCTTGTAACAGTACAGGCCTAACTCGGTTATGAAGGCCATTTTTTCTTCATCGGTAGGGTCCATCTTTATTTCGTTGTAGCTTGAGTATGCATCCAGAAAGCTTAGCAACTCGTGCCCTGAGGTCGTGTCCACCAGATGGTTGATCTTGGGAAATGGGAAGCAGTCCTTCGAGCAAGCTCGATTCAGGACGGTATAGTCGACGCACATGCGCCATTTACTGTCGGCCTTTTTTACCAGAACGGGGTTAGCCACCCAGCTCGGGTAATGGACCTCCCTGATGAAATCGGCTGCGAAAAGCTTCCCGACTTCCTCGTCGACTACTCTCAAAGGCTCCGGGGCTAAGTTGTGTTTCTTCTGTCTAACGGGCCTAACTACAGGATCAGTGTTCAACTTGTGAGTTATTATTTTAGGATCTATGCCAGGCATCTCTGCCGTGGACCATGCAAACACATTTAAGTTTTCAAGTAAGAAACTTACCAGCTGAGAATGCAAAGTCTCCTCAATCGATGCGCCGATTTGGAGAGTCCTGGCTGGTTCTTCTATCGAAATGGTATAAGGACCGTCTCTTCTATCGGTGAAGCTCGCTCCTCGGTGTACTCTGTAGGTCGCTCTAGCTCGAGGTCATCTGCTACCTTGGCTTTCCCTTTGAGGGCGGCGACATAGAATTTGCGAGACTCTAGCTAGTCGCCTCGCGCTACCCCTACTCTGAAGTCCGTAGGGAACTTCATGGCCAAATAATAGGTGGACACCACTACGTGAAGAGCGTGGGTGATTGGCCGACCTATAATGGTGTTGTACGGGGAGGGAGTCGCGACCACTAGAAATGTGTGGTCGAACCTCACAATGCTAGGCCACGTACCAACCTTTACAGGTACTGAAACTCATCCCAGGGGCCTAAATTCCTCTCCGCTAAAGCCTACCAGAGGAGTGTTCGTAGGCTTGATCTCGCTTTCGAGGAGTTGCAGCTTGTCGAACTCATCCTTAAACAGTATGTATGCCGAGCTTCCTGAATCGACCAGGACGCGTTTCACTTCAAAGTCATTGATTCTTATTTTTATGACGAGTGCGTCATCATGGGGGTACTAGATCCCGCGCGCGTCATCTTCAATGAAGAAGAGTGGCTCTTCTAACCTTGGCCGTTTCAGAGGATTCTGCTCTTCTCTTTCTAACTCACGAGCCGATGTCTTCACCGCGGCTGATGTGCAGCCCGCGATAATTGATCCACCGGTGATCATATGAATTATTCCTCGAACTGGCCTTTCTTCGGGCAGCTGTCTCTACGGCTGCTCGCTCTGCCTGTTGCTGGATTTGGGTGCATCTCTCCCTTGCTCCCCCTACCGATCTGTTTGATTTTTATTTTCTTTTAATACAAAATTTTTGAGATATCCGCGACGAATGAGTTCTTCGATCTCATCGTGGAGGTTTTTACAATTCTTGGTGCTATGACCATGGTCCCTGTAAAAGTGACAATATACATTTCTTTTTCTAGTATTTGAATCCCCTCTCATCCGAGGTGGCCACTTCACATAGGAGGCGTCCTTAATCGCCATAAGAACTTTGCCTCGCTTTGCATTCAAGGGTGTGTAGTTCATCCTTTCAACTGGAGGAATTCGGAAAGGCTGATCCGGTTTACTTCCTCCTCTAACTGGTTCATCCTTCTTCTGCTTATTATCCCCATTGGTTGAGGTTTCACCTTCTCTTTTCCTCTTATCTGGTGAATTCTCGCTTTTTTGGTTCATCTCTTCTTCTGTTCCGATGAACTGGTCAGCGAGCTTGAGAAACTCAGTGACATCTTTAGGCTTGTTGGCAATCACGTGCCACTTGAACTCCTCATGGGTGATGCCTCTTTTCGCAGCTGTGAGTCTCACGGCAGGATCTAAGTCGGGGATCTACAAGCACGCATCATTGAAACGCTTGATATAACTCGGGATTGACTCTCCCTCCCTCTAGACTATGCTGAGGAGGCTTTCTTGGGACCTCGGGCACCTCTTGCTAGTGATGAAGTGCGAGGTGAAGACCTGCATGAACTGCACCCAACTTTTAATTGTCTTGGGCGCAAGGTTTCTGTACCATGTACGAGCCACTCCCTTAAAGGTTGTGGAGAAGGCAACGCACATGCAGGGTTCATCAGCCCTAGCTAGGTGCATCTGGGACTAGAAGGAATCCACATGATCGTTCGGGTCGAACGACTCGTTGTACTTGTCTAGGGAAGGTACCTTGAAGTCTTTGGGCATCGGGACGGCCAGTAGCTCGGGGGATAAGGGAGATGGCACAGAAAGGAGTGGAGTGGTCTTCACGGTTCCCAAGCTCGCCTCTTCTTTGCCTTTAGGCTATTCGGGCTGGCTTTGAATTGTAGCTCGGCGAGCCTTACGACGCCGCTTTTGCTGCTTCTTTACTAGCTCCGCATTAGTGTTGCGGGCTTCCGTGTTGTCAGGCACTATTCTTGTATGGAGCTGCTCGGACTGTTGGCGGCGGCTGTTGTGGACTATGGGACCTTGTCTAGAGTCCGCGGCCAGAATCCCGAATCGGTTTTCTATAAGTGGAACTTCGAACTGCGAAGGCCGAGGTGAAGTGGCTCTGGTGGGCTAGGTGTCTCCTGACTTATTCACTTGCTGTGAGGCGGGAGGAGTAACCTGTCTCTCCCTCCTGGCACGGGACGAGACCTGGCTCCCAAGAGGGTTCTGGATCTAGGAGATCTCTCCCCGACGAGGAGGGAGTTCGCTCTGGCGGCGAGGCTTGACTTGCTGTGTCGCTGCATGCCGAGGTGGAACCGGCTATTGATTCTGTGGCAGTGGAGGGAATTGCTACGGGTATTGTTGCTGGTAAACATGATGCAAGACTTGCTGCTGGTACAGCTGGAACTGTTGGACCTGTTGCATTTGGGCTTGCATAGCCTGCATGCAGTGTACCAGGTCGTCAAGTTGATTCTGTCCAATCGCCGGGGGGATGACAGAAGGTTCGACAAAAGTTGCACCTACCGTAAGAGGGAGTGGGGCATTCACCGGTGCAATGACCTAAGGCACGTTTAGTGTGGGGACCCCGTCCGCAGAGAGAGGTACGGTGAACTGCCCAATGCACACTATCGGGACTTGAAGTTGCCCCCCGGAGACGTTCATGTTAGCATTACGTCTGTCGTTACTAGAAGATGCTATGGAAGCTGAATCTTGAATGCTTAGTGGAAAAAGGCTTTTTGAAGCGTTTCCCACAGACGGCGCCAAATGATGCGACGCAATCTGGCTGCTCCTACCAGGAGGTGATTTGGCTTCCAGTAGATGACGGAGTTGGCTGATCTGCATAGAGAGAATCAGAGAACCCAGGGGTGCTTATCCGGCGAGGTCACTCCGATGCTTAAGTTAGTAATTCGCGAGCTGAAGGTAGTTTAGAAAGCAAGAGAACTAGTAAGCAGAAATTCCATGTATCCTTGCCCCCTGGAGGGTTGGGGTCTTTATATACTGGAGTCCTCGCGGGTTTTTCGGAGTGGTTTCGGGATTATTGCTATGATGAGGCCCGTTTCCGTATTAGTAGGAGATAACACTGATAAGGCTTATCGCTTCCGCCCGATTCAGACGGGGGAGATAAGGCTAGCTATTACGAGGTGTGATCTCGTAAAGCGTGGAATCTGGTGGCAGGATCTTCGGGATCATATTGTAGAGGTCGCTCAATATTACCTAAGCTAGTGCCCTTAGGATCCGACCTGGTATGAATGCCGAAGTGTCTTGTAACCAAGGTGATCCTGATGCAACCATATTTCGAAGTGAACTTGCTTCGAGGTGGACTTGCCCCAAGGTGGTTTGATTATTTGAGCTCGGTCCATCGCAGACTTGGTACGTCAGATTGAGTTGTCGTCCTTCCAGTTAGGTCGTGTCCACGTGTCCCCCTATTACTAGGTCGGGCCAAATCACCCTACATCAGGTCACACCACCTAGGTAGACTTCGACGCAGCTTCCTTCGATCTAGTTCTCAAAAGAGTAAGCAGCGAGTTTGATGCAGAGCCTAAAACCGAGGTAGAGGTCAACTGTGAAGAGATCGACCAAGTTTGTGTCTATCATGGTGCTGAACTGGTATCTGAACAGGTGATGTATTTTGTCCTCCACTCCATTGCGTAAAAGTTTTCTAACTGTAGATTACCCCGAGGTGCCGAACTAGTGGACTAGGCATAGTTAGGAATAATCCGAGGTCAATGTAAGCCAAGGGGCGCGAACACTGTAGGGTATATACCCGACCTGTATGCACATCGATGAGGGTGAATGTGAACTACTTTTTTGTTTCGCCCATGCTAAAGAGGCGATTGGGTATACACCCGAGCTGACGTGGATATTTTTAAGTGTGGATTACTCCCGAAGTGCCGAGCTGACGAGCTAGGCCCTAGTAGGAATAACTCGATCTCAATGTACGCCGAAGTGAACAAACATTGTAGGGTATATGCTCGACCTGTCTGCACACAAGCTACTTTCTTATTTGCCCATGCCAAAGTGAATGGGTTCTTAGTTGCCTATGCCAAAGCGAATGGGTTCTTAGTTGCCTATGCCGAAGCAACTAGGTCTTAAGTTGCCCATGCCGAAGAGGCGAATAGGACTTATATTGTACTGAGGTCTTTTGTGAGCTCGACACCATAGCCCTTAGTTTCTGGGAGCGACTCATAGTCCACTCTCCATAATATTATTTAGCCAACATGCGACCTGACCAATTTGCTTAAGCGGGTGGTCATTCTATTGTACCCTTAGATGTGGCTACTTCTACATCGTCACTTGAGATTGGCTTCCTTGGGAAGGCACTTGCAAGATCATGGTGTATTGCTCTTGGAACCAGTGTCTACTTCTATTGGAGTCATGGGAGGCTCACCCTAAGGGGGCAGCTCTGTTGTCTGCGGGTCGCCTAATGTCATGGGAACCATAAGAGCTCGACCTATGAGGGCGGTTCCACTTTCAGGTCGCTTCCAACTCTCAGGGGGGCCATAAAAGCTCAATCTGTAGTGAGGCTTCGCAGTTCGGGCTGGAGGTAGTCCGGGTCAGATCATTGAGGCTCACCCAGGCTGGTTATTCATTTCTGTTTTGTTTGTAGGTTTTGTCATTACTTTCGACATCAAATTATAAGTCGATGCTGCAGTTGCATTGCATCAGGCCTCGGAGATGTTGGTCGTCAACTCCTACGAGAAGCCACAAGGAGCTCGACCTAAGGGAGTAGATCAACTAACTGTAGGTTGCCAACTCGCGTGGGAGCCTTGAAAGGCTCGACCAGCAAGGGTGTCCGCACAGTCTGTATGCCGCTAACTCTCACGGGAGCCGCAAAGGATTCAACCTGTAGAGGAGACCTCGCAAAGAAGGCTAATGAGGCTCGTTTGGGCTGAAATGAGATTGACAGAGTTGCTTAATCGATTAGCCATCAACTCTTGTGGGAACCATGAACGGCTCGACCTGTAGGGGTGGCCTTACTCCGATGTGCTTGTTGCCAGACTGTTGGTTATTGAGGTCATTCTGCTGCTAATTGTTTTGTGGTGGCACAAATGCACCGAACTTCTCCCATGCTTGCATCTGATTGTTATGGGGGGGGGGGGGGGTTCTCAAGGTTCACCACAGATGTTCTTGCCCCCTAGTAATTGATATTCTTTCTGGATGTTGGTGCTACTCAAAAATTCCTTTGAGTTCATAGGAGGTCGCTATGTTTTCTGGATGTTGGAAATTAGAGAGTGAGAACTTAAATTTTTAACAGGTGAGATCCTTAGTTTTCTGGAAGATGAGGACTTAGCATTTTAGAATGTGAGAACTTAGCTTCTTGTAGCGTTTCCTACAGATTGTGTCAATTGATAGTGCGTGATCTAGAAGCTCTGAGCTGGAAGATGACCTGGATTTTAGTTGCGTAGTGAGATGGTTCGAGCTGCAACAAAACAAATCAGAGAACCCGGGGTGGCTAACTCGGCGAGGTCACTCCGATGCTTAAGTCAGTATTGTGGTATCTTGGTTGTGAGTTAAAAGCTTGAGTGTAGAGAGAGATAGTGAGCAAATAATCATGCGTACCTAATGTTATGGGGTTACTGCCCTTATATAGGTATTGTTTGGTGTGGGCCTTACACACCGCACCCGAGATTTCTGGGAGGTCGTGCTTAACCGGCCCGAGATCCTCAGATGTAACCGCCCTGCACGTTGACCATCCTCCGGAATATCCGGTACGTGGGCCAACTTCCAAGAAACATGGGAGTGTCGGGATATGCATGCCGAATTTGTCGGCGAGCACGTCTTGCAGGTCGCCACTTGGACCTCAGTCAAGCAGGCATGCCCTCGAAGGAGGTCGCTACTTGCATCGAGGTCACTTTGGCCAGTTACGAGGTGCTACAGGTCGGCCCTGGACGAGGTGCTTCTAGCCGACCTGAGTTGTGGTCGATGTCGCCAGATTGGCAGTGAAGGTAGGTTGACAAGTCGGGGCGAAGAGAAACCACGATCTGGGACTCCAAGTCATTGCTTAAGTGGTGTCTATGTATCACCCAGCTGTTCCAAGATGCCATGTGTCACGATGTCATTGGAGGAACAAATCCACCCTCGTCAATAGATCCAACTAATAAAAAAGGACTTAGGCAAATGCTAGTTTGTATTTTAGTGGAAGATGGTGAATGCTCAGTTGGATAGATTCATTTTAAATTCCTCCCAAGTTCAAATTGTTCATGTGGCAAGTCATTAGGAGGTTTATTTTTGCTAAAATGGATTTGATTCAATTATTTATCAATGTGGATGCATGATGTTTGTCCTTTTTGTAAGATTGATGTTACATTTGTTTTGTTATTGTCCTTTTATTACGACTGTTCTCTTTGGTAGTCCTTGAAATTTAATAGTCATTTCTCAGTATTCCTCTTTAGTAGACTTTATATTGGAGCTTGTTAATTCTTTGGTCTCTTGGGGAGCCTTTGATGAAGTTTTGGAATGGTTAGCTATTGCTTGGTATTTTGTCGGGAAAGCTTGTAATGATTATATATTTAATAATACTAATAAATCAATCGATTGGATTTTGAATTCAGTTAACAAAATTTTTGGATTAAGGGGCACCGGGTTAAATGGTATAAATTATGATTATGCTACAACTTTTAGTTCGTTGGAAAATAGATTAGGAGGTTTGAGTTAAAGTATTCATATTCAATGTGATGGGGGTGTTGCTAACTCGGGTAGGATTAGTTACGAACTTTGTATTTTTTGATTGCAACAAGAATTTTATTATGGCTGTAGGTGGTATAGAAAGCACATTGAAGCATGGTTTTTAAAATTGGACTGGACAGTCGGACCAGAAAAACCAGGAATCGGTTTTAATTTTCCCCAAAGCTGTTTTTTTCTTTAAAATCATTGATTTTGATCAGTAGACCGCTGAACCGGCCAATTAATCGTTTGAATGGTTTTGATCGTTTTTCAATTTTTTTTTAATTTTTTTATTTTTTTGTCAGAACAGATCGATCGTTCAGGTCTAACGGTCAGATCGTCCAAACCAATAACTGGACCCCTTATCGGTTTGGTCACCAATTTGGTTTTAAAAACCATGCATTGAAGGATCCTGTGGTGGCTGAATTAAGAGCAATTGGGAAGATTTTTCTTCTTTCTAATGCCAAGAATGTTGTGGACTCCCTCAATTCTCATTCCTTTGGTTTAGCTTGGAAGTATAATTTTTGAATAGATCAAAATTTGTGTGCCCAAATGACTTAAGCTCAATTGTGTATACATATATTCCAAGGAATTATAATATGGCTGCTAACACCCTATCATAAAAAGCTAAGTATTTTGATAGAGATTTGTATTTGGTGAGGCAACCCTCCAGTTTGTAATTTCTTTTTAGTGTAGTGTTATTTTATCTATTAAAGAAATACAACCCATCTTGCCAATATAAGCATGAGTGTTGATTTATTTCTCAGTAGGACTACACCTAACTCAATTATTTAAATGGGTTCGACTATGATGCCAAAAGGACAATGCTACTATGAAAAAACTTACAATCAAGAACCAATGAGTGGATTTTCACCAAAACTCATGAGGTTGTGATTGGTCAAAACCTTTTAGGTATCTTGTCTTTCCAGCATTATAGATTTTCCCATTTAAATTATTTAATGTTGTGTTTGGTTTGTGGGAAGATTTTGGTGGAATGGGAAAGGGAAAATGGGTGGAAATTTTTAATGTTTCATTGTTTGGTTGCAAAAGGGAAAATAGTAGGAAAATCAACCCCAGTAACTATTATTAATTAATTAATTCATATTTTTATTATTTTATATTTTACTATTATTAGTTATTAAAATTTTAATCAAATAATTTATATTTATTTAATTAATAATGACAATTATGTAATTAATTATTATTTAAGAATTAATAATTAACAATTTTTATTTTATTTCACTCATATTTAATATGAATTAATTAATAATTTTATTATTAATAATTATTTTAATTATTTAATTATTTTTATTGAATCATTAATTACATTAATAATAAAATCCTTATTTATTCATTAATTACTTGGTAAATTAACAGATAACTATTTTTGTTAATTATTAATTAGTTAATAATACTTTTTTACTTTTTAGTATTTTATTATTAATTAGATATTAATTGTTTAAACTCCATAATTAGTTAATTAATTAATGTTTTACCTTTTATTAGTTTTTATAAGTTATTATTAAAATTATATTTATTAATACCCATGACTTAATTAATAATTTTAATATTTAATGTTAATTATTCATAAATTATTAAATTACTTTTCATTGATAAATTATTTCTTTTAATTAAATTATTAATTATTTAATCAGTAAATTAATTAGTTATTAAATATTTTACTGTTAATTCTTATTAAATTAATAATATTTGTATGATTTAGTATTTTGTTGTTAATTATTAATTTGTTATGAATTGCTTAATTATTTATATCATTAATTAATATTTTAGTTTTATTAGTTTATATTGTGTTATTAATATTTTATGTTGTTAATACTTATTATTTAATTAATAATTATAATATTTATTCTGAAAATGATTAATTATTAAATTTTTATTGATTAATATTTTCATTAATTATTTATTTTAAGTTGCTTGTTAATTGTTTTAATTAAATTATTTTAATAATTAATAATTTATTTATGAGTCATAGATCTAGTATTATTAACTCTTAGAAATACTACAAGAAAGGTGTTTTTTAGTTAAATCTCTCCCTACATTTCCACTTGTTTTCCACCAAAATGGTGTGACTCCCCATCCAAAGAATTATAATATATAATCCCACCTTTTTTTTCATGATATCCCATAAGCCAAACATGAAAAGGGAGAAATATTGCAAAATGATCAATATATTCCCTTTCCATCCCACAAATCAAATAGAGCAGAATTCGGATTTGCTCTCACAGAACATGTTTTACACTGACCTCACAACCACATCCCACCGTGTATTGAAAACATCTCCCCATGAATAAACACAAATAAGGAAATGTTCCCCAGGACATGCTGTGACTCTTAAGTTCTGATCTCGTAGATTGCAAAGAAACATACTGAAAAGGAAGAGCCAAGTCACCCAACTCATTTCCAAATGCAAAATTTCTGGAAACGCCAAATGAGGCTTAAACGCTAAGGCCATGGAAAATGAGAGCATAACCAAACTTCGTTTGAGAAATCAGAACCGTTGACCTTTTTACTTGATTAGTTGGAACCGATGACCTTAGATTAACAACGCTAAGATGTTCCTCCAATTTTCAAGAGAATACATTACTTTTTGTTAATTGCATGTCACCAAACAATTTTTATTCATTGCAATTTTTTCTTGCAAGTCTTAAATATTGTACTATATCTTTCGTTGGTATCAATGTATTTCCAAAACATATCCATATCTGATTTATCCGATATGATATCCAATACCGATAGTTTGATCCTTGGTTGTACCCACCTTAGACCCAAATTTAAGAAAGATAAAATCCAGAACTTTTGATATGTTGTATGGTCACTCATTTAGAAACACCAGAAGAGAAATGGTAATATCATTCCCTTGCGCCCATGCAATAAACAGAAATAAAATACAGATATCAAAACCATCTCTGATAGATCTAGATATTTGAATCCTTCCTGCAAATACAAAATTTACGAGTAATTACTTACTGTTTTTTCCAACTTACATTATTGGAGAATCAATAAATTTAAGAGTAATTACTGTATTTTAACTGCCACTCCCGAGAGGCGGAGCCATTCACAGAAAGGTTGGGTGTCCTCAAGCCTCGAGGTAGAGATCCTTGAGCTTTGCCAGAGTGCATATAGTGACGTTTATGTATGGAAATGTCTCAAAATACTAATAGAACAAACAGACAACAAGAAAAATGAGACATTTCATCTGGACATGACGCAACAGCATGCTCCCCCTCCCCTCATTTATGACGTTACCAGTTGCCTCATTTTAACCAATAAGTTCAGTCATAGGGGTTTCTGAAGTTCTTGAGGAGTTCTGGGATATCATAACCTAGCATATCATCAACGGCTTGTATCATTTTAGGTTTCAACCTCTCGAACTTATCAATGCTATAACCACTCAAGATCTCTCTGAAGTGATCAACATTTGGGAAATCGCCAGCTGGGAGATGGAA
This sequence comes from Nelumbo nucifera, assembly GCF_055504915.1. NCBI lineage: Eukaryota > Viridiplantae > Streptophyta > Magnoliopsida > Proteales > Nelumbonaceae > Nelumbo > Nelumbo nucifera. The sequence continues at coordinate 148,624,283 of NC_142649.1, forward strand.
CTCCCTTTGGACCTGTTTCAACAAGAGGGTAGAAATGAATGACCATTCAATTGCAATAAGCATTAAATGCATCAAGCACAATTGCAACAAGAATGCAAGCATATGTATATGCTTATGTGTGAATGCATATCAGAGAGAGAGAGAGAGACCTTTGCAAATTCGTCTTCTAGGTTATCAATAAGTCTCTGTTGAGCCTTGGCTTTTCCCATCATTGCAGGCATCTCCTTCTTAAGATGGCTTATTACATAGGCATGAATCTTTGCAGCTCTCGCACGTTTTACAAATTCATTTATCTGTGAGAATGGCATTCTTTAACCACACTATAGATGGGAGGTACCAAGAGAAAAACAGATAATAAGTTGAGGCTGTGTTTGGCATAGCTTATCATGGTTTATCTCCATATGGATGAGGAGATTTTGCATCTTATGGATAAGGTAGGCTCAGATGGAAAACAAGTGTCCTGCTGGTTGGACAGGTGACCAGGTTCTTAATACGGGTTACGAGCTGATTGGTTTTGTATTGTTTTGTTTTTTTGAAATTCTTTAACATCACAGGTCAACCTGTTGACCAAGAGGGAAAACCGGTTCAAAAAAAGGTAAAAAACTACTTGTCATCTTTGTTGTTGACCATGAAAAGTTTGAATTTGTTGTGTCTAAGGGGTTTGAACTAGGGGTGATCATTTCCAGCCAGGCCCGGGCCCAGGCCTGCATATATATTTTATACATAATTTGTACATATGTTCATCTGTTGTTTTATGCTATATTGTATATTTTATATATAAATATTATATTTTGACACTTGAAATTCATATTTATATAAAATAAATTTTGCAAGCATATTATATATTAATATATATAGTATAAAATATTGTGTATATGTAGTATTTTATACATAAAAGACAAAGGCCCAGAATCAGGCCTGGCCCAGCCCATGATCACCCCTATTTTGAACTTGGATAATGCACTCCATTTTTATTTTTTTGGTTTTTTTTCATGCAAGGCCTACCCCCTGAAAATATTAAAATTTCAAAAAACTTAAAATTTCATGTGTCGGGGCAGAGCCAATACCATATACCCAGATATGTGACAAAATTTTGAATTTCATTAAAGTTTCAAACTTTTAATTTCATTAAAGTTTCAAAAGAAGCTTTGATGGGACAAGAAAAAGGAGTTGAGATCTCCTTTTAATTTACCCAGTCAAAACAGCTTTTACTGACCCATCTGGATAATAGCTTTACTTCAACAAATGGCATCATTTGGACTTTTCTCCCTTTTTACCGGAAAAAGCAGAAAAGGCCTTATTTTCCACAAAGCCAAACACAGCCTTCCATTGTGAAAATGAAACTATGACAGAAAAGCAAAAGAGTAGTGAATATACTCTGCGATCACAAGCCTTCTTTGGAATATCTTTCAAATCAGAAAGAAGATCATCTTGTTCTTTCTCAAAAAGCTCCTTTCCAATTGGACCAACAGCTGCTTCATTCACTGGTTTGTCATTGAATGAACTGTCAAAAATCAGGAAACATATTAACTATAATGAAATCGATAGAATTCAGGTTTTGGTGAACCAAAATGCACAATATTTGAACAAATCATAAATTCCAATATCACAACCAAATTGAAGTGGGTTTAGAATAAGCAAATCATAGCCTAGCAATTGAGACCAACCAAACATATTTACATCTGATTAAGAACTCTAGCATTATCTACCACGAGCAAATGATTGACTTGTAGAAACTAGATTTGCATAAAATCCAGAGTACAGACATGCATCAGATCAAGTCTACGCAGATTCCTCCCAAATTTTACATGTATTTCAGCTCATGCAAAAACTAAATTACATCCATATTTCTTAAAGAACACAAAATTTCTAAATGGTAACAAATTCCTAGTTCTAGGAATGTATTATGCCTTTATCCTGTTAGTGGACAAGTTTGGAATTAGGAATGGACATAAGGCCACCATATCCTAATAAGAAAAAAGGCACGCAACAAGGCCCTTGGGGAATCTGAAAATAGAAAGAGGGGGAGAGAGAGAGAGAGAGGAAATGAAATGAAGAAAAACACTATTGCCTAAAAGAGAAAACAAGGGCCCAAACATCTTTCCAAAGAAAGATTATCATCTTAAAAGAAAGACTCGTAGAAACAAGGTAGCATTTGGCTACTCCCCAGTTTTGTACCATTATTGATGACATATCAGCAACTTGTGAGACAAGACAGACCATGTCTAGTTTTCAGAAACAAGAGTATTTTTTAAAAGAGACTACCTATATTTACAGTTCTAGAACCAAATTATCAGTTAGTGAACAAGTTCTGCTCCTTTACTTGTTTTAAAAAAAAATAACATGAAAACTAAACAAACCATGTACAAAACAACTCCATTAGTTTGTAGCGAATTAACAGCATGAAAGATAGAGACCATACCCAATATAAACACGCATAACCTCAGGAGTATTTAGAACTTTTCCAAGTGACCACATCAGTGCCCCATAAACTCTCATCAACTACAATGGACCACCAATAAGCATGTTAAAAATGTGAAGACCAATTGCACAGATAATAAATAAAACTGCCAACTTTTCTCACTTGTTGTGTATCAACTTGGTCAGCCTTGTTAAGAACCACACGTATTTTGTCATCGTGACCACGCAAGGATCCAATTACACGCTTGAATTCATCACTTATATCAAGCTTGTGAGGATCAAACAGAAGAAGAATGAGGTCACATTTTGCTGCAAACCATGAGGTGACACCTGTAAAATCATAGCTCCGCTGTGTTCTTTGCTTTTCTCCAGATAAAACTCCAGGTGTGTCCACAAACGTTATATGCTCTAGAAGCTTTGCATACATAAATAGTCAAGTTACAATAATACAAGAATAAACCAAAAGTGCATTATGACAAGTCTACAATGACAACTCACTGGATGTGGCATCTGGGAACACTGAAATTTTGACAAGAATGCAGTTCCAAAACTCGTCAAACCACTAAATGGCATATCTGCCTGAACAGCAATAGTGTTCCCTGGAATACTCCTTTCATCAGGCCCCGACTGTATAATAAAATTCCAATAAGTTAGAAAATAACTTATGAACAATTTGTCCAAAATGCCTAAGAGATAATTTCGGGACATCAGCAACGCTGGAAATAAGAAATTAAGAATACATTTGAAAATTAGGGAAAACCAAAGATTAGAACGTACGAGTACCAATCTGTTGTTTTAGGCGGTGTTTGGAACCGTGGGCGTTTTTTCAATAAATGCTGCTACATAGGCGCCACTTCAGCATTACACCCATCACGCTGATCCGTACACATAGACTTGCAAAAGCTGGCCTTGATTTATGTGTGTGCATACCGTTGGGGGAAGCTTTATTTTAGCGCTTCCCCCAACAGGTAGGCGTTTATTCACTGTTTCGATGATGTGGTGCCTAGTGGCACCTAATTGTCAATTAACGGTTTCATTATTGCTTTTCTCAGTTTTGCAAACAAATCAAGTACAAACGTTTAGTGAATAAACGGAAGCTATACCAAACACATACTTATTCACGGCGTTTGAACATACTTTCTTTAGCTATTCAGACAGCAACAGGTTATCCCCAAAATTTCCTTTGCTTGCATTCTTCTTGGCCTTTAAATGGTTTCAGCAAGCAACGAAGAATTCTATGGAACCTGCTGTCCTTTGCTATTTGTTAGCCAATAAGGACACAACAAAATAGAAGAATTTTTTATGGGAAACACACCACAAATGGGGCTGTTATTGGGAAAGTCAAAAGAACTATTGTTGAATGGGTGGGCATCTCAAGGAATTTGATGGTATCAAGCTGGAGAATTTTAATATGCAGCAGACTATTTTTGACTTTTCTTTTGCCACAAGAAGAGGGGTTTTTTATGAGTTTCCTTGGTCATGAATGATATCCATTTTGTCCCCATGTACATGTTTCTAGCTTGAGGAAATTTCACCCTCTAATCCTCTATTAACAATACAAATTACCATTTATAGAAAAAAATGCGTGCACCATGTATTAAAAATTTGAGAATAATTTGTCTTTGTTAATTAAAAACTACACATTTCTGTTGTAAGGCTTATTTAATTGTTACTTTATAGCTGCTGTTAGTAGGCTGACTTCTTAGGATACTGTCAGTTAGTTACTTGTCTTTTTCTTATTATTTTTGGTTCTAGGGTGTGCCGCCAGGGGCATACTTGTAATTTCTATTCCTTTATTAAGTTAATATAAATAGAAGACTGGCGGCAGCCAGTACCATCTTTTTTCCCTCAATCGTACCTCTCTTTTTCTTCTCTCTCTCTCTCTCCATAAATCATTACAATTTCCACAATAGACTAGAAAACAAATGAATTCCTAATATTTATTAATTTTTCATGAATTGACAACTAGGTTTGCAACAAGCAATATTCAAGTGCAAATCAAATAGAACATACAAGTGTCCAAAATAGACTGGAAAATAATCCAAATCTTTATATTTATTATTTTTTCAAAAATGAAAACAAGTTTGCTTTTTTGTAACAAGGGATGTTTAACCATCTAACCAGATCAGGGAAATGGTGATACTGGCCTACAATTGCCATAAAAAATCCCTATTCAGCTAGCAAGTAAAATAACAGTGAAAGAAAAACTCAACAAAAACCCGAGATCTACAATTTGAAGAATTTTTCTTCCTTTTTGAAGAACCATTTAATAATTAATATATATGTGACCCTTCAGAGAAAAATAATCAAGTAATAAAGTACCCACATGCAGGGAGGTTGGTCCTAAAATACAAAAACAACCAATTAACCAAAATCAGAGATAAAATGTAGAATGACTTTGTCTATTTATGGAATCTTTCACATGATAGAAAAAAAAAAAAACAAGAATGCAAAGGAAGAACAATTTTTATAGTGCCAACACACTTACATGAGATAAGGTAGATGATGAAGTTAAATATTTCACTTTTGTTCTTTGCATTGTTCCTCTCTATTCTCAGCAAGCTTATTGCTACATAGTAACTCATTTTTGTGCAAGTTATTCTGGGAAGAAAAAAATTTATTTCTTTCTTGCTTTCCCTCTCCCACCAACTCTTGAACCTTTGACCTCTTGTAGACACACACATTAGTCATCAACGAGGTTACAAAGGGGTTGATGATTTACTTCTTTCTTATAATTATGCATAAGTTTTTGTTCATTATCTTAAACAACCTGGTAGAATTTACCTGTACTGTCTTCAAGTAAAAATTCATAATTTTTTCTTCAAATGGTATATAGAAACAAAAAAAAAAATCCGGATAAATTTCAAAAGAAAATCATCAAAATTTTTATTACAAAGAATGGAAACGAACAACAGACATCAATAGAAAGCGTATGCAAATGATCATAAACAATGGATATCGAGAGCTTATTCATTTAAACTGAGAAGGTTCATAACAAAGAAACAGGGTTGAGATACCATAACAACAACAAATCTGTCAGTTGTGGGCTCTGGTCCAATGTGAGCACCTGGAAAAGATGCAGGAAACCATGAGGAAGATCGCATGATCTGTTTATCCAATTGCATGCAATAGGAAATGAAAGAATCAGGCAAGGAAAAAATAAGCTAATATATAAAGAAAATGGTTTTGAATTACCTGGATAACTGCTTCTGAGCAAATGTTTTATGAATGTTGTTTTTCCAGTAGAATACTGACCCAAAAGCATCACCATAGGTCTTGCATCAAAATCACTACTTATCTGCAAGTTGAACAGATCAAAATCACAATGATATAGGTGATCCAAAATCTAACCGTTCTCAACAGAAATTCATGATATTCAGAGCAAAAGATCGGAAGGATACAAATTTGGATGTGTTTCAAGAATAAAGTAATAAAAAAACAACATACAGAGTCCACTCACCAGTAAGGGAGATACAAAATCATTAAAGCGATATGTGACCTCCAAAGGCTTTAGCTTTTCAATGTATAGTTTCTTCAAGCCATCAATTATTGAGGTAACTGAGCTTAAAGGTATCTAGACATGCAAGGAAACAAGAAGTAAATAAAGATCCAACTACAAACCCTAGACATGGATATCTCTAACTAAAACAATCAAACTACAAGATATGAAATTATGAATAGAGAGGAAAATGACTCATCATCATAAAACATAAATAGAAAGGGAATGCAAGAAAATTCCTAAGGAATTCAATTAGAAAAATAAAAATAAACCACCAATGCATAAGAATATCAATAGCCTATTGCCACTGAACATATAACTGACAGGAAAATAAAGAAAAAAGTTTGCATGGAAATGGATAAGGTCAATTAACCATTATCCAGTCAAATTCCCAACTTAGATAGACTGTGCAAAAAAAAATGTTTGACACAAATGCACAAATTAAGAGGTGATTATGCCCTAGTGTATCTTCTTGGCATTATAGGTGCAAACCCTGAAATATGAGCCTGGCCCGGGCCTGAAATATACGGCAAGCATACTGCCCAGACCTGTTTTTACGGTGACTCCATAAGTCTTCAGAATAAGGAAGAAAAATATGGCAAGTGTCATTAGCCATTATCTGGTTGAGAATAAACATAAAAATAGAACCACCAAATTATCTCATGCATAGGTGCAAGCACTGAAATGTTTGATACAAATGCACAAATTAAGAGGTGATTATGTCCTAGTGTATCTTCTTGGCATCATAGGTGCAAGCCCTGAAATATGAAGCTGGTCCAGGCCTGAAATATATGACAAGCCTACTCCCCAGGCCTGTTTTTACTGTGATTCCAGAAGTCTTCAGAATAAGGAAGAAAGATATGACAAGCCTCATTAGTCATGATGTGGTTGAGAATAAACATAAAAATAGAACCACCAAATTATCTCATGCATGACCATACTTCAACTACCTATCTGTATTGACCATTTTTGTTTACAGATAATCATTTTTTTAGGTTTTCAATGCAAGCAATAATGGCTTCAAGCAAGCATCATTTAAGAAAAATCCTAAAATTTTACTGCAGGTACAACAGCTCCTTGTTTCTGATGGGACAAAACAAATCAAGAACATATGTGGAAAACTGATTATATGAGTAGAACTCATTGGCAAATACAATGTAAAAAGGCCAGGCAGGAAAAACAAAGTGAGACTATTGTCAATTGTCAAATAGAGAATTCTACTAAGGAATCTACAACAGAACACACACACACACACACACACAGATATAAGTGGAAGAAACTGTACTTAGAAGAAAGCTAATGACAGAAAGGGAAAAATATCAAAGTCTTGGATATATTGAAACCCGTATACTAACAGATAGAACAATTCCTAGCCATGCCGAAAGAAAGACATAATGAAGCTGTCACCTTCTTTGAAGATTTTGAAGAAAACCAATGAGCTGATGGTGATGATTGGGGCTGGATAGTTACTGCATAGAACCATTGATAACAGTTAGGAATTTTTAAAGGAACCAATGAAACAAGTAGGTGTTAATATAAGAGATAAAAGTTTTTTACCATTATCAAGCTCAGGTTTTTGGGGTGAGCGCTTTCTTTTCTGAGAAGCCAGTAAACAAAAAAGTGAAAAGACTCGAGCAACACTTAGATTGCCATACTATGACAAAAAAACAAAACAAATGAAATACTTACAGCTATTAAAACATCCAAACCTTCCATTACAGGAGGATTTAAATTCTCCGAATTAACTACAATGGAAGAAGTATGCATAAAATCAGAGTCAAATAACTGGATCATTATCATCCATGTCTTATCCCAACTATATGAGGTCGGCTAGTCAAATAACTGGATAGGATGGCTAAATATGAGTAAAAAAATTAGATAGACATGCAAATCAATAATTAATCATATCCTTATACTAGTTGCTAATTTAAGTGCTCATAATTTAACAATGATATGGCACTGAACAGAACAGAATGGTGAAACAGGATTCATGTAGCCGACCCCATATGACAGAAGTAGGAAAGCTAAAAATGTAGTTACATGCTTACTTCCACTGCTAAGAAGGTCCGGCGTTATTTCATGTCCCGCTTGTGCCAGAGCAACTAGCTGTTGATCATGAAAGGTCAGTGAAAACCAACTTCTTATCAAATTAACAAGATAGAAGAAGATATTGAAGTATAACCTGCATTGCAGCAATGAATTCTGTGAACCCAAGAAATCCCTGTCGTTTGGAATCCGCAATGGCCCACACCTTTAAAACCAAAAGGTTGTCAACTTAATACGAACTAGTTATAAATGGAAAACGGCTAACACAATAGAAATGACACCCTAGACTTGTCATTGAATTAGCCAGCAACCAACTACCAATATGCTAGTCACCCAGATCCCATAATGCATGCAAACGAAATTTAGCAATATTACACAAACCAGAAAGAATTAGTATATTGATACATCAGACGAGAAAAGATAAGGCGTAGACTAGAAACCTGAACCCTGATTGTCTAAGAAATTATCGTTTCAAGAAAAGGAGAAGAAAAAAAGACCATCTTGCCACATAGTCTCCCATTCGTATAGGAGGAGAAAATGGATTCAGATGGCATAGAGGTCATCAAATCCGCAGCTCAAATGCCCGTGTAATCCATTCATAAATACATAAAATAATTGATGAAAGCTGCAGAAAACAGAGTTAATATAACAATGTTATTGAACTGTGGATACAATTCCTGCATCAATGCAGTGATTTCTTATTTAAGATTTACTCAAGTCGCTACTGATTTATCAATTCAATAAAAACCAGAAAATCCATGATCATGTAAACTACCACTCCATGAAACCATGGAATCACACAGTACAGAGATATTTAAGTGTCGAATCCACAGAACAAAGAGAGGATACATATGACAAAAATGAACCGCCATACGATGAATGCGAAGAAAACCCCCAAGTAAGTAAAAAAGGAAGAAAGGGAAAAGTTAAAAGTGAAGAAACCTGCTTGAGTTCTGGTCGAGATAAATTGGACATGGCGAAGAACTTGGTTGCATCGTTTCCCGTAATGCGGCCATCGCCATCTGAAGAGTACAAACAATAGACGAATTTGGTAAATAAACAGAGACGAGTTTGTTACATGGAAGCCAAAGAAAAACCAGGAAGAAGTGTAGGACAAGCCTGAGTCGGCGTAGTTAAACCACTCCTGGTAGATCTTTTGATGCTCCTTTGAACACGGACCGATCGGACCTGTAACGATCTCCATCAACCTAAGCGGTTTTCTGTCAGATTTGAAATTTCGACGGTTTTCCTTTTTTTTCTTTGGTATTCTATATTATCCTAATTTTTAGTGAGAGCGAGCCAGCGAGGGAAGAGGACTAGAGGAGAGAGACTAGAGTCTTTGGTATTTTATTTTTCAGATCTTTCCGATTAAATTCAAATCTCTCTCTCTAGACTCTAGAGAAACGAAATCAGGTTTTCTAACAGTTTTCTCGCATTTGAACGGAGTATATATATATATAATATTTTTTTTCTTCTCGGGTTGAGAGACCTGAGATGACTCCCACAGTCCACTTAAATTACTGAGTTACCCTTATCACCACGTTGAATAAATTATAAGTTGCACAACATACTCACCAGAAGTAGGGAGTGAATCATCGACAGCCGTCTGATGCTTTAGATATTGTATGGGATAAATGGTTTGAACTTGAAAACGATTAGGTCGCAGCTCTACAGAGTTTCCAGTGGAGATTTGTTGTCTGAGAGGAATAGATAGACGGTTACAGATCCAACTGGAATATGTACTATAAAGGTGGTGTGTACAAGATAGCATGATGGGATCATTTCCTTTTGATTTGCCTTTGATTGAAAGTGTGGTGTTCTATTTTAGCGAAAAACGGTTACATTCTGCTTTCGCACTTTTTTTTCTTTTTTGTCTACTGTTGATGAATTTTTAATTGGTAGAATGACTGATCAGTACAGGTCAGAATTTTTATCAGACGACAGATGATAGATGGAGTGAGATGAGCTGTCAATGGCGTGGATCCCACCTATGCATGTCCTCGTCGTTCAAAATTCAAAAATTAAATTTTCAAAGTTGTGTTTGTATTGAGGGCAGAAACGGAATTTTATTACGTTTTTAACCACGAGAGTCGAGACTTGCTGGTTTCCTTTCAGGCTTTCAAGTTTCATCCAATGCTAGTATGCTAGTATGCTACATGCCCAGTGCCCACATTCCTATTGGAATTCACCCTCGTTAACGTAAATATACACGATTTCATTCGTTGCTTGGTTGCGACAGTAATCCCTAGGGGCAAGCAAAAACTCTGTTCACACTTAAGCATGGAATCCAGCCGCAAATTGGGACGTGTACGCAAATTTGGTTTCGATGCGATCTAAATCAAGAATCAAAATTGGTTTCGGTTTTCTTTGCGTTTGAAAAGAAGGTGTAATTATTATCAATATAAAACTATATTTTGATTCAGTTTTGTATGTGTTTAGACGGTGTGTAGTTAATGTAAAACGTCATCGCTACATTGATTCCAATACAACCTCAGGCTTCATTTGGAAAGAGTACAAATATAAATATTTAGAGCGCAAAATATTGTATTGTATATTATTTATATGTATTTGTACTCAAAAACTTGGGCAGTGTTTTTGAAGTTTTTTGTACACAATGGAAGTCTATCTTTTTCTAAAGGAAGTTTATATTTTTTCTCCTTCTTTTTTAATTTTTGATTTTTTTATTTCATGCCATTTTTTAAACAACTAATTAAAGACTTTTCTTTTCCTATAAATCTTCTTAAAATCTCTCTCTCTCTTACACACACGTCCTTAATTAAATAATTTCCTTTCCTAAATTTTTTTCTAAGGCTACGATTGTTTTCGGTATAAATGTGAATCGACATAAAACTCCATTGTCGGTTCGCATTTGCGTGTATTTGTTTTTTAGTGTAAATACAAACCGGTGTAAAACTTCATAACTGGTCCGTATTTTTTAAGTGTTTGTTTTCAATGTAAGGTTTACATCCAAAACCTTCATATCAATTAACTTTTCCATTGATTTTATCGATGTATATTTACATCAATTCTCACATCAAAAAAGCTCCAACAATCCATTAAAATTTTAAACCTATCAATTGAGTTTTACATCGATGAAATTTCCACTGTAAACAAATGCAATTTAAACTATCTCCACCTACAACTTCGTTCCAAAACATCTCCTAATCTATCTCACTTTCACAGGCCCAATAATTGTAATCTAATGCCTATTTCCCACCCCTTATCTCTCTCATTCTCTATCTATTTCTATCTCTATATCTTTCTACCTTTTAAATTCCTTTCTACCATTTAATTTTTTTCATCAATGTATTAAAATATTAATGTTTAAATTAAAACTTTTTTGAAAATAGTTTAAGTTAAAACTTAAAGGACTTTTTGCAAAATAAATGACAAACTTTGATAAATTTGCAAATTCAATTAAGCTTAGAAAAATATGACCAAATCAATGAACGGGACAAAATTTAAAAATTTTATGGCAAATTTGCCCTTAATAAAAAATCAAAAAGAAAGATCGACATGACGGTGCCCACCTTTACGTTTCCTGATCAAAACCCCTTTTCTTACTCTTTCTTTGTGTTTGATAAACAACTATTCAAATGGATTGCAGAAAAAAAAAAAGAAAATCAATATAGCTCAAGGTAGATCTAATGAGTCCAGCTTCTATCAAGTATCAAGGTAGGTTCTATACTCGCACCATTCGCGTAGCATGAGGACGTGCCACGCGTCCTTCGACTCGTGTGGCTGCTTAAAGCGTGTATTTAGAGTAAAGGCCGTTGCCCATCAAGGCATCAAATTCAAACTCCATACGAAAATCTATAATATTTCGTTCCATTCTCCACTTCCCGCTCCTCTCTTGCCAAACCGATTCTCTCTCTCCCTCCCTCTCCAATCGGTAGCAACCACCAACCATCATCGGCGACTGGAGGAAAGAGCCAACCCTGCTAGAAGCCGGACTCCATGGACAACATCATTTCGAGTGATCTGGTTTGGATTTGGGTCGCTACTAAGCGTGTTCGTGTTTCATTGGATTTACTACGATAATGGTCGCAATTGATGCGAGCTCAACAGTAAATATCTGAACAATCGATTCAGAAACAATTAAGGCCATACAAAACATCAACTGGACAAGGTTGCAGATGTTTCCATTTGATCGAACTTTCAGACAAAAGGAGGAAAATTAAAGAAGACAAAAAAACAGATAGAAACAAAGTGAGAAGAAAAATATATTCAGATGATTTATACATGGCAAAAGTAGACTTAATTTAGCAACTGTTGAGAGGAGGAAAAAGGTGAAACAGGACAAAGAAACAAATATGCAACCCCAGTTCTCGTAAGCTCCTAGTTTAATACGTTTTTCTCTTAGACTATGTTTGGTTTGAAGGAAAAGGTAAGAAAAGGTGAGGAAACCTATACGAGGTTTATAAGGTTTTTCCACCTTTCCCTTCCTTTCCCTACTTTTTCCTTCAAACCAAACACAGCCTTAGGGAAAAAGTAGTAGACCCACCAAATCTAATGTACCCATTTTGAACCAATCCAAAATAAGACTTTGAAATAGAACAAGAAAAATCAAAATTTACACAGAACCCACAACTCTCAGCAATGGGGGAGGGGGACCCAAGTGAGAAGTGTGTGTATGTGATGATGCAAGAGAGGAAGAGCTAGAGACCAGTACTGGCGACAATGGAGATGTCCATGTCTCTATAACAAATTAACGATCAACAAATATGTCTACAATATCCTTGAATGCCTTGTGATCGAGTAACAATGTCATTATATCTTGAAACATGATTCCTAAAACACAAAGCTACACTAAAAAAGATCAAACAGAGAGAGAGAGAAAAAAAAAACACTCAAAATAGTGTTGTTCAATTAAAACTCCACGAATAATAATAGAACAAGGAAATACAACAAAAGCCAGCTAAAGACCTGGTTTGGGGAAGTAAGGCACGACTTGGATCGCTTCAAAGATAGCCTACAGCCTTGGGTCTCCCCGTAGTTTGTTCTTCCTGCAACCGGTAATGGTTGTTGGTCATCGTCGATTAAAGAGGGAGAGGGAGGGAGGGAGAGAGAGAGAGGAATCAGTTTGGCGAAAGAGGGGCTAGAAGTGGAACGAAATATTATAGGTTTTTCGTATGGAGTTCAAATAGAGTCTAACAGCATTGATGGGCAATGGTGTTTACTTAAGCCACACGCTTTAAGCAACCGCACGAGGCGAATGACACATGGCACATCCTTCTGTTGCGCGAATGGTGCGAGTAGAGACTACCCTAATAGAAGTCGGACTTGGAAAACTTTCCAAAGCAAAGACAAAATTAAAAAGAAAAATTCTCGATTAATAACTTGTACTTTGGGCCTAGTGCCACTTTGGTCCCCGAACTTTAAAATGTGACAACTCAATACCTGAAATTTCAAAACTGTCGATCCAATACCTACCATTAAGTGGTATTTGAAAAAACCACAAATGCCCTTTGAGTGTCATCTAATTTTCTTTATCAACCATTCAAATGTTGACAAAAACTTAACAATCCCAAATCTATACTTCTTATATTCAAGAAAGTTGGGGTTACGTCTCATTGGACATTTTGGACCCCAACTTTCTTGAATAAAAGAGACAAAGATTTAGAACTCTTAATTTTTTGTCAACATTTGGATGGTCGATAAAGAAAATTAAATGATACTCAAAGGGCATTTGTATCTTTTTCAAATGCCATTTAACAATTAGTGTTGTCACACTCGAAAGGGCATTTCTGATCATTGGGGATTTACAAAACAAAGACTCGTCGAGAAGGCATTGACAATGATATTGCAGTGCTATCACAAGTTCAAATATTATAAACATTGCACTTTGTTGCAATTGTTCCAAATCTTTGCTCCAAAAATATGTTTCTTTAATATATTTCCAACACTGAATAAAATCCTGGTTCGGGGTTCTCCAACTTTTTTCACCACTTGAATTGGGGGAACCAACCACCAAAACTGCGTAGCAAGAATTGGGAGAATCAACAGTCATAATCCGTTTCAATTTGAGGGTAGAAGACGTGGCTCATTTATGTTTTGTTTTGTTTTCAGTGGGGTTTGGACCTGGCCCTGAGTTAGTTGAAAAAATGGAAAGATGGAAAATAGGTGGAGGAGGAGCTGTTGAATCCGGGAATACTAAAAGGTTGCTAATCCTACTAGGTTCAGGTACAAACAATGGAGGAGCATACCTAGATGGTTGTTGCTGCGGTTCAAGGAGGAGCCTTGGTATCTTCGTAGAAGGGGGATCTTCTAACTCATGCAGATTTCTCCATTGCTTCAAATGGTAGTCCATGGAGGAGAGAGAAAGAGATAGAGAGAGAGAGAGAGAGAGATGGGTTTTGTTTCACTTGGCTTGGGTGGGTTTAACAATGTCTAGGATTGATCATTGGGTAAGATGGGTATTTGAGGAGAAAGTTTTATAAAGACTCTTCATAAACTTCTTGTGAACTCTATATATTGTTGTAATGAAAGACAGAGAGAGAGAGGAAGCTTGCTCTATGGCCCTTGTTGCGGCATTCCAATGAAGGAGATGGTGAATAGTGCCATTGAAATCTAGGTTGGTGTATAAAATTTAAGAAAAGGTAATTTTGTCCTTAAAAAGAAACTTTTGTCGTTGCCACTACTTTTGTAATATATTTATAAATGTATCTGATTTTTTTAAAGGGAAAATTCTCGATTAGTATCTTGTACTTTGGGCCTAATGCCACTTTGGTCCCCAAACTTTCAAAATGTATCAATCCAGGCGGAAGCAACAATGGCCATCTTGTTTTGAGGTGCGTTTGAAGACACTGTAAGACTTTGGATCATTTTCAATGTTCAGGACAATGGGTATCTTATTTAAAATCTTTTCTCTATTAGCTTCAACCAAAAATACAATTGACTGAGTAGAGATAAAATTAGAACCTATGTGTTTCTCTATTCTTTGTCTTTGACTTCTTCTAGGTTCTACTATAGATGTTACAGTTGTATTATTTCTTCTTTCAGCCTCATTATTACCGATAAGTATTGATATCTGAGTTTCTCTTTTAGGTTTTTTATCATTTTTTGTAGATTCAGAACATAGTTTATTTTCAAAAAGTTCAACATCTCTAGTTTCAATTATTATGTTGGACTCTAAATTTACAAGCCTATAGGCCTTGCTATGTTCTGCATATCCAACAAACATACTTCTCTTTGCTCTAAGTCTTAACTTGGTTCTTTTATGATTTAGAACTCTATAATATGCTAAACACTCTCACACTTTTAAATATGCTAAGTTAGACTTTCTTCTTGTCCATAATTCATATGGACATTTGTCATTAGTTCTTGAAACAATTCTGTTATGTAAATGGCAGACTGTTATGAGTGCTTCCCCCCACAGGTTTAAGGGTGCATTAGCTCTCATCAACATACAATTTATCATTTCTGTAAGTGCTATATTTTTCCTTTCGGCCAGACCATTCTGTTGAGGGGTATAGGAAGTAGAACTCTAATGTATTATTCAAAATTCTTCACAGAAAGAATTAAACTCATTTTTAAAGTATTCAGCACCCCTATCACTTCTAAGGATTTTAATTTTCTTTTCTAATTGATTTTCAACTTCAGTCTTATATAGTTTAAAACATGTCAAAGGCTTCATCCTTAGTTCTCATAAGGTAGATATAGGTGTATTTAGAAAAGTCATCTATAAAGGTTATGAATTATCTCTTACGTCATCTAGTTATTATACCATTGAGTTCACAAATATCAGAATGAATTAATTCTAGAAGTTGAGAATTTCTCTCAACACTAGGGAAATGTTTCTTGACCATTTTAGATTTTACACATATCTCACATTTTTCATTTGATTCATTATTATAAGCAATTATACCAAGTTTGTTAATCTATATATCATGTTCTTGATGGATTTAAAATTCAAGTGTGCTAATCTATCATGCCACAATGAAAAAAGCTCAATAATATAAGTAAAACATTTTACTTCATTAATACTTAATTTGAATATACCATCACAACCATATCCCTTTTCCAATAAACATCCCATTCTTGGATAAGATTAGTTTGTTGGATTCAAAAACAACTTTGAATCCCATCTTACAAACAAGATTTACTGAGACCAAGTTATTTCTAATGTCAAGAACATGAAGAACATTCAAGAGAGTCAATGTCTTTCCGGAGGTGAAGTTCAATTCTACGTTGCCTCTTCCAACAACTTTGGCACATGTTTGGTTTCTCATTTGTACATCCTGGCCATCAGTCACTTCATATGTCTTGAATAAAAACTTGTCCTTGCAAACATGGACTGTGGCACCTGAATCAAACCACCATCCAGAAGACGATTCTACCATGTTGACTTCAATAATCATGGCCACTAGATTGTTTTCCACAATGTTTGCAGACTTGGTTTTACCTTTCTTATGTTAGCAGACTCGGGCATAGTGCCCCTTCTTTCCACAAACATAGCAGGATCCTACCTTATCGTTACTCATCTTGAAGTTCCCATTCTTCTTCTTTACTTGTAATGCAGGGTTAGTCTTCTTCGATCCGTTTTTCACAAAATTAACCTTAGAGTTCAGCATACCGGCCAGGGTCTTATCCTTACTGTCTCTAATCCGAGACTCTTCTTCAATACGAAGGTGTTGCTGAATTTGCTCCAAGGTAAGTTATTTAGCCTTATGCAAAAACTTCCTCTTGTAATCCTTCCAAAAAGGTGGAAGTTTGACAATGATTGCTCCCACTTAGAAATATTTAGAGAGGATGATATCAAGGGATCGAATTTTGTTGACTATCACCTTTAGTTCATGAACTTGCTCCAGTATGGGCTTATGGTCATTCATGGTGAAGTCAAAGTATTTTGCGATAAGATACGTATTCGTACCTGCTTCTTGCACCTTGTATTTGAATCCAGAGCCTTCCAGATTTCTTTTGGAGATGTAAGTTCCTTGTAAAAGTTGTAAAACCAGTCTAATAAGGCATTCAGTATGTGTCATCGGCACAAAAGTGAATCATCTTCTCGTTTTGCTCTTTCCTTCTTCAGATTTTCTAAGTCTTTGTCAATGGTTTCAGGAAGTGATTGCAGATTTGGATCCAAGAGATAGTATAGTTTTAGAGTGGTCAGAAAGAAGATCATCTTGTCTTGCTACCAACTGAAGTTTGCTCTATTGAATTGGTCCAGCCGAACAAGATCTTGGTTCATCATCTTGATTGAAGTCATGCTTGCTTCCGCCTCCATTGCAGAATAACGTTCTAATATATAACAAAGTGGCATTTTGAAAGTTGGGGTTACGTCTCATTTGAGTGTCATCTAATTTTATTTATCAACCATCCACATGTTGATAAAAATGAATAGTCTTAAATCCTTGCCTCTTCTATTCAAGAAAGTTGGGGTTACGTCTCAGTGGGCATTTTGGTGACCCCAACTTTTTTGAACAGAAGAGGCAACAATTTGGGACAGTTCATTTTTTGTCAATGTTTGGATGGTTGATAAAGAGAATTAGATGACACTCAAAGGGTATTTATGTCTTTTCAAATGGCACTTAACGGCTGGTTAATAGGCTAGTTAATGGTAGGTACTAGATTGGCATGTTTTGAAAGTTTGGGTACTAAATTGTCATGTTTTGAAGTTTGGGAACCAAAGTGGCACTAGACCCAAAGTACAGGGTACTAATCTGGATTTTTCCCTTTGTTAAATCATTAAACTTTTTTAATATTTTTGTAAAAATCCCAAACTTAGACATTAAAATAAGATGGGTAAAAAATATCTAAAATACTAAATAAAGAAAAAATAACAATATAATAAGGCAAATAGTAAAAGTAAAGTAATAAAATTTAATAATTATTATAATTATAATTAATATTTTCATATTGCCATTATAAAACTTAATAATTTTATAATTATAAAGTAATAAAAATTAATTTCAATTTAAAAATTATTAACATAAAATCAAATTTAAAACAAATTATTATTTTTAATTTTAATTATAATAATTGTTAAAATTAATTACGATAATATTATACTTAATTTCTAATAAAAAATTATATTTTTATTAAAAATTTTAAATAGTAACAAACTTAGCATAATATCATAACTTAAATTACGCATCAATAACAATTTACTAAATAAATTAAAACTTAATAAAAGTAAAAGTATCAATTCAAATTCAATTTCAAATAATGAAAAATAAACATAAGTAGCCAGGTTCAATACAGGTTTGCTTTCAAACACCTAGGCCCCTCATTTTGGCACATCATCATGCTCTTAGCCTTTGGCCACAACACCCTGCCTCCAATTTCACTCTCATAACAACAACGAAAACTTCCTACACATTAAATTTATAGGATAACTAAAATAAATAAAATAATTAATTTATTTTGATACTTTTAGTAATTAATTATTTATAAATACATAAATTTAAAAAAAAATTATTTTATTACCAAAATATTTACTTATTATTATTATATGAAATTAATTATATATGAGTACTATCTAAGATTGATAGTTATTACCTAAAAAGTTCAGTAGTTTTCACATAATTATTTACTTCAAAAATTTCAGAAAATTAGTGTTTAGCGATTTTTAGTGACATCCAATAATTTTCTGGTAATTTCAGAAAATTAATCATTTTGGTAATAAAAATTATTTATTGATATTTTCATTTACATTGGTTTTTGGTAATTATTAAATATTAAATTGGAAAATTATTCAAAAATTTTAACTATACTTATAATTTCCATAACTATTTAGAAATTTTATTTTTTTGAAATTTATTAAATTGGAAAATAATTTCCATAATTAATTAATGGTAATTTACATTGGTTTTTGGTAATTATAAAACTAGGAAATCATTAAGGAATATTAATACTCATAATTTACATTTGGTAATTATTAATAATTGTCATAATTATTGGTAATTTTCCTTGGTTTTTGTATTTATTGTTTTCATGTTTTTAGGTAATTTAATTTAGTTAAATTTAATTTAAAAATCTAATTTACTGAATTTTTTATATTTTTAGTAATTTATTATTCATATATTCATTTTTGAAAATTAATTTGTTCATATCAATAAAGATCGAAAAAAAAATATTCATATCAATTCAGAAATTTATTAAGGATTTTTAAGATATCCAATATTTTTCTATTGTGTAAACAACGATAAATAGATTTTTTTATTAATTTAGTTTTAAACATCCCTTGCCACTAGGGGTGATCATGGGCCGGGTCGGGCTTTGCACTTATGATAAGGGTTATAGCTTAGGCTTGGGCCCGACCCGACCTGGGGTTTCAGGCCTGAAACATAAGCCCTAGCCCATGTCTATACGGGTCCAGGCTGGGCCGGGCCTAATTTCAGGCCAATGTCACTCATATATACAACATTACATATCTATATATTAAATGACATAACATGCATATAAACTTATTTTATATATTATAAAATATAAAATATTACATATAATATAAATTATACATGTCATGTTATAATATTTATATATATAATATATAATAAAATGTAAAATAACATGTATGCGTTATACACAAAATGTGTAAGTTTAAATATATGCGGGTCGGGCCGGGCTTGAAGTATTAAGCCCAAACCCGGCCCTAAAATTTGTGGGCCTGATGTGGGCCCGAGCTCGAGCCAGGGCTAAACACAAAACCCAAGCCCAAGCCCAAAATTTTCGAGTCAGGCCAGGCCAGGCTGAAATGATCACCCCTACCTGCCACTGTGTCAATTGGTTGGTTGGTAAGGTCTGTTGTTGGTTGTACTAAAGACTTAGGGTCAAGTCTAGATTGCACTAGGGTTAAGGGAGCTTTATGGGTTTGGGGGATGATTCCTCAATTGTAGCCCCATGGAGCAACAATTTTTAAGCCTTCCCTATACTTTGGCCTATGCAAAAAGAAAATAGAAAGAGAAAAAGAAAAATCTTTGACATTTTTTAGATTATCAATTAATAAAATTAATCAATTTTTATTTTCTCGTCCATCATATGTAGAGATGTAAATTGGGCCATGCTAGGCTGGCATGGCACGACCCACATGCGGCCCGTGCAAAGAGTGGGTCATGCCGTGCCAATACATGGGTCGAGCTAGTGCTTCCCTCCCCTTAGATAATTGGGGGGTCGACCCAGCATGACCCACAACCCAATCCTGTGAGAGCCCGTGTCGAGTGGTGTCGCACTGCGGGTTTGGGCTGTCGGCTATAGACCGTGCTGTGGGCTTGGGTCATGCTAGACTAGGCTACAGGTCAGGCCTTGGGCTTGGGATGAACCGGGCCAGAAAGGTATAGATTGTTTTTTGTTGTTTTTTTTACATTTTGATTTTTTTTTTATTTTTTCGCGAAGTAGAACTAAAATACTTAAGTTTCCTTTGGGAACAAATTGAAAAAATAAAACAATTTAACAAATAAATGAAAAAAATACTTACCAAAATACAAAACAAACAACATATTGGAAATAATATGAATTTTATTTCATTTAAAATATTAAAAATTACAAATTGAAAATAAAAAACTACATTATTGAAAAAAATAACAAATAATTTAAATAAAACCAAAAAAATTACTCCATCTCCTTGACTTTAATCATCCGCTTCATCAGGTGTAGTAGTATCATTTCCTCCTTTGTCTTGTAATTTATCCTCAACATCTAACAAATCTTTAAAGCAGATGTTTTTTTTCTTGTTTCTCATGGAAGAACAAATGTCTATCCAAGTGGCCAATACCACCCTTGCAACTAAAGCTAAAGTCAGTCCTACATTTTTGGCAAACAACTCTTTTTCCCTTCCCCTCAAATTCTTCTATTTTAAATATTTTCCAAATCGGGCTAGTGAACTTATTGTTGGTGAATTGGTATTGGGAGGAGTTGGCCATTGTTTTAATTCTAAAAAAATAAAAATTAATTTAATTGCATTTACCCGAATGGCCAGATTACCGGTTTAGAATCTCAACTTGATTTCAATGGTTGAAGCCTCAAAGCCTCCTAAATTGCTAAGTGTGTGACAGTATGAGACTTTATGAGGTGAGAGATTGAGGGAGTATGAGAATTGATAAGAGAAATGTTGAATTTGTGTAATGAGAATGGTGGAGGATAGGGCTATTTATAAGAATTGAAAATAATTCAATTGCCCATAATACCCTAAAAACTAATCATTTTTTAGTTGTTGGGAAGGGTATTATGGTCACTATAAAGTCATTTATCACTTTACCCAAATTTCCCCAAAGTCCCAAACTAGTTGTTATATATGATATAGCTGTTAGAGGGGCATTATTGTATTTTTTCTTTTCCCCAAAGCCAAAGTACATAAATACCCCCATATATAGCTATTTATAGGCTTATAGTTGTTGATTGAGGGGGTATTTTTGTAAAACCCCCTAAAAAACTGAAACTAGTCATTTGGGGTTCCCCAAGGGCCTGAATGGCTATTTTTCTTGAACAGGCTACACTCAACCCATTACGGGCCTGTGGGCCGTGCCATTCTAGCACACGGATAGCATGTCCCAAATTACACCTCTAATCGCATGGCCCCACTAGTGCACACACCAAAGCAAAGAAGTCTCTTACTTTTTATCCTTTTTTATTTTTGATTTTTTTATTTCATGTCACTTTTTAGATAACCAATTAGAGACCCTCCTTTTTCCTTTTTTACACTCCCATTAAGACAACTTACTAGGGGTTTGGCCTACCTTATTAGGTTATGTCATATTTTCTCTCAACAATTCAAATCTGAAGAGTCTAAATATTTTCGACTATGATGTCAAAAAGACATGATACCAGAAAAACTTACAATTAATCAATTCACATTATCAAAGCAAAACCCAATCAGGTGGGTTTTCATCAAAATTACATGGTTGTGATTGGTCAAAGCCTTTCCTGTATCATGTATTTTCGCCATCATAGATTTCCCATATTCTCCCACACCTAAAACTTCATCCTAATTAAAACATCTCTTAATCTATTTAGCATGCCCTATAAACCATCTAATTCTAATGCCTCTTTCCCTTCCATGTCTCTCTCTATCTTTATCTATTTATACCTCTATCTCTCTCCACTTTTTAAATACATGCATTTAATTTTTCATCAATGTTTTAAAATATTAAGAGCAAAAATTTGATGTGGATACACTGAAAAAGGACCATTGTTGGTCCTCCATTCATGCCATGCCACATCATCTTACTTAGAATAAAGGATAGAAATTTGTTTACATATAGCCTTTATGTTTTTGGTTCTATCTTCTTTTTTTTTTGTATTTTTAATTTATCACAAAATTAAAGAAAACAAAATTGTACTTTTATTCTTTTGCTTTCCTCCAAAACCCTTTTTCTCTCTCCTGAAACCGGCCCTCGTCACCATTCATCTTCCTCCAATGATTTCTCTCTTCTAAAATACGTAGGTAGTGTTCGGTTCCATGGTCATCTCGTGGATGGCCCGTTTCAGTCCATGCCATGGGATGGCCACGGTGTTCAGTTGGCTATGGATAGGTACAATCCACAATATATCATGGATCGTCCTCGTCCATAGCCCAAAATCTCAGCCACGCATATCTCGTTGATGTAGTCGGTCCACAACACTTCTACACTTTATTTTGATACAATACATCTCTTTTACATACTTTTCTTTCTTTTTAAATTTTAAATTTTGAAATAATAATTTTTAATATTTTATCAATAAAATAATAATTTTTAATGTTAATTCTAGAACAAGTTCGATGGTTCTCCTTCTCCACTCTTTTTTCATTTATCTAAATATTAATTTTTTAATGTTTATCAATAAAATAATATTTTTAAATATTCAAAATAATATCTTTAATTATTTTACTATCTTTTTTATTAAAATTAATGTTTGTTGGTTAATATTAATTTATCGATGCCTTTTGTTCAATTTATTTATCATATAAAATGCCAAAATTAAACATTTATGATCGATTGTGTTGATCATTTATAAAATGCATATGAGATACATGGAATAAAAAAGTGTAGTGTGGACACCTACAAAATGCCATTGTGGGTGTGGATTGATCACATCCACACAATCTATCCATAGTTCAAAACAGCTTTGGACTATGGTGTAGTGTGGATTGGTCCCTGCCACAGGGTGTAGTGTGGACCGGTCCACACCCACCAATTTTTCATCCATACTACAAAACACCCCCTTATCCCTCGCTCCCTTTCCATAGTTTGTCATTGCTTCACAAACCTTGTACAACTGCTCTTACGAAATCGAAAAACTCAAAGAACCAAAGGAATAAGATAGAAGAAACATGGGAGAGTGAGAAAGAAATGCATGTCCTTGATTCTTTCAAGAACAACAAGAGTTCTTGAAATGCTAAACCACCATTTTCTCATTCTCCTTTTCCATTGCTATTTACTTGTTCTTCTCATGTGTGAATATTTCATACCCATTTCATCAAATGATGAAAATAATCACTAGATTCATCTCAATAATGAATAATAATTGGAAGAGACTAAAAATGTGCTTTCGTTTAGGAGAAAACAAATACAAAGTAGACAAAGAGAGAGAGTGTGAGAGAGAGAGAGAAGATAATAAGGTGAAAGGAGCGATTGTCATTAAAGCTTTTCTTTCGGCTATGTCATGAGTCAGTCATTGATTGGTAGGCAAGTGCTAGATTTCAGATTTATGTATTTAAAGTTTTATTTTGTTTAATTTAAGGAAAAGATCTCTTATGGCAGTTTCTCTTTAAAGGAACATGGCAAGTAAGTTAAAACTTTTTTTGGAAAACAATTTGAAAACTTAAATATTGAAATAAGATGAGTAAAAATATTTAAAATACTAATAAGAGAAAAAATGAATAATACAATAACACAACCAATAAAAGTAAAGTAATAAAATTTAATAATTAATTAAAATCTTATATAATTATAGATAATATTTTAATATTTCCATTATAAAATTTAATAATTAATTATAATAACTTTACAATAATAAAGTAATAAAGTTTAATTTCCATTTAAAAATTATTAAAAAATAGAAAATTCAAGATAAATCATTATTTTTAATTTTAATAATAATAATTATTAAAATTAATTACAATAATATTATACTTAATTTATAATAACAAATTCTAACATTATTAGAAATTTTAAACAATAATAAACTTAAGCCAAGTTTGGAAGTGCTTAAACATAAGTGTTTATTTGGGCCATTAAGCACTTATTGGTTTTAGGGAAATTAGCTTGAAATAAGTGCTTATTTTAAAAATAAGGGCTTATTTTTTAAGCTCAAATTTCTAGCTTTTTTTTAGGTGCTCATACAATAAGCACTTGTTCAAAAATTTTCACCTATAATTGTCCTCGGTAAATTTTTAGAGTATCAACTTTACCCTTTTATAAAAGAACTTTTACAAAGGCACTTTTATAAAAGTACTTTTATGGAAGTACTTTTATAAAAGCACTTCTACAAAAGTGTTTTTTATAAAAACACTTTTATTATAAAAGTATTTTTACAGAAGTACTTCTATCAAAGTACTTTTATTCATTCACTTTGGATTGTGTATTTTGAAATTTTGAAAGAAAATGAAGGATAAAAGAGTCACAATTGCTTATTGGAGAAAAAGACCACCAAATGCCCAATATGAAATAAGTGTTTTTTTTATAATAACCACTTGAAAAAGCTAGGTGCCAAATTCAAACAAGTGCTTATTCAAATAAGCACTTATTTTTAGCATAAGCACTCCCAAACATGGCCTTAGCATAATATCATAACTTAAATTATACATCAATAACAATTTACTAAATAAATTAAAATTTAATAAAATAAAAAATATTAATTTAAAATTAAATTTAATTTGATTCTAAAATAATGAAAAATAAACACAAAAAACTAGGTTCAGTATGGGTTTGCCTTCACCCTATCCAGACCCCACGTTTTGACATGTCATTAGGCTCTTAGCCTCTCGCCACATCACTGTCTTACATTTTGACATGCCATTACTCTTTTGTGGTTGAATTTTCCCTTCATTATTTTTCAATTTTTCAAAATAAAACTCAACATCCACCTTACTAACAAGAATACAACCTTCAACATTTATTCGATTGAAGGTCAATAAGCACAACGAAATTCCGACGTCATTTCCTATGATACTGAAGCAGATGAATGGGGCTAGTCATAGCTAAAATGGCATCATCAAAATCTAGTTTTTGGGTGGGAGATGATCCCACCTATTCACTTGTTCAAATGTCTTTGCAACAATAGAGAAGGGAGATGATCCCGTCTAAGTTTTGGGTTGCAGGTAGCTTTGTTGGGCATCTCTTTCCATTGGAAAGCTTTGCCAATAGAGAAAGTTTGCCATAAGGAGAAGACCAACAAGGTATTATTCAAATTAAATGTTGCAGATTTATTCAAATGTTTCATTTTGAAAATTAAAGAAGAATGATGGGTAAAATAACCAATTTCCGTCTTTATGTTAATAGATGCTAAGGATAGAGGATTTAGTCAATTGTCAAAAAACTTGGAGAGGGTAATTTAAGACAAATTCTAAACGTTAGGGCTGAGCAAGTAATTTCCTAAATCTTAGGAGTAGTTTAAGAGACCTGCCCTTTTTAAAATAGTGCGGTTGGCAAAGATGGGCCAAAAAAGAAATAAACACTTATTAAATAGATGCTTATTGGTGTAATCCCAACCCAAAATGAGTGCTTATTCAAATAAGCATTTAAAAATAAGGAAAAATTTCTTAAACCACCTTATGGTTTAGCTAATTGACTAACTCTACCTTTACTATTTATATATTGTCTTAAAGTACCACTTAGGATTTTCTACTCACTTTTCCTCCCTACTCTTTATCCGTTGTGAACTGGAGCCACTAGAAAACCAACCTTTTTCATTGGTCCTTCTTGGGCAAAATCTCCCCGAGATGAAGAAATTTCATGATGAAATTTTTTTTGGGTAAAATCTCCCTGCACCTAAAACACCACCGCCACCGCCAGGGATACTCCTTGCATTTTCAACCATATAAGGGTAAGTTAGGGATTTTTGAAAAATATAACACACCTGATGTCACATGTGAATGGTTTGTAACGAAGCATTAACAGTAATAGAGGTTTTAGACAATAGTTAAATAGTAGGAGTATAGTTAAACAGTAGGGTTTGTAACAAAGCATTAACAATAGGAGTGGTGCAAGACAATAGTTGAACAATAAGGGTATAGTCATTCAATTAGCTAAACAGTAGGGATAGTTTAAGAAATTTGACCTAAAAATGATCACTCTCATAGGAGTGCTTATTTGAAAAATAAGTGCTTATGGGCATTTGACATGATGGGCCAAGATAGGCCAAAATGGAAATAAACACTTAAAACTAAGCTTAAAATTTGAGAGTTAATTTCTCAAACATAAATAAGTGATTATTGGTGAGTGGAGGCCCAAAATAATTGCTTATTTAAATAAACACATATTTTTAAGCACTCCCAAACTTAACCTAAGGCCATGTTTGTGAGTGCTTAAAAATAAGTGCTTATTTGGGCCATTAAGCACTTTTTGGTATTTGGAAAATAAGCCTAAAATAAGTGCTTATTTTAAAAATAAGGGCTTATTTTTTAAGCCTAAATATCCTGCTTTTTTTTAGTGCTTATACAATAGGCACTTATTCAATTTTTCTCTTCAAAATTATCCCTATTTGAATTTTATAAAAAAGTACTTTCGTAAAAATGTTTTTATAAAAGTACTTTTGTAAAAGTAATTTTATTAAAGTACTTTCATAAAAGTACTTTTATAAGAGTACTTTCATAAAAGTGCTTTCGTAAAAGTATTTTTATAAAAGTGCTTTCATAAAGTTTTTTATAAAAGTAATTTAATAAAAGTACTTTCATAAGGGTATATTTTGAAAATTTGAAAGAAAATGAATGACAAAATAGTCACTAATTTTTATTTAAGTGCTTATTGGAGAAAAAGACTACTAAACACCAATATAAAATAAATGCTTATTTTCTAAAATAAACACTTGAAAAGTTGGGTGTCAAAAGCAAATAAGTGCTTATTATTTGAATAAGCATATGTTTTTAAGCACTTATTTTTAACTTAAGCACTCCCAAACATGGCCCAAATTTCCTAATTTCCTAAAAACATTTAGGATGATGTGTCAATTTTTATTAGAAGGTCCACGTAAAAGGTAGAGCTAAGGGTCCATATAATGCGAACCCATTTGCAGCAGCTACTTGTACAAATTCAAATCAAGAGATGATAGAAGAAAAGGATAAAAAATCAAGATATAAGTCGATTGAAAAAGGAAAATAAATCACTCGTCTCATTGGAAAGCACAATGAAATCCTCTGCGACACTCCCATTCCACTAAATAGGTAATTTTCCAAATCATCGAGGGCAAACCCGACTAAAGGCTCTTTCTTACCTTTTTTGAATTCGATGGTTATTGGTTCATGTCTGTTGGATTAGGAACCTGAATGGGAAATAAAATAAAATAACGAAAAACTAAAAAGCTAAAAATAAAAATAAAAAAACGTAAATCAACTTCTCATATTCTAAATTGGTTGAATTACCATTCAACAGATCTCTCGCGCCAAGGATCAGTAAAGGATGGGCGGAACATTCAATGGGCAAACCAAACCTCCCTTTCGTGTCATGCACATGAACTTCAAAATAATTCAGGTCGAGGTCTGAGCTGAATTCCAATTTCGGATCCAGCGTCCATTGCCATTGGGCTCTAGGCTTGGCCCATAGTCATATCTACTTACCTTCGGGTTGGACTTGGAGTCTTGGACTTTGGCTTGGCATGGGCATAGTAATGAAAAAGAACTCTCTCAAGTCTTATCATGTGAGTGACGACCGACGAGAAAGGATGTGTGGATTTTAGCTACGTGCTAACAGACTATTGGTCCAGAGAAGATGGCCGGGTTGGAACTTGAAAGGGTCTGTTCTGTTTCTGTTATTATAGTGTCACAGAAAAGGTGCAATTGCACGGTGGGAGCATGGGGAGGGGAGGGGGGGGGTGGTCGACGTGGCTACAAGGACAGATGAAGTTTCCAAATCCAGTCCAGAGGACAGGTTCCGACAGACCATCCGTCATCTACTAAAAGGACGGTCTAACTCTAAATAGATTGCCAGCTCAGCTTCCCACTTGGGAGGATGGTGACTGGTGAGGAGGCAAGACTGGCAAGTTGGTTCCTGTTTGGTTTTTCTTGCTTGCTTGCGTCTCCATCCCGGCCAGTTCCCAGCAGCTGCAACGTGGAACGAAGGTTCTTGCTTCTTGGTTCGTCGCACTCGGTGTATTGTCTCAACCACCTGTTCATGGGCTGGGCCGGGCTGGGTTCGAGCCGGGCTTTTGCTCTTCATTATCAAGATCTTTTTAGGCCCGAGCCCGGCTCGATCAACGGGCCTACAATTCAGGCCCAAGCCCGGCCCTCATAAAAAGCCCGAAGCCCAACCTAACAGAGGCTGAAATGTAGGGCGACTGAGTTCACTGATGGTGCAGCTGGCACTAGTGCCTGAGTTCGCCATCGTCGATGTTTGAATTCATTGGTTCCTAAGAATATGCAACAATGCATGAGAATGAGAACTGCGAGAGAGACAAGAAAGAGAGGAATGGTGGAGAGAGAGAGAAGATTCACCACCAGAGAGAGGGGCGATTGAGTTCACTAGTGGCACAACTGGCGCTGGTGCCTGAGTTCGCCGGTTCCTGAATCCTGAGAATATGCGAGTGCATGCGAATGAGAACTGTGTGTGTGTGTGTGTGAGAGAGAGAGAGAGAGAGAGAGAGAAACGACCGGTGCCTGAGCTTGCCTGTCACCTCTGAGACTGAGAACAGTGGCTGCTTGCTTGGATTCACGTCCGTTATTGAGAGTGAGAATGAGGAGAGAAAGATAAAAGATGAAAAGAGGGAATAGGAAAGATTAATCAGCTAGGGTTTACAATAAAATACAAAATGTCGGGTCGGGCCGGCCCATTGGGCTACCTGGCCCATGAACAGGTCTAATTGTATACAACTTGACCAACATGTGGGTGCTCATTGATTGGTTATAATTCATTTAATGCTTCCATCAGCTTTGCCAGTAAAATATAACCCCCCGCCCCCTCCCACCCCCACCCCCACCCCACGTGGGTCGAACTATTTGACTATCCTGCCTAAATAGACATTCATTCTAATAAAAAACAAAAGAAAGCCAAAAACCGTTATTCTGATCAATGGTTTATTGACTAAATCAATGATTTTTGTCCAAAAAGTGATTTTAAGGTGAAATAGAATGACCGATTCCTTACTTTTTCTGGTCTCACCATCCAGTCTGGTCCAATTTTAAAAACATTGATAGAAACCTCCCATGGGATCAGCAGGTTAATTTGATTCTTCGTGACTATCATGGTGGCTTTATTTGGGCAAGAACTGTTTTGGTTGAAATATGATAGTGCTACGGCGTTGCTTGAAGGTCTCTCAATGCTCTTCTATATGCAATTATCTCATATAATTATTTGAAGGTGATGCAACAAACATTTACAAACTTCTGTTGGTGGATCCGATCACACCTGCCTTTGGTGAATTGCACCCGTCAATCAGCAAATAAGGCTATGCATGCTATTGCAAAAAAAGGATTATCTTTGGGTAGGCCTTTTATCTAGTCATTTATTCTAGATTTCTTGAACTCTATCCTTTTTTTGCCTGAATGATATTTCATCAAACCTGAATGAATGAATGAATCACAACCTACAAGCTTTTTGTACCTAAAATAATACAACCTTCAAATTTTTGGTAATGAACGCATTGAAGTTAACAAAATGCCAAGGTGGGGCCTCCAACTCTAGTCTAGTCACTTAGCTTTCGGTTGATTTGAGTTAGTGGTAGGGATGTAAATGGATTGGATCCGATTTGAATCAGGTATATCTGAATCTAATTCAACACTGTTAAAGGAGATATGATTCGTTCTGATTGGATCTCATAAATATAAATTTGAATTTGAATCCGATGAGATTTGATCTTTGGATATGATCTGATCCGATATGATTTAAAAGATAACTAAATTATTAAAAGAAAAATAAAATATAACAATTTAAATAAAAAATACAAGAAATATAAGTATCTTTTCAACTATTTTGATTATATATATGCTTTTTTATAAAAAATAAATAATATAATAAATTTACAAAAATGCAATATAAATAATATATTTATAAATAAATAAATAACATATATATATGTATGTGTGTGTGTTATATTTATATAAATAAATAAATAACATATATATCGGATCAGGTAGGGGTGATCCGAATTCAATCCGATTTATGATCAGATCCTATTATCTGATCCGAATATCCGAATTCAACAAAATAGGATCGAATCATGATCTGGTCCATTTGCGCCCCTAATTAGTGGTGTCAATGGATTGGATTTAGGTCAAACACCGTCCTAACCAAAATCAATTTGAACAGGTTGGATGATCCAATAAAATGTATTGAATCAAACCAATCCACACTTAATGGTCCAAAGTATTTATTGGATTGGATTTGATCTGGTTCATCAATAATGGATTTATATTAGATAGAGTCAGATTGAACCAATATCTGACCCAACATAAGATAAGTGTGCGGGTGTCAATGGATCAGGTTTGGGATGGGCCCAATTTGAATTTAAACTAGTTTGAACAAATTATTGGACATTTCAATAAAACATATTGAAATCCAAACTCAATGGTCCAAAGTATTCATCAAATTGGATTGGACTTGGTCCATCTATAATGGACTCATATTGGACTGGGTTTTGTTAAACTAATATTTAGTTCATTGATAGCCCTAATCTAAGTTACCATCTTACGATCCTTACAATCACATTTAAATGTGTCTGACAACCTTGACTAACTTAGAGAAAGCTGATTATAACACATCATAGTATGCAAACTCCTAATCAGTTGAAAACTTGAAATAACCATATCAATATTTCTCATATCTAAGGTTAAAATGGTCAATCATCATTTTTTAGAATTCATCATTCAGATCTCAAAACCAATGTTCTATACATTCAGACTTTATTATAAAAAAAAGTTCATTTCTGTTAAAAAAAGAAAGAAAAGTTCACCAGCTCCAACAAAACCTCCTAAAATAACTATTATAATTTCAAAGGCTTTCATATTTTAGACTTAATAAACAGATTTACAGTCTTGCAAAAAGTCAGCATTCTTCAGATTTCCACTACTAGAAAGTCAACATTCTTTCATCAATAATGTGTTGAGTTTTCAATACAAATTCTTTCGGGATTGTCAATTACGTGCATCGCCCTTTATCCTCATAGTTTTGATTTTAAACATGTAATCAAAGCATTTGGATTAGAGACCTTTTTCATTTTCTTGATTCTGACCAATTAGGGTTTTCCTCTAATTGTTGTAACGTTAGGTGAGATATAGGCACCTTTGTTAACGTTAATATTGTCTCGGATGTGTAGCACCATTCCACATCCATTGATGTCCATGCTAATAAGAAGAGGTGCAAGAATATTTACATTCAGGGTGGGATCAATGTGAAACACTGAGACCTCTTGTCATGAAAGGATTGAGATAGGGGTTGATAAAAGAAAAACAGAAGAACATAAGAAATACCTCCAATAGGAGATAATACTCATTCAGATGCAGAAATAGTAACGTATTTGAGGGAAGATTTTGGTGTGATGTAAATGGATGGGATGAGATAGGGAAAATGGTGGAAATTTTTCACATTCCATTGTTTGGTTGCAGAAAGGAAGTTAGTGGGAAAATCATCCCCAATATCAATTATTAATTAATTAAATAGGTAATTAGTAATATCATTTATTATTTTATCATTAATTATCAATATTTTTTATTATCTTTATAATTAACTAATATTGATAATTAGTTAATTAATTATTATTTAATAGTCAATATTCAAATTTTAATTCATTATGTTATTTTATTAATATTCATTATGAATTAATCAATAATTTTATTTTGTATTGCTAATTATTTTGAATTGATTAACATTTTTATTATTTAATTATTTATTAAGTAAACTAATTATAGATCAATGATTTAATTCATTACTTACTTAATTAATTATTATCTATTTTTTTGCTAATTATTAATGATTTAATAATATTTTTATTATTTAGTAATTCATTATTAATTAATGAATGTTAATAAATAGTTAATTAACTATTAACATTAATTACGTTTTAATTTTTATTATTTTAGAATTTATTATTAATATTTTATTTTATTGATACTCATGACTTAGTTAATAATTTTAATATTTATTTATTAAATTATTAATAATTTATTAATGGGTATGGGTGTAATATTAACTCCTACAAATTCTACAAAGAATTTGCTTTTTCCTGTTAAACAAGTTTATCTCTCCATTCCCACTTGTTTTTCACCAAAATGGTGGGGTTCCATATCCCAATTCCCAATTATTGAGATATCTAATCCCACCTTTTCTCCATCCCATCTCATGACACCACACAAACCAAACATGAGAAAGAAAGAATATTTGAGAACTTTCTATTTTTCCCTTCACATCCCACAAATCAAATGGAGCCTTTTAAAAGAAGGTAAGATTTCCACCAAGGTCTCCGAGATTAAAAAGGGGGCATGGAAGTTGTTTCGTCTTGGGTTTCTTCTCAGAGGATAATACATCTAAATTGATGCAGGTACTTGATAAAATTACAAAAACGTTTTCAATGGTAATTTTGACATTTGAAAAGGTAAATGTTTTATATCACTAATGGAAGAGAGGTAACTCTACATTTTTAAAAGCTATGAGGAGGTTTTTGTTATCGTCAAAACATAAGGAAGGTTTATATGATTGTGAGAAAAATATAGGATAGGTTTTTTATCTTTTACCCTAATTTTAATTAGGATAAACTCAAAAAATCCCTTTTGTGATGTGAATGCATCAATTTATGATATAATTAATTATCAAAAGTCGTAGATGCCCCCTAAACTTTCCACAAGCTAAGTTATGCCACCTTAATAAAATTTATGGTGGCCTCCCCTCAGTTTGGGGCTTAAAAAACAAACAAAAAATATATATAAAAAAAAACAACAAAATAAGATGACCAAATTAACCTTACTTGTTTTACACATGTAGTGGGATTTTGTTCTCAAAACTCAACAACATAAGAGAACAAACACACAAAACAAGACTTGAATCTACTTAAGGGAAAACTTTCATTGTCGACAGGTGACAGGAATTCCTGTTGCTTGTCAACCTCTTTGTGACACCTTTCCTATTTCTTAAGAAATTTAAAAGTTAAAACCTTCTTAGATTTAACCTCTAACGTCGTAATAAGTAATATTAACGTGTATAGTCTCCGTTAACCTTTAACGTACTTCCACTTAACCTAATATGTCAAATAAAAAATATTTATTTTTATTTCATTTTCATTTTTTTAAAGGGAAAAACCTTCAAATTTGAAACCAAGCCAAAATCAGAAAGCCTTTGATCATCCTTTCCCTCTCATCACTTTGTGCTCCAACTCTTTCTTCTCTCCTTTCTCTCCCCTCTTACATCATTGTTTCAGCCTAGACACCTCATTTTAAAATCCGACCCGAATTAAAACCGCTTTGGTCACCAGTTTTTAGGTCAGTGGTTTGATCATCCGGTTCAAATGGATAGTTCAACTGTTTGGATCATTGGGTCACTAATCAAGTCAATGGTTTTTGGCCAAAAACAGATTAGAGGTGAAACAAAACTAGTTGCCTGAACAATTTCTGAGCCAAACGGTTTGATTTTCTGGATCAATGATGGTTAAAAACACTGGTTTTACTTATTAATTAATTAATTAACTAAACATAAGCAAGTAATTGATGTGGATATTCAAATGGGATTGTGGATGAATTATAGAATTAGCAATTTAGGATCAATTTTATTCATATAAAAGTGGTTTTGGGGCCTCAAGATCCTTTTTTTATTTTTTGTTGATGTTTGAATTGTTGGCACATGACGTATGGAAAAGCTTGTCAATATTGGATTTTTAATATAATGTAATTCCATACTTAGATTGGTTTTCCTACATTTCCCTTCCTTTTCCTATTTTTTCCTTCAAACCAAACAGTCTTAAGGAATAGAGAAATTTATCTTAAACTTTGGGAAAAGGGGTTAAAATTCTGTTGACAAAGTGCTAGTGGTTAATTTGAGTTGGGATCTTGATCATAACTTCATTTTGAAATTCTCATACCATAAAAATAATGAATTTTTTTAGTAAATTCTTATTTTGATCCCAATTTTGTTTAAGCATAACATTATTTCTAATGAGCTATCTATTGGAATTGTGTCTTATTTTACAACTGCTGGATTAATTTTAATCTAATGGTTGGTATAGTCCCTCTTTAGGTTAAAGAGGTTTCACATATAAAAGTTTTTTTTTGTATGTAGGGTTAAGGCTTTTTGAAGAGAAAATGTGAGAAAAAAATACAAAATGCTCTTAGTGTGAGAGTGGATTTTTTCTCTTGTTTTGTTCTTTGGGTTGAGAGGAAAGGGAAAATGGGTGTACAAGGATAAGGGCAGGTTTGGGCTGCAAGCTGCAAGGTACTTGTATTGTTCTCAATTTTTCTTTCATAGTGAAGAACAAATTTCGTTTCTCCCGTGGACGTAGGCGATAAGGCGGAACCATGTAAATTTTTGTGTCTTTGTGGTGCTTGTTTTATTTGTCTTTGCTTGAATTTCATCTTTTTTTCTTCTATTAGATTTCTCGTTATCGTTATTTCAAATACCTTATAATTTTATACTGTGGGTGGTTGTTGTGAGGACTCAACACTAACAGGTGTGTTAAAATGTTAGCAAATTTAAGGCTTTAATCGTAGTATATCTGAAAAGTGAATGAATACATCTGAGATCTAATAAAATTCCTATTTCAACAACAAAAAAAATTCTTAAAAACTCTAACATGAACGAAAAGAGAACTAGAAAGAGAAAATTTACCAGTCACCAATGAAATCTCTTTACAGATTTATTTTTATATATTCTCCACGAGGTGTCTAGGCCGGAACAACTATACAAGATGGGAGAGAAAGGAGAGAAGACTTTTTTTTTTATGCCTAAAGGCAAGTTCATTCATAAATTACAAAGTAGAAAAATTAAGAAATATCAAAAACAATTTGAAAAATCTCTGCAATTGACATAAATTTAATAAATGCCAAAAAGGTCATCTAAATGCCTCCAACATAGATGAAGCCAGCAAATGTGTCTCCCTACTAAATGAGTCTGGATCAACTATGCAAAACCCTCAAGGGGTATAGAGAAAACAGGTACCATGGCACCCAATCCATGGCAATATTGAAAACGTGAAAGCAAGAGAGGCCCAAGATCACCTCCTATTACAAAACTCTCCCTAACGCTCCACCGTTCAAACATTAAAGGAATTGACCCCACAGAAAGCCAAAAGTGCACAAAATAAGTTGTAACTTGTAACTATAGGGATAAAATGTGCAAAAAAATCACCCATCCATGTTGTTTTAGAAACTGAAACAGTTGGAGCATGAACGTCACCGGAGAGAACTCGAAGATCGTCGGAAAAAAGGCTTATCAAGAAGGATAACATCATTACAAAACAAATGGATACCCATGGCAAACTCCAAAGGCACATCACGCACAAATTCGACCAAGGCCCAATAGAAATAAGAAAAAGAGCAGAGAGAAAACTAGGATTAGAATGAATAGAACCAAAGATCCCAAGTCTACTCTATAGGCCTGGATCAAAACTGTTATTTCTCAAATCTGTCCTAAGAACCTCTCCAACAAAGATCGATACGAAGAGAAATAAATGAAAACTCACGCAGAGTGTGAAAGATAAAAACTCAAATCCATATATGTGAGAGAAAAACCCTCCCACAAAAATGAAACCCGTAGAAAGAGAAAGCCTCCCACACAGAGAGACCCTCATGCAGGCATTGATTACTATTCAGGAGAGAAGAAAGAGTTGGGGCACAAGGAGATGAAAGGGGAAAATATGATGGAAGGTCAACTTTCATAGTTTTCCTATTTTTTTTAATTAATAAAGAAATTAAAAGCAAATATTTTTGGATTTGGGATATTAGATTCAATGGAAGTACATTAAAGGTTAATTGAGACTACACGTTAATGTTACTTAATACCACATTCCAGGTTAAATCTAACCGGAATGTTTTAACTTTTAAATTTCTTAAGAAAGAGGACAGGTGTTGCAAGGAGGTTGACAAGCGACATGAATTCCTATCACCTATCGACAGCGAAAGTTTTCCCCTACCTACAACCGTTCACACAAAGATGATACTACAATCATAAAATTGGGAACAATTGAGGGTCTGTTAATCAAAATCAAAATCCTTTGAAATTGAAATTGAAATAGATTATTTCTTTCACCTGTTTCATTCAGTCTAGATTTGGAATCGAAATTAGAAATGACTGGAATGGATTCTCATTTCTAGGGGAGGGGGAAGGAATGATCATTCCCTCAAATGGGGGAATGCCATTCTAGCAGGAATGGGATTGGGATTCTAATTCCGCCCAACCAAACATTTAGAATCGGAATGTCCAATTATAGACCCCTATTTTTGCAAACCAAACATGCCCTAAGTTGTCATTCATGGGGAATTCTACGATCAATTAGGGCATTTTATTAAGGCTCCGTTTGGTCTGTGGGATGGGGATGAGAAAAAGGGAATATTCCAAAAATATTCCATTTTCTCATATTTGTTTTGAGGGAAATAAGGGGATGGATGAGAAAAAGGTGGAATGTGAGATCCCAAAATCATAGATTCGGGGTCGCACCAAAACAGTGTGACTCTGGTGGGAAAACTCAAGAAAATCATTCGAAGGGATGTGCCTTCTTCTTCAATTAGAGTAAGGCGACGAACCTCCTTACCACAGACCAGCGACGATGGCGAACAGTCCCCTTCCTTTCGATAGCGACAGTGAACTAGCGATGAACAATCTCCTTACCACAGACCAGTGGCGACAGCGAATAGTCCCCATTCCTTTTGACAGCGGCAACGAACTAGATACTGTTCATTGCCTTCCCTGTTCGAACAAAGGAGGCGACGGTATCACAATCCTTCACTGTTTTCTTCATTGTGCAACGGCAATGAACCAGATCTGTTTCTTTCTCTGATCGTTGTTTTCTTCACCCCTTTGCATTTCCCTCTTTCTCTGGTCGCTGCTGCCAAGAGTTGTAGTGGCGATTTGCCTTCTCAACACTCCCATCTCTCTTGATACTTTTCCTTCTATTTTCCCATATAAACCAAACAATGGAAATATCAATTTTTACACCATCCCATCCTATCCAACCCAAATCTTCCCACAAACCAAACGGAGCCTAATGTCAAATGATGTGCATACAACTATTTTCCGTTTATTTTCCTAATGAAAGACTAACGGAGGAACTTTTATGGTACATTTGTAAACGTTTCCATCAAGGCTCAAAGGTTTCAATACAATAGACCTCGTATCGGGTAAATTGTATTATATTGGTGATTGAATGATACGATGTTTTAGGGAAACTATTCATTTTATTTATTAAAAAATGTAAAAATATTTATAAAAATATCATTTTGAAAAAAAAAATACACATTATATAAAACACCGATACACAAAGATGTATTGATACTTTGAGGAATGATTTTTACTATAAATCCTTCCAAGTTAAAGAGAAGATCCTCTTCTTGCACAATGATATCAATTGTGCAACTCTAACTTAAATCAGTTGCATGATATTGGGCGGCCAATAAGAGATCTTTCCCCACACTATGGCTGGAATCTCGAATTTGAATTCGATCATATTAAATCTGATCCGTTTATAATCGGATCAAATATGGATTTATCTCTATCCGATCCGATGTAATACGATTTAAATATATATGTTCATACATACTTAAAAAGTATATTATATCTATCATTGAACTTGTTCTTAATGTTGTATTTTCACCAAATTGTCATTTGTTCAAGTTATAATGTTTTATACAAGTAATACTCAATTCATTTTATTAATAAAATATATTATTAAAGTCATTTTTAGCTCATCTTATTAATAATATATAATATTTTGGTTATTTTTAGTCTTATTTATTTATATTATTTAATATCCGATTATAATCCGAATTCGATTCAAATCTGCCAGATATTATAGATGTGATCCGATTTGAATTCGAATATTAACAAATCAAATTCGAATATGCCTATATCCGATTCGATCAGATCCGTTTGCAACCCTACCCTCACCGGTATGAGAGTATACCGGATTTAGAGCCAAAAGGTTGGGAATTATATGAAATTTTAGATAGTTGTGGTAGTAAAGTTACATTACTGATGGAAGAGGGTTTTTTTCGAGTTTACCCTTTTAACAGGATTCGGAGGGAATCTACAGAGTAGAGGCGCCGTTAACTAAAACTAATTAGTCTAGACTCTAGATTCTAGAAGATGTGTGGCCGACCGGACCCGGTCCAGGGGGGTATAATTCCCTTCCCTCCATCTCTCAAACTCCGCAAACGCTACATAGCTAAACCATTCCTTTTTATAATTTGTCAACCATTTAAACAGTAACAGCTAAAGAAATGGCGGGTGGATTCTCTCCAAAAGTGCTGTGCTTTCGCTTTCCCTTTTTATCTGTCTTTGTAACATTTGCACTTTGGAACCACTCATTCACGAGATATCCATGAATGAGCCTCTTTAAATTCATCGTCATCTGATTCCGCATTTGTTTGTGTTTGTGAGAGTCTGAGAGGGAGAGGTGTATGTATGCTATGCTTTGAATCAACTTCGCAAAAATACAAACTAAAACCTCTAACTCCAAGTAAAGAGGAGACTCAGAAGAGATAAACCCCATTAATATGCTCTATGCTTTCTATTTTATCTGACTTATCTCTTAACTCTTCTTCTCCAATCCATCCTCCTTTTTTTTCCTCCTCTTCTCATGCGGACATTGATTTGTGGTAGCTGGCATACCAGCTTCAAAGCTCCTCATGCTTTTAAAACATAAAACAACTCCATTTCTCTCTTCCTCTCTTGTTTCTCTTTTTGATTTCATTAGTCCACTCTCCTCAGAACCCATGAAACTCCATCCCTTCTCCTTCAAAATCCATGTCCTTAAATCAGCTTCTTCTCTGCCTACGGACAATTTGAATTATGGGAAGAAAAAGCTCTAGTTAAATTTTTTCAAGTCGGCGAGGAATGGCAACGACTTGTTTCCGGCCACGCTGGCTTCGAAAACAAAAGAGCAAGCCCCTACCTTTTTCCTCCACGTCAAGCACTCTAAACTCCGACATGGAGAACTTAGAAAAGAAAAGATTTGACAGTTTAGAGTCGTGGTCGATGTTACTGGAGTCCGATAACGTTGAGGCATCGAAAGAAGAAAAGGAGGAATGGACGGCAGATCTATCCCAGCTGTTTATAGGAAACAAATTCGCTTCTGGTGCTCACAGCAGGATTTACCGTGGAATTTACAAACAGAAGGCGGTTGCGGTGAAGATGGTCAGGATCCCAACCCATGACCAGGAGACCCGCAATTTGCTAGAGAAGCAGTTCAAATCTGAAGTTGACTTGCTTTCGCGTCTTCTTCATCCCAATATTGTGCAGGTTCGTTAGGATAAGCTCCATTTCGAGGAAAAGCTACCACGTTACCGCTTGAAAGTTGAAATTTTAAAATGATATTCTGTCTTATTTGCAACATGTTTTCTATTTCTCTAATAAGCGAAGATACAGAAATTCTCCTGCGACAATTTCCTCTACATAAAACCATTCACCCGTTTACAATTTAAGGGTTTGTGGTCAATGGTTCCTAAATACCACAATCCTATATTGGACTTTCTTGCTCTTATTTGTTATTTTTTTTGCAACTTTGAACTGTTTTGCTTGCTACAAACTTGTTCCTTTATTTATAATTCTGAGAATCTATCCTCTTTATTTTTCTTAGACCAATTAAACCCAAGTTACCCATTTGGAGTTAACATAATCTAAGATTTTTTTCAGTTACATTTTTGAGCATGAGTATAGGCCAGTAACAGAACTTTGTTGGTTTTTAAGTTATTTACGTTTCTATGGTAAATAAATTGTTTCTACTGAACTGTCGAACCTGATAGCTAAACCCTATCAGTCGACCTCTTAATAGTGATTAGGCTTCTAATTAAAATGTACAAGGACTAAACTGCCCCTACTTAAGTATGGGACAGAGAACCTCTAATAAGACTGCCACATAAGCTCATAACTTAACCAAGGTGAGTTGACTAATCTACCCTTATTCGGCTAACTCTAACATAAATAATCAAATTGTAGCAGGACTAACAAGTTGGAAACAACCAATAATAGAGAATTGGAGCCCTCTGGAAGCTAGTTGGTTAAAATTGATTTTTGATGGGTGCAGCCTTGTCAACCTGGGTGAATCTATAGGAGGTATGATAAGGGATGAAGTAGAATACTGCTTAGTTTATTGTGACCAGCAGGGCATGGTAAATCTTTAAGGGCTGAAATATTGGCTGTAGTTCAAGGCTTAAAGTTGTGGGCATTGAATAAATGGAGAAACATATTTATAGAGGGGGTATTGTCGAGTAGTCAATTTATGGGTGAGTATAGAAAAAGTGGCTGAGTGGCTCCTTGGAAATTCATTTTCATAGTTAGAGAAGCTCAGACATTAGGAAAAAGTCTGAATTGCTTGTTCAGATGGATTCCATTGTCAGCAAATGAGCTAGCTGATGTCCTAGCTAAATCTG
Organism: Nelumbo nucifera; assembly: GCF_055504915.1. Taxonomy (NCBI): domain Eukaryota; kingdom Viridiplantae; phylum Streptophyta; class Magnoliopsida; order Proteales; family Nelumbonaceae; genus Nelumbo; species Nelumbo nucifera. The sequence goes on from NC_142649.1 coordinate 148,664,878, forward strand.
GGGTGTCAAGGTAAAGTCTGGTTTGGAGAAGTCTGGGATCTGGAGATGATTTGTAAATGGTCATGATGAAAAGGAGAATAGCTGGGTCAGCTTAAAGCTGTTCTATTCTTGTTCCTGCTATCTATGTTTTGGATGGCATGCTTTATTCTGATAATGAATGTCCTTCATTCTGTATTTCTGTTGATTCATCATTGTCATCATCATCCAAGCCTTATCCCAACTATATGGGGTTGGCCACATGAATCCTGTTTTGCCATTTCGTTCTGTTTAATGCCAAAATCAGGATCCATGATCAAGAGACTTCGGCAAAAGTTTTAGTACCAGCTGCTAACCTGACAAGCTCTCCTTTATCTGGGCTTGGAACTGGCGATGTAGGACAAACTTACACTGGCAGAGTTTCATTATGTTGTCAATAAATACACACATACAATAAATAATTTAATAAGTGAATAAGTCTGTTTTGATTGCCTGGTTTTTGATTTATGGATTCCTATTTTGTTCTGTCAGCCACACATGAAAAGTGAATAAGTCTGCACTAATTGTTCTGTCAGCCACACGTTAATAAGTGAATAAGCTTGAATTTAGTTCATTGATAGCTTTAGACCAATTAGTGAAGGCATGCCATTTGGAACTTGTAAAAATTGTACTTTCTGGAGATTCTTTGTCACAACATTCTTCTGTAGACCCTTCACCTCCTTATCATATGGAACTTTGGTGCCAAGCATATTCTTATGTGCTATTTTAATAATATGATGCTTGGTACACGAGTTCCATATGATTAAGGTCTTACCTGGCATCTGTTATTAGAACATGGTGCCATATCCCTGAAGAATCTGGCGGGGTCCTGAAGGTTCCTTGATTAAGGTTAGCAAGCATCCTTTTAGCTCACAGAGATTCAATTATAGGAGTCCCTAAGGCTCAGTTTGGGAAGATTATAAATACAAATATGTATGGTGCAAATGTGAGGTTTAGAAATACAGTATACAAGGTTTATACTGTACATATTTGTATTTGTACTCTGAAAATGCAAATATGTTCATTGCAAAACCTTGTATATGGTATCTATAAACCTTGTATTTGTACTGTACATATTTGTATTTGTACTCTTCCCAAACTAAGCCTAAAGTATTTCCGTACTTGATGTACACATTGCAATCCTTCATTTTTCAATTCCAGTTTTCCTCTCAAATAGCAGATAAATATTCTGCCAGTTAAGAATACCATCTGCTCTCCATCTCCAGACCAGACCAACAATTGTTGCTTATCTTTTCAATGTTACAAGTAGTCTTTTGTAGTGTCCTGAAGATTCCAGCTGAATATGTTTAGTATGAAAACAATGTGGATATTACAAGTTCTTATATTTTTTTCATGTAAAGGAACTTATCCAAGTTGTCCTTCATTATCTTATTTGATCTTGTTTATGTGAAATATGGCCTGGAGCTTTCTTTAAAACTAGCCAGAGACGAGGTATCCAGTAGTGAATTTAGAAGTTTCCTATAGGAATGAATGCTGGAGTTCTAAAATAATTTGAGAAATTGATTGTGTTTAACAGTTTAACCATGAATAGAAGAATCTTGTCAAGTTTGTACATTTTTGGAAAGGTAAAGTATAATTTATTACTTAACATATACACATATACACATATACAAATATACAAATATAGTCTATGTACAACTAGATTCTATATATTGGACACCATAAGGATCTGAAAAAGCAAAAAGAGTCATCTTAGATCTGTCTATGCAACATATACATCTTCATGATACTGAAGAAAAAATTTACATCTTGATGATTTGCATGAAAGTAATGAATTGCAATTTCTTGTGTTTTTTATGATTTATCATAAAGGACTAACCCTAAATGATTTTCACTTTTTAAAATGTTGGACTTTTTTTTTTGTTTTGTTTTGTGACAGAGGTGATGTCACCCTTCTTTTACAGTTCATTGCAGCTTGTAAAAGGCCTCCTGTGTACTGCATCATCACAGAGTACATGTCTCAAGGAACTCTTAGGATGTATCTCAACAAGAAGGAACCTTACTCCCTCTCAATTGAAACAATTTTAAGGTTAGCTCTTGATATCTCTCGAGGCATGCAATACCTTCACTCACAAGGAGTGATTCATAGAGACCTGAAATCCAACAATTTACTCTTGAATGATGAGATGCGGGTTAAGGTGGCAGATTTTGGTACTTCATGTTTGGAAACACAGTGCCGAGCATCTAAAGGAAACATGGGTACTTACCGTTGGATGGCCCCAGAGATGATCAAGGAGAAACAATATACTAAGAAAGTTGATGTGTATAGCTTTGGCATTGTGCTTTGGGAGCTCACAACAGCGCTGCTTCCATTTCAAGGAATGACCCCTGTGCAGGCAGCATTTGCAGTCTCAGAGAAGGTAACTAGCTTTTCTGCGATCAGAATTTACTGGCCTTATTGCTATGTGGTTAGTTGATGTCTTTCTGTTCTTGGGTAATTGATGTGTTTGACAACTTTTGGTATTATCTATCTTTGTTTTGGTGATGAAATCTTTACTTTTCCTTGTTGCTTTTTGCAAATATTAATATATCCTATTTAGATGGCTTCTAACATTATGCTGTTTCTATCATATTTATAAGATATCCAAGGTATTTATAGGTAGACCATAGGGACTTCAAACCATGTCCTTCTAGTACATGCGTTGAGCAGGGGTGGAACTATAACTATTCAATCTGTAGTCTTTTCTTCATAGAACTACTAACAGATTGATTACTCAAAAATTTTCTGTTTGGTTGATCTTGTAGCCTAAGAAATCTAAATGGGATAATCCACTTAAGGTTATGTGTATATTACAAAGATATGTTACACTTTTTAACATTTTGATGAGTGGGAGTTTGAGTAAAATTTTCTCTCTGGTTGGCCTCTCTTGGGTCACCCCTTGGCACATTCTTGATTTTTTTGGCAAAGGAGGTGTGGGGGCTTGGGTAAAAGGGGAAAAGTTTTCTGGAATCTTATCCCTCATGCAGTTATATGGGGAATTTGGGAAGAGAGGAATCTTACAATCTTCGAAAATAGGTTCAGGTTGCCTCAGGAAATTCAATCTAGAATTGTCAATCTGTGCAAATCCTGGGCCTCAATCTGTAGAGAATTTGCTGGCGTCTCTTGGATTGACCTTGACAGAAACTTATCTCAACTCTTATCTTCTTCTCCAGTGGTGCAGCATCAGTGCAGACCTTTGTGCTGCAACTCCACAGAATTAAGATTATTCTTTGATGGCAGCTCATTAACCCTGGCCCTGCTGGTATTGGGGGGTCATAAAGTCCTTTAAGGGCGAGTTAATTTGAGTTTACAGTGGTCCAATAGGTGAAGCCAGCTCTGTGAAAGTAGAGCTCCTTTTGCTGCTCTTACAGGATTATGTATTGTGTTGTGCTATACTTATGTTATTAAGTGTTAATGGACTTGGGCTTCCTTATTTTATGTTACTCCATCCCTTACTAATGGGGGGTAAAGTTGTAACCTTATGTGTTTTAGTGTTGCCCTAATATAAATATCAGTTTGATGGGCTGGATAGAGTTAAGCTGTCCTATTCTAAATTTCTTCTTCTTCTTGAATCAGAATACAAACATGGTATCGGAGCATCAAGTCGATCTCATTCTGCTGGCCTATCTTCTTCACCTCATTTTTCGTCTTAAGTTTTCTCTTTTATTGTTGGATTAACAAGGAGTTCTTCAGCTGGTTGTGGTTGGCTGAAGGTTTTTTGGGGTTTGTCCTTGGAAAAACTCCAAGGAGACCCAGAATAGTTGCTGGTATGCCCAGGTAGGGCAAGAAACTGTAGAGTAGTCGTATGGACTACTAGAAAGACCTATTTAACAGGTCTAGCCACTGGACTTCCAGTAGTATCAGTCCAAGAGTTTAGTTCACAGTCTAGCCAAACTTGTTTGGGAAGCTTGAGTAAAGGGGAGTGCTGTTAGTTCTTTTCTCTTGCTGTTGTTCTGAGTTCTGCTAAGGTAGTAGTCGACTACTAAGAAATCTCTTCGTGTAGTAGTCGACTACTAACAACAGGTTACTGTTAGTAGTCAACTACTAAGAAATCTTTTCGTCTAATAGTCGACTACTAACAAGTAGCAGTCGACTACTTGCTACAGGGTATTACTTCGAGTGAGTTCATAATGTCTTCCAGTACTAGTGAGGTATCCTCTGGAGGTTCTAGGACTGTTGACAATGTTATTCACCTTGGAAATCCTATGGTGCAAATTGCTAATGTGAAGCTAGATGAATACAACTATAGGGAATAGGCCATTTCGACAAGATGGTCCATAGTGAGTCATGGACTACAAAGGCTACATCGATGGGAATATTAAGGAGCCCAAGGAAGATGAACCAAATTATAGGACTTGGTGTAGGGAAAATGCAACTGTGGTGTCATGGTTGATGACTTCTATGACTCCCAAAATTGCGAGGACTGTTCAACATTATACAACAACCTACAAGATTTGGGAGAAACTGTACAACACTTATGGTTAAAAGAAAAATATAGCAAGGATTTACAGGCTAAATCAAGACATCTTTCGTTTGACTTAAGGGGACTTGATTGTAGCAACTTATTTTGCTACATTAGAAGGCTTATGGGAAGTGCTTGATCGTCATTTAGTTCTTGAGTGGGATGGCACCAATGACAAAGAAAGGCATGACAAGCAAATTGAAGAAGGAAGAATATTCAAGTTCCTACCTGGTTTGGACCACTCATATGAAAGCATTAGAGCTCAAATTTTGGGGAGAGATGAACTTCCAGGTTTGCATCACGTGTTCTACCTGACTAGGAATGAGGAGATGAGGAGGAAAGAAAGGGGAATCGGTGTTCCACTTCAATCTAGTGAGCAGTTTACACTTGTTTCCAGCACCTCTAAGGGTGTGAAAGGGACTGATAAGAAGAACTTGAAGTGTTCACATTGTGGGGGAGAGAGGTATGTTAAGGATACTTTTTGGATTCTCCATCCACACTTGAAACCAACAGCATTGAGGAAGGGCAAGAAGCCAAACAAGGGTCCCAACTACAGTTCAGGCTATGTTGCCAACCCAAATGTTATAGATGGAGATTCTAAAGGCAACAGTACCAGCTCTTCCAAAGTGGGACAAACCACTACTTCACCAAATAGTTTCCCAGAGTTCACAGCCGTAGAGGTAGATATCCTCAACCAGGCTATGGCTTGGTTGAAACAATCATCCATTGCTTCCTCCCAATTTGCAAGGACAGGTATAACAACTTCCCTTAGTGTTATTTAGTCATCTTCATCAAACTGTTGGGTTAGTGACTTAGGAGTCTCTGAGCACATGACAAATTCATCTTCTTTATTCACTTCTTACAATCTCTCATCTGGGCATGACAAGGTAAAGATTTCTGATGGCTCTCTTTCCATTGTTTCTGGAAAGGGAGACATTCAACTAAGAAAGGGAATTCTTCTCAAACCTGCCCTACATCTTCCAAACTTCACCACTAATTTACTTTTAGTCTAAAAAATAATCAAAACCCTAGATTGTGTTGTAACCTTTTTTCCCACTCATTTTCTTGGACCAGCTGACGAGGCAAACGATTGGGAGTGGTCGTGAAGCTAGTGGCCTCTACTACCTTGATGATGATGCCAACTCAATTCTAAAGGCTTCTACTAGTGGTAGCACTAACAAGAAGCCAAACACAATCCTTTTCACTTGGCATGCTAGATTAGGTCATATGTCCTTCTCATTGTTGAAAGTTTTGTTACCAGAACTCTTTGAAAATGTATCTGTTTAAAGTCTAATTTGTGGTGTGTGCTAGTTGGCAAAACACTGTAAGGCAAACTATCTAAGTTCTATTAGTAATGTTACTACCTTTTTTGATTTAGTTCACTCTAATGTGTGGGGTCCTTCACCCATTGTTTCTATGGATGGCTATTACTATTTTATCAGTTTTATTGATTACTTCTCGTGGTGTACTTGGGTTTATCTTATGAAAGAATGTGAGAAAGTTCCTAGAATCACTATGATGTTTTGTAAGATGGTTGGAACCCAGTTTGGAAAGAAAGTTAAATAATTCAGGTCGGACAATGCAGCTGAATACTTTAAAAACACTTTGAACACTGAAAGCTAAACTACTGTAGCCGAAGTAGTAGAAAGGAGAAGAAGAAGAAGAAGAGATGCTGGAATGTCGAATTGACCTAGCCAGTTGACCATGTTATTATTTATATTTGAATGTAGTACAAGATACAAGTAATTACTGGAATGCCCCTGATTAGTGATGGGACACCCAGTAACTTAAAACATTAAACAGGCTTAGGCCCATTAACACAGGCCCAATTACAGAATAGCTTGAACTTAAGTATAGGCTAATAAGAACTCTTATCAGCCGAACGCTCATATAAAGAGACATCATTCAACATTCTAACACTCCCCCTCAAGCTAAGCATGGATATCAATCATGTTTAGCTTGCCAAGTATGTCCCTGAACTTTGTTGTTGCCAGCCCTTTAGTCAATACATCCACAATTTGCATCTCTGATGGAGTATAAGGCACACAGAGTTCTCCTGAAACAATTCTCTCTCTGACAAAGTGTCGATCAATTTCAATATGTTTTGTCCTGTCATGCTGCACGGGATTGTTGGCAATGTTGATTGCAGCTTTATTATCACAATACAGCCTGAGAGGACCCTCAACCTTAATACCAAGCACATTAAGAAGAGTTCTGAGCCATAAGAGTTCAGCCACCCTGTGTGCCATAGCTCGGTATTCTGCTTCTGCACTTGATCTAGCCACAACATTCTACTTCTTACTGCGCCATGTGACCAGGTTCCCTCCCACAAATGTACAATATCCTGAAGTTGATTTTCTGTCTCCCACAGAACCAGCCCAATCTGCATCAGTATAGGCTTCATTTCAATTCTATTGTTTTTCCTGAAGAGAATTCCCTTTCCTGGGCAAGTCTTCAAGTACTTGAGAATCCTTTCAACTGCTTTCATATGAGGGATCTTTGGAGAGTGCATAAATTGACTAACAACATGCACAACATAAGCAATATCTGGCCGAGTGAGGGATAAGTAAATCAGCTTCCCTACCAATTTTTGGTATCTTTCTCTATCATAGTAGTCCTCCCCTACTGATTCCTGCAGGCCATGATTCTGTTCTATTGGAGTATCTGCTGGCCTGCACCCCATCAAGCCTGTTTCCTCTAGGAGGTCAAGAACATACTTCCGTTGACATATGTAGATTCCCTCTCTTGACCTGGCAACTTCAATCCCAAGAAAATATCTCAAATGACCCAAGTCTTTGATCTCAAATTCAGAAGCTAGAAACTCCTTCAGTCTTTTTATCTCTTCCAAGTCATTCCCGGTAATTAGCATATCATCCACATAAACAATGAGTGCAGTAAGTTTGCTATCCTGTCTCCTTATGAACAAGGTATGGTCTGCACCACTCTGAGTGTACCCCACTTTCTTCATGGCCCCACAGAGCCTCTCAAACCATGCACGGGGAGATTACTTCAACCCATATAATGCTTTCCTCAGTTTGCACACCTTTTTACCAAAGTCATAGCCTAGTGGAGGTTCCATAAATACCTCTTCATGAAGGTCACCATTTAAGAAGGCATTCTTCACATCCAGTTGATGAAGTTCCCATGAAAAATTTGCTTCTAGTGACAATAGAACCCGAATTTTGTTGAGCTTTGCTACTGGGGCAAAGGTTTCTTTGTAGTCAATCCCCTCTTTTTGAGTAAACCCCCTTTGCCACAAGTCTGGCCTTGTACCTTTCAATGGACCCGTCCTCCCTGTGCTTTACAGTAAACACCCACTTGCACCCAACAATGGTCTTCCCCTCTAGCAGATCCACTAAACACCCACAACCTCTGAGTACCTAGAAGGAACACGCACAGAGGAAAGAACATACACAAAGGAGTGATAGGCAGGAGATAAATGTGAGTAAGAAACAAAATCAGCAATGGGGTGCCAGATGGTGCAAGAGTGGATAGGCTTACGGAGAGCAATAGGAAGATCCAAATCAGAAGTATGAGAGTTGGAATTACCTTGGATTGTAGAGACAGATTGATCCGAGTCCAACTGGTTGCTGCCATGAGGTTGAGGGCCCCTTCTTCTTCTGTTGTATGTAAATATCTCTTTTTGTTGCCTACTGGAGCCTTCAGGAACATCTGCAGCATCAGGAGAGGTAACCGGCACAGTGAGAACCTCACTGGGTTGACCCGGAATGCCACAACAAGGAGTAGGAGGAGAGGATGGAAGACCCGAGGCAGATAGGGGAACAAAAAAGGAGGGAGAATGAGAATCCTCTTCCATCCCACTAGTTTCCCCCTGAAGAGGATTCTGAGAAGACTGAAAATAGGGTTGAGACTCAAAGAAGACCACATCTCTGGTGACATACTTTCTCTTGGAGACAGGGTCATAACACTTGTAACCCTTTTGTGTTGGAGAGTACCCCAAGAATATTCCCTTTGTAGCCTTAGGATCCAGCTTGGTCTTCTTTGGATCCTTCACATGTATGAAACATATACAGCCAAAGGCTCGAGGAGGAAGGGGAAAGTCTGGAAGAGTGAGGCACAAAACAGAGAAAGGGGTTTTCATACCCAACACCTTAGATGGCATCCGGTTTATCAGATATGATGCAAAAAGTACAGCTTGAGACTAGTATTGCTTGGGGACTTTGTGCTGGAATAGTAAGGCTCGAGCTGTCTCTAATAGATGTCTATTCTTGCGCTCAACAACCCCATTCTACTGAGGAGTATTAGCACAGGATGACTGATGTAGTATGCCAGCATCTTCCATGAATAAGTTCAAGGATTTTTCAAAGTATTCAGCAGCATTGTCTGACCTGAAATGCTTAATCTTCTATTAAACTGTGTTTCAATCATCTTGCAAAATGCCATGGTTATCCGTGGTACTTCATCCCGTCCTTTTAACAGGTAGATCCATGTGCAACGAGAGTAGTGGTCAATAAAACTGATAAAGTACTGGAAGCCATCAAAGGAAACAATGGGTGAAGGGCCCCAGACATCAGAATGAACCAAATCAAAAGGAGCACAAATTTCATTACTGGAAATTGGATACACAGTTCTACATTGTTTTGACATTTGACATACTTCACAGGTTAGACTCTAACTTGAAATGCCCTTAAACAATTTGGGAAACAACATTTCTAATGAAGAGAAAGACACATGACCTAGCCTAGCATGCCAAAGATGCAACTTAGCTATTGACTCCACACTCTCCGGACTACTGGCAGCAGATGCTTGTAAGGCTGAACCGATGTCTGCATCAAGATAGTAGAGGCCTCCATACTCATGACCGCACCCAATCGTTCTCCTTGTCAATTTGTCCTGGAAGACACAATGAGTAGGGAAAAATGTTATAATACAGTTCAAATTTTTGGTAAGTTTTGAAACAGACAAAAGATTTGAGGTAAAACTGGGAACATGTAAAACTGATTTAAGAGAGAGGTCCTTGCTTAGGTTAATCACTCCCTTTCCAGAGATAGTGGAGAAAGACCCGTCAACAACTCTCATCTTATCCTGACCAGACAACAAATGATATGAAGAGAATAGGGAAGACATATGTGTCATGTGGTCAGTAGCACTGGAATCAATAACCCAAGAAGTAGAGTCAATGGAGCCAGTGACACTGAAGGCAGAGGCTGTACCTGATCTGGCAAGAGATGTAGAAGCAAAAGAATTATTCCTTAGATGGGCTAATGCCCTGCTAAGGACCTCTACCTCACTAGCAGTGAAGCCCAAAGTACCAGTTCCAGAGGAATCAGCAACCTGTCCCATAGGAGAAGAAGACACTGTTGGTGTATTTTGTGAGTTGTCATCATTGTTGCTAGTGACAAGATTCCCACTTGCCGCAGGCCTGTTATCTCTAGAAGAAACTTCTCTGGGTATTGAAGACATCTTGACTGCAGCCATTGTGTAGGTGACACTGATTAAGACTAGCCAAAGCAGTTCTGAAGGTTCTGAACCAGTTTTGGAGCAGATTCTGATTAGCCGAAATGATCACAGCAGGTTCTGACAGTACTCGACACAGTTTCAGACTTGCCGAGACTGCCACGGTTCTGAAACAGTTCAGTTACAGCAGCAAGCAAGGAGTTCTGGGCTGGTAACCGACCTGAAGCAAAGGATTCTCAACTATTGTGCTATGCAGACTCCACTTGAACTTCGAGTACTGCAACTGTAAAGAGAGTGCCCCTCCTTGCGGCCAATACTAGGACTGCTGACATCAGTCCTCAACTAGGGTTCACAGTGCTGAACAATCTGGAGCTGGCAGCTCCCTAGGTAATCTCACAGCAGTGGTGAGGGGTTTCGGACTGATGACCAACCTGAACTTGGAGCTGTTTACCACTTTGCTATGCTGGTAGAAGTGTTCACAGTGCTGGTAGAACACTAGATAGACTTCACTTGGGCTGAACCGAAACTGCAACAGTTCGGGTACAGTAGCAAGTGAACAGTTCGAGGCTGCAACAGTAGCAAGTAAACAGTGGGCTCTGTAGAAGAAGCTAAGTCTGTGCAAGTCTTGCTGGAGCACTGAAGCTGCAACTGTAGAGGAAGCTCTCCCCCTTTCGGCTAGTGCTAGGACTGCTGAAATCAGTCCTCAACTAGGTCTGTCCTATACAGACCTCTCTTAGTAGCCAAATAGCTACTATTTGCTGGAAATAACCTAGTAGGACATCTACTTCTGGGTCTTACTTCCCTTGAGTCCTACAACCAAGAGAAACCCTAGGTTCGAACTTGCTTTACTCTCTTACACCCCTAGGTCTTCACTGCAGCAACCAGAAAAGGAAGAGAGAAGATGAAAAGACAGCAAGAGAAGAGAGTGTGCGCCGGCTGAAACCAGGAAGAAGCTAATGCTCTGATACCATGAAAGCTAAACTACTGTAGCCAAAGTAGCAGAAAGGAGAAGAAGAAGAAGAGATGCTGGAATGTCGAACTGACCTAGCTAGTCGACCATGTTATTATTTATATTTGAATGTAGTACAAGATACAAGTAATTACTGGAATGCCCCTGATTAGTGATGGGACACCCAGTAACTTAAAACATTAAACAGGCTTAGGCCCATTAACACAGGCCCAGTTACAGGATAGCTTGAACTTAAGTATGGGCTAATAAGAACTCTTATCAGCCGAACACTCATATAAAGAGACATCATTCAACATTCTAACAAACACATTCTTTGAGAATGAAGGGACTTTGCACCAATCCTCTTATAGTTACACTCCACAACAGAATGGGGTAGCAGAGAGATAATATAGACATCTCATGGAGACAACCCGTGCTTTATTGTTTCAACACAAGGTTCCCAAGAAATATTGGTTCCATGTAGTACTTACTGCATCATATTTGATTAATAGGGTGCCATCCAGGATACTTGGGTTGAAAACCCCTTTCTTTGTTCTATCTCCTAATGATCCTGTGTTTTCTTTACCACCAAAAGTCTTTGATTGTGTTCATTTCATTCACGTTAAGGATCCAAAAATCACCAAGTTGGATCCAAGGGAATTTCGGGGGGGGGGGGGGGGGGGGGGGGTCCTTGGGTTATTCACCCACACAAAAGGGATATAAGTGCTTTGATCAACATACAGGGAGAGAAATTGTCACCAAAGATGTTACCTTTTGTGAGTCACAATCTTTCTTTGAACCTTCCTAGAATCCTCTTCAGGGGGAGAATTCCTCTGAAATAAATCCATTTGTCTCTGCTCCTATTGTTTCTTCTCCTCTTCCATCCTCTCCTCTTGCCCCTCAGTATTTTGATGGTCTTTGTCCTAACCCTTAAGCCCAAGATGATGAGTTTGCTCCTGCTCCCACTACTCAAGATGATGACGTAGCTCCTACTATAGAAGTTGACAAGACTGTTGGGAAGGAGATGAAAGTGTATTGGAGGAAAATGAAGAGAGGCCTCTGAAGCTGGCCAAGGTAATATCCCTATTATTTCTGACTCTGACTTGAATCTTCCTATTGCTTTGTGGAAACCCACTTGGTCTTGTACTCTTCACCCTATAAATAAGTTTGTCTCTTATTCTTATTTGTCCCTAGAAATTATCCCTTTGTTTCTGCCTTGCCTTCTATTTCCACTTCTTCCAGGTACTCTGAGGTAGTTGCTGACCCTAAATGGAGGGAAGCAATGGATGAAGAAATGAGAGCATTATTAAAGGCTGGTACTTAGGAAGTAGTGGATCTACCAGTTGGAAAGAGCACTGTTGGGTGTGCACTGTGAAACATTAGGCCGATGGATCAATGGAGAGATTTAAAGCAAGGTTGGTGGCAAAAGGGTTCACATAGGAGAACATTGACTATACAGAGACCTTTGCTCCAGTTGCCAAGTTGAACACCATAGGGGTATTACCATCTCTAGCAGCCAACTACAGTTGGGAATTGCACCAATTGGATGTCAAGAATGCTTTTTTGAATGGAGATCTTCAAGAGGAGGTTTATATGGATCCTCCACCAAAGTATAATATGAATGGAAAAGTATGCCGATTGAGGAGGGCTCTATATGTACTTAAGTAGTCTCCTAGGGCATGGTTTGAAAGATTGTGCAAGACAATGAAGACTGTGGGATACTATCAAAGCAGTGTTGATCACACACTATTCTATAGAAGAAATGAAGAGAAACTGATAGCATTGATTGTTTATGTGGATGACATGGTGGTGACAGGAAATGATCCAGAAGAGATTAGAAGACTTAAGAAGTTTTTGGCCTTTAAATTGAGATAAAGGACTTGGGACCTCTAAGGTACTTCCTGGGAATAGAGGTGGCTAGGTCTAAGGAAGGAATTTTTATTTGTCAAAGGAAGTATTCCTTAGACCTCCTAAAGGAGACAAAAAAAATTTGGTTGCAAACCTATTGAGACTCCTATCGAACAAAACCATGGATTGTGGTAAAAGGATGAGGACCTTTACCCAGACAAGGAAAGATATTAATGACTCGTGGGTAAACTTTTGTATCTATCCCTCACTAAACTCGACATTGTTTATGCTGTCCATGTCGTTAGTCAATTTATGCATGCTCCTCAAGTTGCACACATGAAGGCAGTGGAGAAAATACTAAGGTACTTGAAGACATGTCCTGGAAGAGGTTTGTTATTTAAGAAGCATGATAAACTTAATGTTGAAGCCTATATTGATGTTGATTGGGCTGGATCAGCTGGAGATAGGAGTTCTACAACCAAATATTGCACATTTATGGGTGGAAATCTTGTAACCTGGAGAAGCAAGAAACAAATTGTGGTGGTTTGGTCAAGTGCCGAAGCTGAATACTGGGCAATGTCACATGGAGTGGCTGAACTTCTTTGGCTTAGGATACTCCTAAAGGTACTGGGAATCACAATGTCAAGACCCTTGAAGCTCTATAATGACAACCAATCTGCAATAAATATTGCTAATAATCCAGTTCAGCATGATAGGACCAAACACATTGAGATTGATAGACACTTTGTGAGAGAAATGATTGTGTCTGGAGCGTTATGTATTCCTTACATGCTGTCTACAAGACAAGTTGCTGATGTATTAACTAAGGGACTTGCTAAAGCCAGATTTGGAGACTTGGTGTGCAAGCTGGGCATGATGGACATCTATGCTCAGCTTGAGGGGGAGTGTTGTGGGACTTGACAGTGTGGGCCTCGGCCCATTTGTGTTATGTCTTCCTATTTCTTGTTGGGCTATACTTCTGTTATTAAGTGTTAATGGGGGGTAAAGTTGTAATCTTATGTGTTTTAATGTTGCCCTAATATAAATATCAATTTGATGGGCTGGATAGAGTTAAGCCACCCTATTCTAAATTTCTTTTTCTTTTTCCTTCTTCTTTCTTCTTCTTGAATTAGAATACAAACATATTGCAAGAACTCTTGGTCTATCTTCTTTCTCAGTAGTAGGTGACTCTTTAACTGTCATAAAATGGTTAAATGATAATCAAGGGGTGATGGAGATCACTTTGAGACCAAAGCACCGCATAGAATTCGTACTTATTTTAGGTGTAGACGGCATTATCTTAGGGTTACTTTGGTTAATGCACAATTTGGGTTTAATTGTAAAATTTCTTCTTAGTAAGGGGGCTATTTGTAATTTTCATGGGGGGGGGGTTAAGTGGAACTTTCATATTTGGTAGGGACTTAATTGTAATTTTTAGTTCTAGGTTTCTTATAAATACACATTATGTTAGGGCTGTATGACATTATGTTTTTGAGAAATAGAAGTCTTAGATATCCTCTTTCAAACTTCCTCTCTTCCTTCTCTTGTCTTCTTTCTTCTTCTAATTTGTTGTAACAGGTGGTGGTTCTGCATCAAGGGGGCCCCTGGGTTTTGAATCATTACTTGATGGAGGTTAGAGACCTAGCTATTCTTTTGAATGTGTCATGTTTTTGGACTGCTTGGGAGCATGATGCTTTTGCAGATAGCTTAGCTAAATCCGCTGTGCACAGAGCTGATTTGTGTAGCAGGAATATTGCCCCTGGATTCTGATTGGGCAAGTTCCCATTGTCTGTATATCCTCTTTTTGTTATATAATATATCATCTTGTTATTCTCCTTGAAAAAAAAATTGAGTAATTTTTGGCGATGATTAGTTCCCATTCTTCTGCAGAACTTCCACATGTCTTTCTAACAAAGATATTAATGCCACTTAAATTGTATGTCCAGATGGAAACCAATGGTTTTTCTTGTTCCAATCCTTTGTTTTCCATGTATGGTTTCTGTTTTTTGTTTTGAGGGACTATATTTGCCTTCCCTTGCTTGTTATTTGCCTCTCAATAGCAAAAGAACTACTTCATACAAGAAAAATATGTAGGGGGAAGACTTGGATTTTCAAATTCAAATTTGAGATTTTAGATATCCCATCAAGATCTGCATTTTTCTCATGAAGGATACTAGGTTGCACATAAATGTGGGTACTTTCTTTTCCCTTCTTTAAGATTAAAAATTGATCAGTTCTTGATTTTCACCTAGAAATTCTCCAAGTGTGTAAATTTTGCAAGTTTCTGGACTTGTATTTTGATTGTTAAAAAGATTAACTGATGAATTGACCAGATTTCTATGATGATAACTCTTTCACATGAGTTTAAAGTGTTATGCTTCTACTTCAAAATGTGGCTACTTTGTTTTGCCTTTTTTGGCATGTCAGTTTGATAGTGGAACTCCATGGTTATTCTCCACTGACTCCCAGGAGTATACATATAGTAGTATAATCTGTCTCTGGAAAAATGACGTGCATTTGCAGGCTACAGAATTATTAGTCTAGTATGAAGTTATCCCAATTTGAATTGACATTATAGAATTCAGATAAAGCAGAGCTATATACAAATACCACACATCACTCCAATATGCTATTTAATATTAGTTTCATTAGATTGTAGGCTCAAAGCAGATGAACAACATTATGGAATCATCCCAACACAACTGACTTGGTTCAGTTCAAAGAAGATACTATCTTAATGTTTTAAAATTGTTGTATGGAAGTTAAATTATTTTGATTCATGTCATTCGTTTTTCTTGTTTATAAGGTTTTTTATTGAGGAAATCCTGTCAATCTTTAGCAAAGGCCTTGAAGGGAAAATTCATGAAAGAATAGGCAATGTCAATACTCTTGAACCATATCTACCACCTTGTGTGTGTGTGCACACACACATGCATGATAGAGTGAAGCTCTATTGATGAATTTGGGTTTAGATGGGTGAAAGCTTACTTTGATGTTCGAGTGATAAGTTATTGTTTGTTATGACCATTTAAAGATTCCACCATTTGTAATTATATGTCAAGGTCTTATTGTTGAGGAAATCCTGTCCATCTTCAGCAAAGGCCTTGAAGGGAAATTCATGAAAGAATAGGCAATGTCAATATTCTCGAACCATATCTACCACCTTTTGTGTGTGTGTGTGTGTGTGTGTGCACACGCACTGAAGGGATGAGAGATCCATCCTATGGACGCCCAAAAGATTGCGGAATAAGGGGCGAATTTCAAAAATTTTATCTCTCCCTTCAACTGGGAATCGTATTCCCTATTTAGAAAATCATATTTTCAAGGATCAATCTTGAACCATAAACTGAACCAGATCTGAACCAAAAGGAGTGGGAGAGGATTATACCTGATACGGAGAAATACTATCTCCCAATGGAGGTGTTCACGCCCAAGGAAGGATCCAAAATCTGCTCCCACTGAAGATGGCGCAGTGCAGGGTGGAGCAGAATCAGCAACGTTCTTCAAAAGAACTTGATCCTTCGTAAGGATCAACTGGACGACTTGAGTACAGCTCCAACCAATCTTTTCACAAAAGATTGAAATCAAGATCCAATCTTGATTGCTCCCAAGAACTGGAGATCGAACTGAAGGAATGGCAAAAGCAGGAAGGTGGCGGCAGGAGAGAATTCGCAGTATGTAGGAAATCTCTCAATCTCTCTTTCTTTAAGAGAAGAATGCTTTTTATGATGTTGTTGTGTAGTAGGCTGCCGCCCCCTTCCCCTTTTATAATCTCAAAAGGGATCAGCTCCTAATCAGATTAGGAGCTGCTAATCCAAATCATATTTGGGTTAGAAGTCCCTTAGTGATAAGGGATAACCCTTATCTTATCTGCAGATAAGATCAGCTGTCTCCTAATCTAATTAGGAGGTTTCCAGATCTAAATCCCATTTAGATCTTGGACTCTCTGAGTGGATAGGGTCTAAGCCCAATCCTTTCAGCTGACCCTCTTTAGAATTCGCCCCCTTTAAATGACTGATCAAATCAGCCCAGTTCGAAATGGGCTTAAGGCCCATTTAAGGTTATGTACTCAAAAGGCTTCCAAATTGCTGCCCAGTTGGGCTTCCTTGTATGGCGTGGGACCCAAGCATTGATCTACACATCAGCCACATGGGTTCGGCCCAGCCTTTGTTACAAGGCCTGGCCGAATACACTGTTAATGACAGTGCACCCCCTGAAACCCATCAAATGGGCTCTATGGGCCCAACACTTACACTAAGTGGTCCCTGGGCCAAGCCACCTTGTAACACCCAGGGACTGTGGGCAGATGCAAGATTAGCCCATCAGGCATTATCCTCAATGGTCTTACACTTAACCTCTCAGCCCATAATGATCATACACTGCCCGACAAGAGAGGACCTCTCCCTCGGCTGCAAGGAACAGTGTTGCACTCTCCACTTATATGGATCCCGGGAATTAAAACCTTCTTGCAAACAATTTAGAAACCATACATATATACTTTTATATCTTATATAAAATATATTTTGCAAAACAAATCTCAACGGTTGAAATCGGCTGTCGGCAGTCTTGGTTTCCATCAGTGAGAGTGCATCCCCGATCATTACCTTTGTCCGACAAAGGGGCTGATCCTGTCACTATGATCACCCACTCAGATGAATTCTCGGACTGTCCCAACATACCCAGGTTTTGACCCCCGCTAAGGATCTCACTGATAGGTACATCAAAGACAGCCCAATCCGACACCTAGTGTAGTATCATAATCGAGTCTAGGGGTCGGGTGTAACTTTCCAGTTTTGCCCATCAATCTCCAAGGTCCAGGGCAATACTGGAAATCTGGTCCAGTTCAAAGATTCAATTAATCCTACACTGTATGTGCCTAGGGTCTCACCCTGGCAGCTGAGACAGGCCACCCCAACCGACTTGGTGGCACCACAGTGTCAGCCTTGTCAGGATAGGTCTCCCCAGACCGACCCACTGGCTGTGAACATTCTAAACTAACACGAGTCTCATTAAGTGTCCAATTTAAGGGTATTACACAGAAACATACCAAGGGAACATGAATCAAATATGTATCTTTATTCATTTACAATAAACTCATAAAGTACATCATTCTGATTGAAGCTAAGGGCATACAAAACTGTCTAACACGCACGATAGAGTGAAGTTCTATTGATGAAATTTGGGTTTTAGATGGGTGAAAGCTTACTTTGATGCTCAAGTGATAAGATTATTGTTTGGTATGACCATTGAAAGATTCAACCATTTGTAATTATATGTTAAGGTCTTATTGTTGAGGAACAGACTGGAGATAACCTCATCATGGGTTACAATGTTTGAACCTAAAGTGAATTGCTAGAGATCTTCAAAGTTGTCATCTTCTCAGAATTTTGGTCTTATGCCAAGTCCAACCTAAAGCCTAGCCTAGATGGTTGTCTCTCTAAGAAATGGCATCTTAATCATATATGCTATGGCCTTTTTGGTCTACAGAGCAGTATTGATCTCTCTCCAATTATTTCATTATGAAAAAGGAAGTACTATAATCATTGTTATCTTAAGAAAAGTTATTGGAAGATCCTTCTCACCAAGTGGTGGAAGAGGCAGAATATTTTTGAGATTACTATGCTACTGTTGCAATGTATTTGGGAAGATATTGCATGTTGCATGCCTATTCCATTTTCATATTACTAGCGGATATAATAGCCAATCCAGTGACTGTACAGAAAAAGGATATTTCTGTTATCTGTCAGTGTAAATCTTGATTATGGAATTTATTGTATTTAAGCCATTGGTAGGAATAAGGTCTTATTCCTTGATTGAGAAGAAAGAGCCATCATGCTGTAGTCCCAGTGCTAGTTACTTGAAATTTGTGCTGGATGATTGAGTCCCTTGTGGTTGTGGTAGAAGCTATGGTGGCTGAGGCAAAGAAAAGATTGGTGGATGGTTATGGTCACTATGCTGATTTGATGAATTTACTCCTTATGGGACACCGATCATTCAAGAAATAAAATGTTATGAATTTATTCATTGCCATTACCAGTGAAGATTGTCAATTACATGGTGTAATGAAACTACTGGGATTCTGCTCATCCTCCCCTTCAGGCAGGATGAACACCATCTCATAGAATGATATAAAAGATATCTTTAAAAGGATGGTTATAGACATTGATAACAGGAGGCCTTTTGCTACACCTAAACAATGAACACTTTTGCTTAGGTAGGTATCTCAGATATTTCTCATGTTTCTCATAGCTCCTGCAGTTCTACCATGTCTTACTTTCATAGTGTTAAGGAATGGTTAGGCAAGGCCCAACTAGATTTGTGAATATAAGCAAGAGGAAATCTCAGTAGTGTAATTTTTATATTGTAGTTCAGCTTGACAAAGTGAAGTGCACTTGAAAAGTTTTTTATTGTGGATACAAGTACATTTTGTGGTGTTGTGCTCTTATGGTATGTTTGTAGTCTTCAATATTAGAATGCCAAATTCCAATTCTATAAATAATTGCCAACTACTATGTATCAACTAAGGCAAATAATTGTTTGGGTGAGGTTGTTCATTCTGATTAATGGAAAGTGGGCTTACTCTATTTTCCTACATACTTTTTTCTCCTTGTTAAAGATTTTCTCCCATAATGTTTGTCCTTCTCTTAAGAAACCTCCACATTTATATGGTGTTCAATGAGATAACCAGATGTACAATCTTACCATGGATTGACTATGGTGACCATCATTTTTCTCATTAACTTTGGTTTTTTATTGGGTAAACTTCTCATGAACTTAGTTATTTGAAATATAAAAAAACGAAACAACACTTGCCCCTACCCATAGAATGGGTACAATTTGTAGTCTGGTAAATTCTTGAAGTGTGTGGTTTCTCATTGAGAGGAAGGTTCCTAGCCCTTATTCATCAATTGCTTTGTCATATTCGTTTGCTGAAATACAGCAGTAGAAGAGGAAGAAGAAGAGAAGAGAAGAGAAGAAGTCTGAGAATGGGTAGCAATATGTTCTCAGCCGGCCCTAGAAGCTATAATATATATTTACAATAAGATGTTACAGGAATAGACTAGAATGCCCCTGATTAGTGATGGGACACCTAAGCATAATAAAATAAAATAAAACAGGTTTAGGCCCAATAACTAAAGGCCCATAACAGACTAAGAACTTAAATATAAAAGATAAAATAAGCCCACCAACACTTAACCGCTCGAACCAACACTCCCCCTCAAGCTAAGCATGGATGTCAGTCATGTTTAGCTTGCCAAGTAAGCCTAGGGACTTCACTGAAAATAGTCCTTTTGTCAAAACATCAGTGTTAGAGTCAGTTAGAGAAGGGTATTTTAGTCTTTTCCCTTTATGTATTGTGTTGGCTGTATGTCTCCTCACATGCGGGGGCATTTCAGTCTTTTGTGTTAGAATGTTAGAGTGATGTTCGGCTGATAAGAGTTCTTATTAGCCCAGTCTTATGTTTAACTTATCTTGTAACTGGGCCTGTGTTAATGGGCCTAATCCTGTTTAGTGATTGAAGTCATCTGGGTGTCCCATCACTAATCAGGGGCATCCCAGTAATTTCTTGTACCTTGTACTATATTCATCTATAAATAAAAGACTGGTCGACTGCCTAGTACAGTTCGACATTCTCTTCAGTTCTATGGTTCTCTTCTCCTCCTTGCTACTTCGAGTATAGCTCTTCAGATTACATGGTATCAGAGCATTAGCTCCTTCCTGGTTTCAGCAGGTGCACTCTCTTCTCTTGCTGTCTTTTCATCTTCTCTCTTCCTTTTCTGGGTTGCTGCAGTAAAGACCTAGGAGTGTAAGAGAGTAAAGCAAGTTCGAACCTAGGGTTTCTCTTGGTTGTAGGACTCAAGGGAAGTAAGACCCAGAAGTAGATGTCCTACTAGATTATTTCCAGCAAGTAGTAGCTATTGGGCTACTAAGAGAGGTCTGTATAGGACAGACCTGGTTGAGGGCTGATTCAGCAGTCCTAGCACTAGCCGAGAGGGGGAGAACTTCCTCTACAGTTGCAGCTTCGTGCTCCAGCAAGACTTGTGCAGAACAAGTGCTAAAGACTTAGCTTCTTCTACAGTTGCAGTTTCGGTGCATCAGCTTCTACAGTTGCAGTCTCGGTGCATCAGCAAGACCTTTACTTTTTACCAGAACTGCGGCAACTTTTGCACCACACAGTTGCAGCCTTAATCTTTTACCAGCACTGTGAACTGGTTCAGTTACAGACCTCTACTTGCTACTGTACCCGAGCTGTGAACACTTCTACCAGTACTGTGAACACAGTGACCACTTTGGTCAGTCCTTAACAGAATCACCTATAGTACTGTGAACAACTCTTGGACTGAAGTCAGGATGTCCTCACTATCCGGTGAAGTTTCCTCTAGAGATAACAGACCTGTCACAAGGTCCTCAAACCTGGAAAACCCTAATCTGCACAGCTTGCAGATTACAAGTGTGCTACTGGATGAGTACAACTTCAGAGAGTGGTCCGTCTCTGCAATGCTGTTCATTACCTCTCGTGAACTCACTGGCTATTTGGATGGAGACAAGAAACAACCAGAAATTGGTAGTCCTGAATACACCATCTGGCGCAAGGAAAATGCCACAGTCATGTCTTGGTTGCTGGTCTCTATGACTCCTAGGGTGGCCAGAACTGTTCATCACTTCCCTACAACTGCTAAAATTTGGGAGAAAGTATCTAAGACATATGACCAGAAAAAGAACAATGCTAGAATCTACAGGCTGAACCAAGACATTGCAGCCCTAAGGCAAGGAGACATGTCCGTGGCAACCTACTTTGCAACACTAGAAGGCCTCTGGGAAGAGCTTGACCACCACTTGATTTTGGATTGGGAAAATGCCAATGATAAGGGGAGGCATGACAAGCAGATTGAGGAGGGCAGAGCCTTCAAGTTTCTGGCAGGTCTTGACCCTGTATATGAAGGTATAAGGTCACAGATTCTAGGGAGAGATGAATTACTTGAGCTTCACCATGTCTACTACTTGGTGAGGAATGAAGAAGTAAGGAGAAAGGAGATGCAAGTTGACTCCCAGACACATTCAACAGAACTACCTGGAGAACATTCAGCCTTAGTCTCCACTAAGGGGAATAGATTTTCAGACAAGAAGTCCCTCAAGTGTACCCATTGTGGTGGTGAGAAACACACAAAGGAGAAATGTTGGGTCTTGTACCCTCATCTGAAGCCAGCTGCTCTGAGAAAGGACAAAAGGCAACATAAGGGCCACACAGCAAGTGGGAATCTTGCCACCAACAACAATAGTGAAAACTCACAGAGTACTCAGACAATGTCCTCTTCCACCGCAAGGCAGGCTGCCGACTCCTCTGGACCAAGTACTTCGGGCTTCACAGCTAGTGAGGTAGAGGTTCTCAGCCGGGCATTAGCCCGTCTGAAGAACAATTCTTTAGCTTCCACTTCTCTTGCCAAATCAGGTACAGCCTCTGCATTTAGTGCAACTAGTTCCACATATGTCCTCCTTATTCTCTACATATCATTTGTTGTCTGGCCAGGATAAGATGAGAGTAGCTGATGGGTCCCTCTCCACCATCTCTGGAAAGGGGGTGGTTGACCTAAGCAAGGATCTCTCTCTTAAATCAGTCCTACATGTTCCTAGTCTTACCTCAAATCTGTTGTCTGTTTCAAAGCTTACAAAAAATTTGAACTGCAGTATAACTTTCTTTCCTTCTCATTGTGTCTTCCAGGACAGATTGACGAGGAGAACGATTGGGAGTGGTCATGAGTATGGGGGCCTCTATTTTGATGAAGATGTCAGCTCAGCCTTGCAAGCTTCTACTACTAGTCCGGAATGTGTGGAGTCAATAGCTAGGCTGCACTTGTGGCATGCTAGGCTAGGTCATTTGTCTTTTTCTTCTTTAGCAATGTTGTTTCCCGAATTATGTAAGGGCATTCCGAGTCAGAGTTTAATTTGTGATGTGTGTCAAATGTCAAAACAATGCAGATCAATGTATCCAATTTCTAGAAATGAAATTCAAGCCCCTTTTGATTTGGTTCATTCTGATGTTTGGGGTCCTTCTCCCATTGTTTCCATTGATGGCTTCCGTTACTTTATCAGTTTTATTGACCATTATTCTCGGTGCACTTGGATTTATCTGTTGAAAGGACGTGATGAAGTTCCCCGGATAACTATGATGTTTTGCAAGATGGTTGAAACACAATTTGATAAAAAGATCAAGCAATTCCATTCAGACAATGCAGCTGAATACTTTGAAAGATCCCTGAACTCATTCATGGAAGATGCAGGCATGTTACATCAATCATCATGTGCTTACACCCCTCAGCAAAATGGGGTTGCTGAGCGCAAGAACAAGCACCTATTGGAGACAGCTCGAGCCCTTCTTTTCCAGCACAATGTGCCTAAGCAATATTGGTCTCAAGCTGTTCTCACTGCATCATACCTGATAAATCGGATGCCATCTAAGGTACTGGGTATGAAGACCCCTTTCTCTGTTTTGTGTCCCACTCTTCCAGAATTTCCTCTTCCCCCACGGGATTTTGGCTATACATGCTTCATACATGTGAAGGATCCAAAGAAAACCAAGCTGGATCCTAAGGCTACAAAGGGAATATTTTTGGGGTACTCTCCTACACAAAAGGGGTATAAGTGTTATGATCCTGTCTCCAAGAAAAAATATGTCACCAGAGATGTAGTTTTTTTTGAGTCTCAACCCTATTTCTAGTCTTCTCAGAATCCTCTTCAGGGGGAGAGTAGTGGGATGGAAGAGGATTCTCATTCTCCCTTCTTTTTTGTTCCCATTTCATCACCTTCCACTACTACTAGCTGTAACATTCCGGGTCAACCTAGTGAGACTCCCACTGTGCCAGTTACTTCTCCAGATTCGACTAATGCTTCTGAAGGTTCCAGTGAACAAGAGAAAGAGATACTTACATACAGTAGAAGGAAGAAGGCCCCTCAACCTCATGATTGCAACCAGTTGAACTCAGATCAATCTGTCTCTGCAATCCAAGGTAATTCCGACTCACTCAATTCAGATTTGGATCTTCCTATTGCTCTCCGTAAGCCTGTTCGCTCTTGTACCACTTGGCATCCCATAGCTGATTATGTTTCTTACTCACACTTATCCCCTGCCTATCACTCCTTTGTGTCTGCTCTTTCCTCTGTATGTATCCCTTCCAGGTATTCAGAGGCGGCATCTGATCCAAGGTGGAAAGAAGCCATGAATAAGGAGATGAAAGCCCTAATGAAAGCAAGGACGTGGGAATTGGTGGACCTGCCAGATGGGAAAGGCACTGTTGGGTGCAAGTGGGTATTCACAGTAAAGCACAGGGAAGATGGGTCAATTGAGAGGTACAAGGCCAGACTTGTGGCAAAGGGATTTACACAAAAAGAAGGAATTGACTACAAGGAAACCTTTGCCCCAGTAGCAAAGCTCAACACAATCAGGGTTCTACTGTCACTAGCAGCAAAATTCTCTTGGGGACTTCATCAGCTGGATGTGAAGAATGCCTTCCTAAATGGTGATTTTCATGAAGAGGTATTCATGGAACCCCCACTTGGATATGATGTTGGAAAGAAGGTATGTAAACTAAGGAAAGCATTATATGGTTTGAAGCAATCTCCCCAGGCATGGTTTGAGAGACTTTGTTTGGCCATGAAGAAAGTAGGGTACACTCAGAGCAGTGCAGATCATACATTGTTTACAAGGAGACGGGATGACAAACTTACAACACTCATTGTGTATGTGGATGATATGGTGATTACTGGAAATGATGTGAAAGAGATGAAGAGGCTGAAGGAGTTCTTAGCTTCAGAATTTGAGATCAAAGACTTGGGAAATCTGAGATACTTTCTTGGGATTGAAGTTGCTAGATCAAGAGAAGGAATCTACATATGTCAAAGAAAGTATGTGCTAGATCTCCTAGAGGAAACAGGCATGATGGGGTGCAGGCCAGCAGACACTCCAATAGAACCAAGCCATGAATTACAAGAATCAATGGGTGAGGAATACTGTGATAAGGAAAGGTACCAAAAATTGGTAGGAAAACTGATATACTTATCCCTTACTCGGCCAGACATTGCCTATGCAATGCATGTTGTCAGTCAATTCATGCACTCACCAAAGGCCCCTCATATGAGAGCAGTGGAAAGAATCCTCAGATACTTGAAGACTTGCCCAGGGAAAGGAATTCTATTCAGAAAAAACAACAGACTTGAAATTGAAGCCTACACTGATGCTGATTGGGCTGGGTCTGTTGGAGACAGAAAATCAACCTCAGGTTACTATACATTCTTGGGAGGAAACCTAGTCACATGGCGCAGTAAGAAGTAGAATGTTGTGGCTAGATCAAGTGCAGAAGCAGAATACCGGGCTATGGCACACGGGGTTGCTGAACTCTTATGGCTCAGAACTCTCCTTAATGAGCTTGGTATCAAGACTGAGGGTCCTCTTAAGCTGTATTGTGATAATAAAGCTGCTATCAACATTGCCAACAATCCCATACAACACGACAGGACAAAACATATTGAAATTGATCGACACTTTGTCAGAGAGAGAATTATTTCAGGAGAACTCTATGTACCTTATACTCCATCAGAGATGCAGATTGCAGATGTATTAACAAAAGGGCTGGCATCAACAAAGTTCAAGGACATACTTGGCAAGCTAAACATGGTTGATATCCATGCTTAGCTTGAGGGGGAGTGTTAGAATGTTAGAGTGATGTTCGGCTGATAAGAGTTCTTATTAGCCCAGTCTTATGTTTAACTTATCTTGTAACTGGGCCTGTGTTAATGGGCCTAATCCTGTTTAGTGATTTAAGTCATCTGGGTGTCCCATCACTAATCAGGGGCATCCCAGTAATTTCTTGTACCTTGTACTATATTCATCTATAAATAAAAGACTGGTCGACTGCCTAGTACAGTTCTACATTCTCTTCAGTTCTGTGGTTCTCTTCTCCTCCTTGCTACTTCGAGTATAGTTCTTCAGATTACATTTTGTATCTTATTTTTTCAAATGCTAAGTATATAGTCGACTGGGTTAGACGAAGAGACTAACTAGTTTGACACTTTCCCCTTCCTTCTTCTTTCTTCTTTCTCTCTCTTCTCTTCTCTGTTCGGCTGAACACTTTCATGGTATCAAAGCGCCAGTATTAGAAGCCAACTGCAACCCTTTGTCTTCTCCTTCTTTATTTTTTTATTTTTTTTTATTATTTTTTTTCTGGGTGTGTGAAATCTGGATTAGAGAAGAAGAAACCCAGGTCTCTGCGGCAACATCTAGAGGTTCGTGACAGTAGGGTTTCTGTTTCTGCAGCAATACCTAAGGTTTCACGACAGTAAGGGTTCTGCAGAAACTCTTTTTTATGGTGTGAGAAATCTGGGTTAGAGGACTGTGAAGTAACCCAGATTTCTGGTTCTGGTGATAGTAGGCGATTACAGCAGTTCGAGTGAACAAGAAACCCAAGGTTTTGTTTGTGTGTGGACTGCAGCTGTGGTGTTCGAGTAGGTGTAGTGGTTGTGGTCTGACCCTCTAATGAGCAGTTTCAAGAGGGATTCTGGGTGTTTTTAAATCTGCCTGTGCGCAGATCAGTGGTGTTTAAAGTGGCGGAATGCATGCTAGGGCAAGCTAGTGGTAACTTTAAGTGTGTTGGTGTGGAAGTAGAAGGACAGTAGTGTAGTAGCTGAATTTTTTTTGTGACCAGCTTCGTAGAGTGATATGGCATTGGTGGGTGATTCGAGTGGTGACTAGAAATCGAGTGTGATGATATCCCCTGATTTTTTAAGTGTACAAATGACATCCATCAAACTCAACGGTGAAAACTATGTTCTGTGGGCCAAGTCGGTGGAAGTGTTTCTGAAGGCCAAGAAGAAAGTGAAACATGTACGAGAGGAGAAACTGAGTGCTGAATACCCGGGTTTTAGTGATTGGGAGCAAGATGATGCTCAGATCATGACATGGTTGTGGAATAGTATGGAGCCAAAAAATCAGTGTTTACTTCATGTTTTTAGATACAGCGAGGGATATATGGGAACATGCCAAGAAACTCTATTCGGGACAAGACAACACTATAAGGGTTTATCAACTTTATCAAGAATACTTCAGTTTGCAGCAAGGAAATCAGACTCTTGAAGAATATTATGCTAGCATGAAAAATCTTCGGAATGAACTTAACATCTATCATCCCTTAACCTCGGACGTTAAAACTTAGTAACAAAGGGAACAACTTGATGTTATGCGGTTCTTGGTGGAAAAGAAAGCAGAGTATGAACCGGTTAGGGCACAAATATTAGGAAGATCTACTCTCCCGACTCTCGAAGAAGTGTTTGCTCGTCTCGGTAGGATATCTCTTAGCCCCTCAGAGAGTAACATAACTTTTGAAAGATCAGCACTGGTTAGTACTTGAGGTGGTTCTTATGGGCAAAGAGGAGGTGGCCGTACAGTTAAGGGGGCCTTGGTAATCCTATGGGTGGTTATACCAGTGGAGGAGGTCGTGATTTAGGGGGAGGCCGTGGAAGAGGAAGGGGGAGCACAACAAGGAAGTGCACACATTGTGGAAGAGAATGACGCAGTTAATTTTTGTTATGATTTACATGGCCCACCATCCACATGGGCTAATCATGCAGCTGTTGGTGGTAGTGAAGTTAGTGATACTCAACTAGTTGATCCAGTATCTTCTACAATCACAACTACTTGTGGGAGGGAGATGATGAGTATTCCCAGAGAGGAGTATGAGAGATTTCTTCAGGCCACTGCACTCCAGAACACTGCTACCCTTGCTCATTCAGGTATAGCTTGCCTAGCATCCAAACCTTCACCCTGGATAATTGACTCTGGAGCCTCCAATCACATGACTAGGACTCCAGGTGTGTTTTCCTCCCTTTCTCCAACCTCTACATCAAATAATGTTACCCTTGCTAATGGATTTACTTCCCCCATCTATGGTGTTGGTAATGTTACCACTGCATCTCTATCTTTGTCTTCTGTGTTATATGTTCCCAAGTTTCCTTTTAATCTTATGTTCGTTAGCAAACTAACTAAATCTCTCAATTGTTCTATCACATTTTACCCTTCCTCTTATGTTTTCAGGATCTAACGATGGGGAAGAAGATTAGTGGAGGGCATGAAGCTGGCGGATTGTATTATCTTGACGGTGGAGGCTCTACAGTTGCGCTTCAAACCTCCTTGACTCCTCTTCAGTGACATTGTAGACTCGGTCATCCATTTCTTAAAGCTCTCAAGCTTCTTGTTCCATCATTGAGTAGTCAGTCATCTTTGCAGTATGAGTCGTGCCAGTATGGAAAACACCACCGGGTTTCCTTCAGTCCTAGAGTTGATAGTCGTATGTTGAGTCATTTTGAGTTAGTTCATTCGGATGTTTGGGGTCCAATTAGAATTGAATCATACAATGGTTACAGATATTTTGTAATTTTTGTTGATGGCTTTATTTAATGAAAGAAATAAGTGAATTATTTTCCATTTTCCAAAAATTTCATGCTAAAGTGCTTACACAATTTGGTGTTTCACTTAAAATTTTTCGTTATGACAATGGTAGAGAGTATTTTCTTTCTTCCTTTCAGCAATACCTGGAACAACATGGTATAATTCATCAGACCTCTTGTGCCTACACTCCTCAGCAAAATGGGGTAGCTGAGAGAAAGAATAGACATCTACTTGAAACAACTCGGTCTCTTCTTCATCATATGAATGTTCCTAAATGATTCTGGAGTGATGCAGTCCTTACTGCTTGTTTTCTCATTAATCGCATGTCCACGTTTGTTCTCGATGGTCGTTCTCCGTTCTCTATCTTGTTTCCTACTTTGTCTCCATTTCCCTTGACACCTAGAATCTTAGGGTGTGTGTGCTTTGTTTAGAATCTTGGTCCTGATTTAGACAAGTTGGATGCTCGCTCCATTAAATGTATCTTCCTTGGCTACTCTAAGACCCAGAAAGGGTTAAATGCTACAATCCTATTACCCGAAAATCCTTTGTCCTGATGTTACATTTTTTGAATCAGTGCCTTACTTCTCTAGTTCTGATACATATCCTTTGCCTACGGAGGTTCCTCTTCCTCTTCCGGTTGACGATTCCATTCCGGTGGTTCCTCTTGTGCCTATGTCTCCCTAGTCCCGTTACAGGAGCGTCCTGAACGACCACCAATTCGTCAAGTGTATTCAAGTGTATACTCATCGACAAAGGCCAGCACCTCCACCACCTACTCCGGCGGCAGATCCAGCCTCTTCCACATCTGACTTGGCTTCTGATCTTGACTTTCCTATTGCATTGCAGAAAGGTAAACATAGTTGCACACTTTACCCCATATCCAATTATATTTCTGTATCTCACCTTTTTGCTTTCCATCGCCAGTTTATTACTTTGTTGTCCTCTGTATTCATTCCTAAGGATGTTCAGGAGGCTCTTACATCACCAGGGTGGCGGAAGGCCATGGAAGAGGAACTCTCTGCTCTTCATCACAACCAAACATGGGAACTCACCACTCTCTCCCCAGGTAAGCGTGCTGTTGGTTGTAAATGGGTGTATGCTGTTAAGTATCTACCGGATGGAAGAGTGAAATGCCTGAAAGCCCGTTTAGTTGCAAAAGGGTATTCTCAACTTTATGGTGTAGACTATGTTGAAACCTTCTTTCCAGTTGCAAAGATTGGCTTCGTCCATGTGTTAATTTCCTTATTTGTCATGCACGATTGGCCTTTATTTCAGCTTGATATTAAAAATGCCTTTCTTCATGGCGATCTTCTAGAGGAGGTGTACATGGAGCAACCGTTGCTCAGGGGGAGGATGGTAAGGTGTGTAAGCTCAAGAAAGCAATTTATGGGCTTAAACAGTCTCCCCATGCTTGGTTTGGAAAATTTAGTGAGGTGGTGAAGGAGTTTGGAATGAGACAATGTCAAGTTGATCATTTAGTATTTAGCTATGACTGTGGTTGGGAAGGTCTTGTTGGTAGTTTATGTGGATGACATAGTCATAACTGGCAGTGATAAAGTTGGGATTGACAGATTGAAGACCTTTCTACAAGATCATTTTCATACAATAGATCTTGGGAAGTTGAAGTATTTCCTGGGTATAGAAGTTGCTAGATCAAAGCAGGGCATAAACCTCTATCAGAGGGAAATATGTACTTGATCTGTTGGAAGAAACAGGGTTACTAGGTGCTAAACCAGCTGAAACCCCCATGGAGCTAAATGTGAAGTTGGGAAGTGACACATGTGAATTGTTTGATAATTCTGGAAGGTATAGAAGGCTAGTGGGAAAACTGAATTATCTAACTATCACTAGGCCTGATATCTCATTTGTTGTCAATATGGTAAGTCAGTTTATGTAGAGTCCTCGGGTACCTCACTGGGATGCAGTTCTTAGGATTGTGCGGTATTTGAAAGGGGTTCCAGGTCGTGGGTTACTGTATAAGCCAGGGGGTAATCTTGAAATAGTTGGATACACTGACGCAGACAGGGCTGGATATGTATCAGACAGAAGATCCACCACAGGTTATTGCACCTTTATCGGAGGAAATCTCGTGACTTGGAAGAGCAAGAAGCAGATGATGGTAGCAAGAAGTAGTACAGAAGCAGAATACAGGGCCATGGCACACATTGCATGTGAACTAGTGTGGTTGAAGAATATATTGCAGGAAATCGGGTTCTTAGTAAGCAAACCCATGAAACTATATTGTGACAATTAGGCTGCAATTCGCATCTCATCCAACCTAGTTTTCCATAAGAGAACTAAACACATAGAGGTAGATTGTCACTTTGTAAGGGAAAATGTCATTAATGGTGTGGTAAAGACAGAGCATGTGAAAACAGGTGATCAATGGGCATATTTGTTCACAAAAGGGTTGAGTTCAGGGAGAGTGAGCTACATATGTAACAAGCTGGGATTATATGATATATATTCTCCAGCTTGAGGGGGAGTGTTAGAGTTAATTAGAGAAGGGTATTTTAGTCTTTTCCCTTTATGTATTGCGTTGGTTGTATGTCTCCTCACATGCAAGGGCATTTCAGTCTTTTTGTATCTTATTTTTTCAAATGCTAAGTATATGGTCGACTGGGTTAGATGAAGAGACTAACCAGTTCGACACTTTCTCCCCTTCTTCTTTCTTCTTTCTCTCTCTTCTCTTCTCTGTTCGGCTGGACACTTTCAATCAACAACTTGCATCTTAGAGGGAGTATAAGGAATTTAAAGTTCACCCGAGACAATTCTCTCTCTTACAAAGTGTCAGTCAATCTCAATATGCTTAGTCATATCATGTTGTATTGGGTTATTTGCAATGTTGATGGTGGCCTTGTTGTCATAATACAGCTTGAGAGGACCATCAACCTTCATCCCGAGCTCACCAAGGAGGGTCATAAGCCACAATAGTTCTGCTACACCATGTGCCATAGCCCCGATATTCAGCTTCTGCACTTGATCTTGCAACCACATTTTGCTTTTTACTTCGCTATGTAACCAAATTCCCTCCAACAAATGTGCAATATCCGGAAGTAGACTTCCTATCTCCAACTGATCCAGCCCAATCTGCATCAGTATATGCCTCAAATCCAATTTTATTGTGCTTTTTGAACAAAGTTCCTTTCCCCGGACATGTCTTCAAATACCTGAGGATCCTTTCAATTGCTTTCATATAAGGAATCTTTGGAGAGTCCATGAACTGGTTGACAACATGCACTGGATAAGCTATATTAGGTCGGGTAAGAGATAGATATATCAATTTTCCTACCAACTTTTGCTATCTTTCTTTATCGGGGCAGTCCTCTCCAACCGATTCTTGGAGACAATGGTTTTGCTCTATTGGAGTATTTGCTGGTCTACTCTCCACCATACCTGTCTCTTCTAGGAGACCAAGGACATACTTCCTTTAACATATATAAATGCCCTCTTGTGACCTTGCAACTTCAATTCCAAGGAAGTATCTCACATGGCCTAAATCTTTGATCTGAAATTCAGATGCCAAGAACTCCTTCAATCTTTTTACTTCTTCCAGATCGTTCCCTGTAATTACCATATCATCCACATAGACTATGACTGTTGTAAGCATGCTATCTTGTTTTCTTATGAACAAGGTATGATCTGCACCACTCTGAGTGTATCCCACTTTCTTCATGGCCCCACAGTCTTTCAAACTAAGCTCGAGGAGATTGCTTAAGTCCATATAATGCTTTCCTTAGCCTACATACCTTCTCATGAAAATCATAATCAGATGGAGGATTCATGAATACCTCCTCATGTAGATCACCATTCAGGAAAGCGTTCTTCATGTCCAACTGATGTAGCTCCCATGAAAAATTTTCAGCTAATGACAATAGAACTCGGATTGTGTTAAGCTTTGCAACTGGAGCAAAAGTCTCCTTGTAGTCAATCCCTTCCTTCTGAGTAAACCCTTTTGCCACTAGCCTGGCCTTATATCTTTCAATAGACCCATCCTCGTACTTCATAGTGAACACCCACTTACATCCCACAGTGCTCTTCCCTTTTGGTAGATCCACTAAATTCCCAAGTCCTAGCCTTCATTAAGGCTTTCATTTCCTCATTCATAGCCTCTCTCCATCTAGGGTCAGGCATCGCCTCTAAGTACCTAGCAGGAACATGAATAGAAGAAAAAGTAGACACAAAGGAATAATAACGAGGAGATACACATGAATAAGAAACGTATTCAGCAATGGGACGTCGAGTAGTACAAGAATGGGTAGGCTTACGAAGAGCAATGGGAAGATCCAAATCAGAAGTATGAGTGATAGGATTACCTGGAACCATTGGGATAGTTTGATCTGAGTCCGATTGGTTGTTTCCATAAGTTGGAGGATCTTTTTTTCTTCTTCTATAGGGGATTCTCATATCTTTCTATTGCCTATTAGTGTTATCAGTCACATTCTCAACATCAGGAGCAATAACAGGTTAAGTGGGAGTCCCACCAGATTCACTTGGGTAGTTAGGAGCAGTAATAGGTTCAGTGAGAGTCTCACTAGATTCACCTGGGCAGTTAAAACTTGGAGGATTAGGAGGAGAAGATGGAAGACCCGAGGCTGAAAGAGGCACAAAGGAGGGAGAAGAAGAATCCTCTTCCATCCTACTAGTCCCCCCTGAAGAGGATTCCTAGAGGACTGAAAATAGAACTAAGACTCGAAAAACACCACATCCTTGGTGACATAGTTTTTCTTGGTAACTGGATCATAGCACATATAATCTTTTTGTGTGGGAGAGTACCCTAGAAAGACCCCTTTTGTAGCCCTAGGATCCAACTTAGTCTTCTTAGGATCATTGACATGAACAAAACACACACAGCCAAAGACTCTAGGAGGAATAGGGAAATTTGGAAGGTTAAGACAAGGGACAGAGAAAGGAGTTCTCATACCCAACACTCTAGATGGCATTCGATTTATCAGATACGATGCTGTAAGGACTGCTTGAGACCAAGAGTGCTTGGGAACCTTGTGCTGAAATAGTAGGGCTCGAGCTGTCTCAAATAAATGTCTATTTTTGTGCTCAACAACCCCATTCTGTTGAGGGGTACTAGCACAATATGACTGATGTAACATGCCTGCATCCTCCATGAACAGATTCAAGGAGCTTTCAAAATATTCAGCAACATTATATGAACGGAATTGCTTAATTTTCTTACCAAATTGAGTTCCAATCATTTTACAAAATGCCATGGTTATCCGTGGTACTTCATCACACCCTTTTAACAAGTAGATCCATGTGCATCATGAATAGTGATCAATAAAGCTGATAAAGTAACAAAAGCCATCTATAGAAATAAGAGGTGAAGGGCCCTATACATCAGAATGAACTAAATCAAAAGGAGCTTGAACTTCATTACTAGAAATTGGATAAAGAGTTCTGCATTGTTTTGACAACTAACACACTTCACAAACCAAACTCTGACTCAAAACACACTTGAACAACTCAGGAAACAATCCTTGCATTGAAGAAAAAGGTAAATGACCTAGTCTAGCATGCCAAAAATGTAACCTAGCTACTGAATCCTCATTATCCCGACTAAAAGCAGATGATTGTAAGGCTGAACTAATGTTTGCATAAAAAAAATAGAGACCTCCAGACTCATGACCGCTCCCAATCGTTCTCTTCGTCAATCTATACTGAAAGACACAATGAGTAGGAAAGAATGTTATGCTACAGTTTAAATTTTTGGTAAGCTTAGAAACAAACAAGAGGTTGGAAGCAAGATTGGGAACATGTAGAACAGATTTAAGAGAGAGATCCTTGCTTAGGTTAACCTCCCCTTTCCCAGAGATGGTGGAGAGGGAACCATCAGCAACTCTCATCTTATCTTGACTAGACATTAAATGATAAAAAGAAAATAAAGAAGACATGTGTGTCATGTGGTCAGTAGCATTGGAATCAATAATCCAAGAATTAGACACTATAGGACTAGTCACACTGTGAGTAGAGACAATACCTGATTTGGCAAGAGAGGTGGAAGCAAGGGAATTGTTCCTTAGACAAGCCATGGCTCGACTAAGGATTTCTACCTCATCAGCAGTGAAATAAAAGGACCCTGATGTGTAGGAATTAGTGATCTGTCCCATTAGAGATGGTGCAACTGTAGGTGTGTTCTTTGGGCTTTCACCATTATTACTTATGACAACATTTCCACTTGTTGTTTGACTCTTCTGAGGCTTCTTGTCTTTCCTTAAAGCAGCTGGTTTTAGGTGAGGATAAAGAATTCAGCATGTCTCTTTCAAATGTCTGTCACCTCCACAATGAGAGCATTTGAGATGCCTCTTGTCTAAATGCTTGCCCCCTTTTTGGGTTGAAGAAATCAAGGCTGAATGCTCAACAGGCTGAACTTGGATGTCAACTTGCATCTCTTTCCTTCTAACCTCTTCATTCCTTACAAGATAGTAGACATGATGTAAATTGAGAAGTTCATCCCTTCTCAAAATTTGGGATCTTATGCTCTCATACGTCAGGTCTAGGCCAGCCAAGAACTTAAAATCTCTGCCTTCTTCAATTTGTTTATCATGCCTCTCCTTATCTCTTGTATTTTCCCAATCAAGTACAAGGTGGTGGTCTAGTTCTGTCCATAGTTCTTCTAAAGTTGCAAAGTAAGTTGCAACAGATATATCCCCTTGTCTCAATGCAACAATATCTTGGGTTAGCCTATAAATTATTGCATTGTTTTTCCGCTGTCCATAGGTTTTAGACACTTTCTCTCAAATCTTAGAGGCTATAGGGAAGTGCTGAACAGTCCTAGCTACTATTGGAGTCGTTGAGGCAAGCAGCCAGGACATAACAATAGCATTCTCCTTATGCCAGGTTGAATAGCTAGCATTATCTTCTTTAGGTTCCTGTTTCTGTCCATCTAGATAACCCATAAGTTCCTGGAAGTAATGAAAAGCTTGGCTGAAACAGACCATTCTCTGAAGTTGTATTCATCTAACAACACACCGGTGATCTGCAAGCTATGCATATTTGGGTTTTCCAAGTTTGAAGACCTCCCACCAGTCCTATTGTACTTAGAGGTCACTTCTCTTGATATTGAAAACATATTCTTCTTCTTACAGCAACCACAGCTGTAATCTCAATGAGAGGAACAAGATTTCAGACTTACCAGAGCTGTTACTAGGCTGAAAACACCCTCTGTAACTGGACTGAAGCACTCTCTGTAACCAGTTCTGGGCTGAGAGCAACTTCTATGGTAAAAAAATAAAAAAACACTTCTGGAAGTCAAACCTGGGTTGTGACCACCCCTGCGATCTGTTCTAACTCCCAGACAACAACTAGGACTGTTCACTCAGTCCTTCCTAGATCTGTGCCGAATGGCTACTAACTGCTGCAGAACCACTAGTAGGGCATAAACTGCAGGGAAAAAACTTCGCCTAGGACCCTACACCCAAGATAAACCCTAGACACAGACCTTTCTGTTGTCTATGATCAGTTCTAGGACTTCTTCACAGTAGCAGAGATAAGAGAAAAGAAAAGAAAGAAGAGAGAAGAGGGAAAGAAAGTGATGCGGCGCGATCCGGTCACTCCTAGCTGGCGGCTGACAGGCTCCTTGCTGGCGACGAGCGGCACCTGAGAAGATGAAAGGAAGGATTCCCGGGGGCTTGCCCGGTGGGAATACTCCGATGCTTAAGTTAGTACTGTGTATGGAAGTAAAGAGGGCAAATGAAAGCTAAGAGTGGAGGTCGCGCTTATCACTATATTCGAGAGGTTGGAGGTCTCAAGAAGAAGTTTCTCCTCTGCCCTGAGGGCTTTTATAAGAGCGCTCTTGCGAGACCGGGCATAACCGCCACTGGGTCCCTGCCACAGCCGTTACCTGCCAGGGCTGCGTAGGTGGCCGTTGGGACGTACTCCTTACCCGGGCGAGTGACACGTCCCCAAAGTGACAGGCACGCCTCCGCCTACTGAGAGACGTGGGCGCAGACTGTCAAAAGGACAGGGACTGCGCCGTCAGTTAGGGACGTGGCCCAGTCTGACTGGTACGGCCTATTAAATAGAAGCTTCCTGAGGAATGCTCGTGCGGCCCATTCGCGAGCTACTTTGCAACGAGCTTCGAATACTTCAGAAGTACCCTTAGTAGAATTGGTCCTCGGTTGACTTGCCTTGTTCGGGAGCTCGGGCGAGCTGCCTTTCTTAGCTCGCAAGTTAAATTTTGCCTCGGAATATCCCTTGAGGTAGCTCGGGGGACCTAGAGCTCGCATTTGTGGCGAGCCCCTCCTTTATCCCGCTACCATGTAGCAAGCTGCTTTATGAGCCTTTCACTTAGCCGTACCGGCATACGACGATGAGCTGTCGCTTACGCTGAGTCAGCGTCCACGTGTCGCCGTTTCATAGGTCGGGTCAAATCATCCTTCATCAGAAAGGAACTAGCTGTAATTAGTCAGGCTGAATGGAGCTCTGATACCATGTTTGCTGAAATACAGCAGTAGAAGAGGAAGAAGAAGAGAAGAAGTCTGAGAATGGATGGCAATATGTTCTCAGCCGGCCCTAGAAGCTATAATATATATTTACAATAAGATGTTACAGGAATAGACTAGAATGCCTGTGATTAGTGATGGGACACCTAAGCATAATAAAATAAAACAAAACAGGTTTAGGCCCAATAACTAAAGGCCCATAACAGACTAAGAACTTAAACATAAAAGATAAAATAAGCCCACTAACACTTAACCACTCGAACCAACAATATTTATAGTAACTAGACTAGAAAGCTATATATTGGTTTGTTATTTGACTGCTATTTCATGCACAACCTTTCATCTTGTCATCATAAGCTCTGTGGTTCTGACATAGATTTGTAATGTTGGTTAGTCTTGCATACAACTGCTAAAGATGTTTCTTTTAACAGAAAAGTGAAAATCTATTAAAATCTGCAGAATTAATGATTAGGTACAAGATGTGCAGCAGTTATGAATAACTATCAAACCCCTTTGAGGTGGGGCTGGGGAGCAAAGATGAAAGGCTTGTGTCTTTCACCCTACTTCTGATAGTATTAGTAATTTATTTCTTAATGATTCCATTTCATTATCTGGAGTAAATATCATGAGAACCTTCAAAGTGGCAGATGGTTTCGCTAGATCTGGTTTGGGAAAGGATATTTTGTATAGTGCTAATATATTGCCTTAATCAGCTTTTTGGGCTCTTGTTTTGTTCTTGCAAGGCCCCTTACATCCTCTCATGTACGCCCTTCCTCTTTCCTATTTAAAATACAAGCTATCTTTTCTCACAAAAAAAAAAGAAAAAGAAAAAAGAAGAGAACATTCAAAGTGGAAGTTACCAATTAACACACGTGTTAACATAAATGACACCACTAACCTGCAATTGCTACCCCTACCTGGGTTCAGATGCTCTCTTCACCCACTGCTATACTAAATCAGTCATATTAGATCCATAGTTCCATATACCTAGTTTACACCATAGGTTCACGTAGATTTGATTCTTCAGGTTACAAAAAACTTACCCTTAATTAAGAAAAGAAAAGAAAAGAAAATTACACATATGAACAAAGGGAAAGAAAATTGATTTTAATAAACCAAGTTCTGAGCTGATTAGGATCTTGGAGATAATGGATATGCTGCTTCAGGAAAACTAGAAAAAATAGTATATCTTGTGCTATGATGTGAAGAAATGCAGAAGCATAAGTAATTGTTAGAGTTGGTCGAGTAAGGGTAACCTAGTCTTTTCATTATAGTTTAAGTAGTATAGTGATGTGGCAATTTTGTTTTGTTTTTTATTTCTCTTGTCCCATACTTAAGTAGGGGTATATTTGACTTTGTACCCTTATTTTAATATAATAGAGATTATGGTCGACTAGGAGGGTTTAGACTCTCTAGTTCGACAGCTTTCTTCTTCTTCTTCTTTCTCTTTCTCTTTGAACAGGACTTATCTGAACCACTAAAACAGTAATAATTTTAATTGAAAAAAGAACGAAAAGAAAATTTTCTGAAGTACTTAATGTCTTTATTTACAGGGAATGGTAATGAATTTTTATTGGTACTTTCTAGAAAGCTGCTGAAAGATAAATACATGAGAATCATACTCTGAAGTCTGAAGAATCACCAAAAGGGTATTGGGATATGAAATTGGTAAAACCCCTAATGAGATAAAAGTTCTACCAATAAATCAACTAACCTAAAGTTCTGCAAAAGTGTATCATGTCTCTTTTATCTTTTTTCCTTTTATTTCCTTAAATAGGGGAGAAGGGGAAGGGGTGTGAGGGCATGAAAAGCTAAACTATAATCATTGTCGACCAGATTACCTATACCTTCTTGATTGTAGTCTGTAAATAGTCTTTAAATATCACAACAGGAACTGTAAACTATTATTTGAATATTGTCAGGCCATCAGTTGAGGGTGCTACAAAGTACATATATGGAAAATTTTGATCTGATTGAATGATTCTATATATGTTTTCTTGAATGATCAGAAAAAAAAGTGTTCTAGAGAGAAGACCATGAATGGGATGATTACTTTCATCTGGTTGTGTTGGTCCTCTGAATTTTTTTATTTTTTTTATAGGAAGCGGAATTTGTGGGCACAGATTGGATCAATCCTTGTTTCACACATGCACACATGGATTATAATATTCCTTGACCCTTTGTTAATAATCCATTGTCTTGCTTCTGGTACTACATCTATTTTTGGTACTTGAAATTCGAAAATGTTTCATGTTGCTTCCCTTATTGTTCTTGTGGCAGAATGAACGGCCCCAATTGCCTGCTAGTTGTCAGCCTGCACTTGCAAACCTTATAAGGCGCTGCTGGTCAGCAAACCCCTCAAAGCGCCCAGATTTCAGCTACATTGTTGCAGCCTTGGAGAAGTATGATAAGTGTGTGAAAGATGGCCTTCCTCTTCCTTCCCACTCTGGGCTGGTAAACCAAAGCATGATTTTTGAGCGCCTTAAGGGTTGCATTTCCACGAGCTCATCTGTACCAGTCTATTCCTAATTATCATAGAAGGTACCTTGATCTTCCATCTTATAGATGTATCATAATGGTAGGTTAAGCTTTTATGACTGAATATTTGATATTTTATTTTGTCATAGTCTAATTGTGCGTGAGGTGTCTAGGATGAACTAATGACAGTAAATGGTGGGGTTGAACCTCCCAGCACGTTCCCCATATGAACTCAAATAAAATTGGTAAATTGTCTTTAGGGTCTAGCAGAGGGCATGGTTTAGTTCTTGGTATAGTATTATCATGTATCAATGACCAATCAGTACTTGTCATTCGTTGATGTGAAATTGCTTCAATTGAGAAGATGTACCTAGTGTTACCATAATAGATGTATTCTGGGTTTTTTGATGATGGTGCAACAGACAATGTATCTTTTTTTTTTTTTTTGTGTGTTCATGCCATGATGTAGTCCCTGGTAAGGTAAAGAATTTGCTTCACATAAGCACATCAACATCCGGGCCATTAGGGCTCTATAGTCACAAATCTGCTTGCTTTCCAAAGCCCCATTTTCAATTGCTAACTGACTAGAAATTGCTTGCTTTCAGTATGTCTGTGTGTGTGTGGTGGGGGGTAGGAGGGGGATATTCTTGCCATCATCTAATAAAAACCAATTAAATACATACTTGGTTCAGATAAAACTTTTGACTTCCAAGGGAGTTGGTCTGGCTTCAGCTTCGGTTGTTCAAATTCTTGTCTTGTATTTGTATTCCACATTTGAAAGGATTCTACTCTACTGTGGCTTTGAATTGACTGAGGTGGGTTGGTGGGTTACTGGGTTTTCAACTTTCAACGCCACACATGACAACATATTGAACCCTGTACAGACGTTTTTATATTATATATTATTAATTTACCTGCTTAAAGTTCCTGTCTGGCCTCCCAAATATATTTTCCCAAGCGCTCTGTTCATATTCATACTCATGCATCTCATCTGTATCTTACGGTAAATTGAATTGACAAGTTAGAGTTGATGGCTGAAGTGTATGGCTTGAAGAAGCAATATAACCCGTTTGATCTATAGACTTCTATATTGACCGTTTTCTTTCTTTTCTTTTTTTTTTGGCATAACCGTTATCTTGTGCTCAAAGGCAGGATAACAGTTAGGAGATTGGCATCATGCGATCCCAATACAAAGTCATTGGATTTGGAGTGCATTAGTGGATTCGAACTAGATGCGGCAGGTGTCATTCTTCCAAGTGTATGTATGCATTTAGGCTCCATGTCAACAACGTGTTCAATGGGCTACATAATTGAATCATGAGTAAATACATCAGTTGCTGGTACATGTGGGCTTTTCTGACGCTAGGCCCAATTCCTATTTTCCGCGTTGACTTGGAAATTTGTTGAAGTTCCATTAAAAATGTAAAATCCACTAATCAAAAAAAAAAAAAAAAACTTAAATTAGAGGCTAAGAAATTATTTGACTGATTCTTATTTGGTCAATTAAAGTGGTGTTTGGTGCCATAGCATTCCGTTCTGATTGATGGTGTTGGAATTGGATGATGTTTCTTAAATTTGGGGAGTAGTTCTATTTTCTTTGTACTCTGTGATGTGCTTATGTATTTCAAACTATAATAAAATATTAATGCCAAAACAACTTTTGTCTTTTCAATGCAACTCCATGTTTGCCAAACACCACCTAGATGAATTTTAAACTCATGGTTTACCCAAAAAGAGGCAAGACCGTGATTCGTGAAAGCGGAGTAGGGGTATATTATATGTGATGTTCTCTCTCTAGTCTCTACTCCCAGGCTGTGGCGCCTTAATTTACAAATTTTAAGTAGAAAATTAATAGTAACTGGACATTTCGGAAATTGTTCAAAACGATGGAAAGAAAAAGCTTTTTTTATCACTTATTTGCTTTAGTCGAGCCACACGCCACACTTTTTGCCGACCTCATTTATAACGATAGGAACCAATGAGAGAGTGAGCAGGGAGGGACGCTTTCCTTCCTGAATGCCCTGGCCTCCACTCCATTAGAGGGGATTAGACCACCTCAGGTGCCAGTTTCCTAAGGCTGCAATTGGAATCTCAAATGGGCGCTTCTGCAAAGTGCAAACGCACAAAACGAGTCTGTCCCACTCACAAATTTTCGGCAATCTATAATGACTAAATAGAAAGTTCACCCGAAACTACTTTGTTTTCATCACAGGTGAAATGAATCCAAAATTATTATAATCAACTCTAAGAAAAATAGAGAACAATGCTAAGAATAATCGGAAATGAAGAACGAGAAGTTCTTGTCTCAGTGTAATGATCCCACTTCAACATTTAGAAAATTTTCACAAAATTCCATTTTAGAAGAGTCCCATGACTCCTTGAGGATAAGAAATAAAAGGAATAGCAGAGAAAGACAAGTTGAAAATGAAATGCTTCAGTTGTCTTGCACCTTAAATCACTTATGAAATTTCATCCTTTTATCAGCAGAATCAGGCCTATATAAATGAAACAGAGATTGTGTAGGAGAAAAAGGAAATGGAGGATCAGTATGATGAAAAAAAAGCTCATTTCTTCTCTTCATTCCAAAAAAAGGGAAATTTACACAAAAACAAAGTTCCAAAATGCAGAATAAAACTCAACATCTGAACACCAATCTTTTCTGGTTTCCGCCATTTTATTAACCCCAAACCCCCCATATCCTCTCCCCAATAAAACTCACAAATCTCCTTACCGAACTCTTCTCCAAATCCTCCACTTCTTCACTTTCGCCTATCTCACCACTACAGACCTCCAACGTTTCCAGATTATCCACTTCCTCTCTTCCCGAAATCTCTTCGGGGCGCTTCCCATCATCCGACCCCTCATTGCACACTCTCTTCTTTTTCTCTTTTTTGCTCTTCGTGTTCCTCTTCTGCATCAAATCATCTTCAAAAGCATCAATTATCTCGTGAATCAGTTGACGATTAGGTGAAGAGTCCCAGCGAACCCAGTAGCTTGTATAGCACCTGAAGCAGTTGCAGTGAAACGAACTTGGGTGGTCTCCGGAAAGACTCTTGTGATTGTTTCTGGTTCGACCGCCGGAAAAGTTTCCCGAACTGCCGGAGCAAGAGATAAGATAAGCCAAGACTTCCCTATCTTCCGGTGACAGCGCCAGGGTGAGTGTCAGAATCGTCGCAGGAAGGAAAGCGAGCGGGTCCGAGACGACAGTGGGTGACG
This sequence comes from Nelumbo nucifera, assembly GCF_055504915.1. Taxonomy (NCBI): domain Eukaryota; kingdom Viridiplantae; phylum Streptophyta; class Magnoliopsida; order Proteales; family Nelumbonaceae; genus Nelumbo; species Nelumbo nucifera. The sequence continues at coordinate 148,707,157 of NC_142649.1, forward strand.
GGTGCACCTTGCCTTTCCTGCAGAGCTTCTTCATACCTGGTTGTTCTTCCTCTTTCCCTTCTGCAATGCTTTTGCCTATTTCTCGTGACTGTTCGTTCTCTCTGGTTTTTAGATGAAGCTGAGGGAGGACGGAGGTTGAAAACTCAGAACTTTGAAGAGTCGCTGAATCTTTTTTACTTTTTACTGTTTTACTTACATTCTGTTCTGCGGCTGAAGCCTTACATTCTGTTTTACTTACATACTGTTTTACTTTGAAGGGTCGCTGAATCGATGTTAATGAGATGAGAGATGAGAGGTGTATAGATATGGAATCCTGTATGAAACGCGGTATTTCTCTGTTGTACTATAATATGGTGTGGGGTGTATTATAAATGTAGATTTGTAATGATCTTATGGCACGTATACCTAACTGGTCCTTGCCTGATGCCCAAAGGGGGCCCACCTTTCTGATGGTGGGTCCAACATTCACGGGAGGTTTGGGGTCCACCACCGGTGGTCCTTACAACGGAAGATTCTCTTACGACGAGCAAAAAGATCAAGTGGTTTGGATGTTTTCCTAAAGTTGGACCCACGTTCTGTTGGACCATTGGTTGGAGTTTGTACGAATCATAACACTTGAACAAAGAACAGCTTGGTGTTACGTCCTTGTGCGTCCCGCCAATCAATCACTCGGCCGAAAGGAAAAGGGATTTGACTACGACGCCTTGATCCAGATTCCAGCCAACGGAGATGAAGACATCAACGTTGGGGGGGGGGGGTCCACACTTCATACCTGTTGATTATAGAATTGAATAGACCGTATGCACTTGTCCAAACTCTCTAAAGACTCTAAACCAAGAGTAGAACGGCTTAGGGCCTTCTTTGCCGCTTGGTGACTGGTGAGACCGAGAGAAGGTATAAAAGAGAATTCCTCTTCTCCAGCATTCTTTAGGGGGGTATATCTATGACGAGGCTGCATGACTGTGTCAAGTTGCCCAGACAAGATGAAAGGGAACAAAGGAAAAGAAAAGCAGCCACTTCAAAAGCACTTTCTTTAGAAAATGCAGTTCCTTTATTTGTGTGTTTGGTTGGCCACAAATGAAGAATCTCGATTTTCTTTTATTTTCTTGTCTTTATGTTGAAACATCCCTTCTTTTAAGATGGCTACTTTTATTTTTTTCTACTTGATAAAATTGGAGAGGTTCTTTATTTATTTTGGGTAAACAAATAGATCCAAGACTTGGCTCTCCACAGCTATAAAGTTGGACGTCATTTTTTTTTAAACTTATCGCCTTCTATAGTTTTGTTATAAAGATAAAGACTTAAAATTTGATAGAAGACTACACTGCAATGCTGAGAAGGACCTTATACCTTAGGGGGCTTTCTTTTTTCAGATTTTGAGAGGGTGAAAGTTTGTCAATGGGACTTTGGTTCCCATTCACCAAGAATTACATGTTCTTTTCTCAGATTTATGTGGGGATTAAGGAAAGTTTATTTTCCTTGGTATCACTTACTAGGTGGGTAAACAACTTTTCCACCTAGGGGAAAAGTTACCAACACTTGAATGGGACAAAAATGCCCCTTTTAATAATGAATTTTTATAGCTAAAATGGTCATTGCCTTATTTAAATGAGAAATAAAAGAACATGAGTAAATGCACTTACCCGGACAAGTGTTTCCCAAGAAAAAACTTACCCAGGAAGCTGTATTTACCTGGGTAAATAACTTACCAAAAAGTGAACGGGGCCTTAGTGTCTCTGATTACATGGGGTTTAATATTTTCTCTAGACATTTGAAAACCTATGAACTTCACTAGATTTTTCAATCTTTAAGCCTTATGTCGAACATTTTTAGCACAAAAAATCAATTCAATTAGATGAGTTAACAACTAGGATTAACGTTGAAAGTCAGAAAATCTATGTGATATTGGGGTATTCAGCCGACCTGTAGATCTTGACATGTGGCGTTGGTTGGACGCATCTCGGCCATCCTGCAAAACCTGATACGTGGCGTCGGCCGGACGTACCCTGACCACCCATCACCAACCACTACCACCTGCTCCCAAAGTACTCCTCTCAAGCAACTCTGACTATAAAAAGGGGCTCCACATTTAGGTAAACACAGACTGGAACTTAAGCTCTAAGTCTCATTTCTTTCTTGGTCTGACCCCTCATAGCTCTCGGCTAACTTAACCATTAGAGTCTCTACCCCTGGGATAACTCCCGGGGCCTATGACATCTACTCTCAACAGGTTGGAGTTATCGGCCCCAGACGCTAGAAATTACATTATTCCCTCAACTCCATATTTGGTATCAACAATTGGCGTTGTCTGTGTGAACATCTTCAAAACTTTCCCTTAAGAAAAAACTAATCTAATTTAATTGAGTAGCGTCCTCAAAATGGTTGACAAGCAAGACCCCATCCCAGATGTCTAGAACTTTAGTCACAATTGACCAGTTCGAACTGGTCCTAAGCAAGCTGGACAACTCGGCCCAACAATTAGACAACATATGGCATCCGGCGAGAAGCCACTCACTGGGTAGTCGTCCTGTCAGAAGCTACGAACAACGCAGAGGGTGATCCACCCATACCCCACTAAGCCAATGCTTGGGGGCCCGAAAGGGGTCGACCCCAGATTTGGACAATGGTAGCTGATGAGCTAGCAAGCCCCGTTCCAAGACCCCTTGGGTCCTCTGCCAAGGGGGATGACCCGTAGGATCCCATGTCGATCGCAAGAATAATGACCATTAGCACTGTCGCGCTATGACCAACTAGGACGATGGTGGGCACTCAAGCCACCACAGTCCCCCTCCTAGGGTAGGAGGTCGACGCCACACCTCTCCCCCGCTAGTCTCTGACCTCCACGGCCTCCTCAATGATCGCCACGCCTACAAGGCTCAAGACGTGCCAGCATTCGGGCACTCCGGGAACAAGGTCAACCCATCCTACATACAAGAAAACCAAGATCATTCCGAAGCAACGATGCCCTACATCGACCAACGCTTCAGAGACATTTAAGCACAAATTGGCGCCCTTCAGGACCAACTTCGACAAGTAGAGGAGGGCCGAGGAGACTCCTCCACTAGTTGCCCTACCTCATCCAGTCGAATAGAGGCGTTTGTAGATTCCATTCTCTTTGAGCCCCTCCCTCCAAGTTTCAAGGCCCCGATGTTGGAGACCTATGATGGGAGTACAGACCCTGAGGACCACCTAGAAAGCTTTCAGGCCCTCATGCTCTTGCACAGGTACTTTAGTGCCCTCATATGTCACGCCTTCCAAGACACGTTCAAGGGGGAAGTGCATCGATGGTTCTCTACACTGCCTCCATACTCCATCGCTTCTTGGGAACAGTTCATGGACCTCTTCCTGGGCTACTTCATGAGCATCTGATAGTGTCAGAAAACCGTTATCTTCTTAATGTTCGTCAAGCAGAAGCGTGGGGAGAGCCTATAGGCATATAAGAAGAAGTTCAACCAGGAAGAACTCGAGGTTAAGGACCTAGACCCCTTGGTATCTTTGCATGCGTCCATCAGTGGCCTCAAGCCTGGACCCCTCAACTGGTCCATCTCCAAGACTCCACCCAAGATTAAATCTAGATTATTGAAGAAGGTTCAGAAGTACATCACTACCAAAGAGGTTGAATCCAACAAGTGCCTCCAAGAACCAGAAGCTGAGGCAATCCGAGGGTCCAATGATAAGAAGAGGAAGGAAAGAGACGGCCGTGGCGATGGTCCCACCAACAAAGGTGGAGAGAAGAGGCCGTCGGCCCCTTCCTTCAATAAGTGCACACCACTAAACTCCTCCAGAACGCACATTCTAATGCAAGTAGGGAATGAGGAATTCATGAAATGGCCAGTTAAGTAGAAGAGGAACCCGAGAAAGGGTAACCCCAAGAAGTATTTCAAGTACCACCATGACACCAACCATGACACCAAAGACGGCTACGAGCTCAAGAACGAGATCGAGTCCATCCACCGCGGGCACTTAAAGGACTTTGTTGAAGGCGACACACCAGCATCGCCCTCCTAGCAGCCACAGGCTGAGCCCTGCGATCACCGCCCCCTGGTCGGAGTCATAGAAGTCATACCTCGGGGGGAGCATCTGCCTCATCTCAGAAGGCATACGCTCGACAATACAACATCTAGAGCCAAGCAGTGAAGAAGCTGAGGCCAGAGGACCTCATTTCCTTCTTGGACATCAACCTACGAGGGGTGTCAGTTCCCCACAATGACGTGTTGGTGGTGTCAATGACCATTACCAACTACATGAGACGTTCAAGAAGTTGCAGCTAACACCAAACTGAATATAGCCCATCGACGTGCCACTAATTGGCTTCTTAGGGGAAGCTGTCAGCCCGAACATCGACGGTCCCTACCGGTCACTGTAGGGACTGAACCTTGGCACGCCACTCGGATGACTGAGTTCTTGGTCGTGAAGATAGGCTCACCCTACAACATCATCATAGGGAGGCCGACCCTTCACACACTCAAGGCGGTCGTCTCATCTTACCACCTTGCCATGAAGTTCCCCACGAAGCATGGTGTAAAAGAGGTTAGGGGGAATCAACAAGCTACCAGACAATGCTACGTGGCCGCGCTAAAAGGCAATAATAAGGAAACCCTACCATTGGAGGGGTTGGACCTCAAGGATGAACCATCAGGCCGAGGACCTAATCCCGGTTCCCCTAAACGAGGCCGAGCTCGAGAAAACTGGTGTGTTTGGAAGAGTGTCGTTAACCACTTCGGAACACTAGCTTCAATATTTGTAAAATTCTTCAATTCTCAAAACAACTACAAACGCAGATAGTGGTGAGAAAAGGATCGTATCCATAGGGAAGCGAGGGAAAAATCACTATGTACTTAAATTTGAACAAAATAACACAATTGGAAGTTACAGAAACACAAAAATTTAATTAATTAAACTGGAATCAATTAAAAAAAGTTGAACAAAGCTGAAAGTGAAAAGTGCATAAGAATAAATAAATAAGAGAAGTAAATAAATAAAAGAAACTAAATTAAAAGTCTATAATTCGATCAGAGGTGGCAGTCTCCGGATCTCTCCTTTGACCCTCGAACTCCTCGAGCTAGTTCTTCCGTCTTACATGGCCGAATCCCAGATCTGCAAAAAAGAAAACAAAAATTAAACTAGATAAAAATAAATTGTAGAAAGGAAAAATCAGAACTAGAAATTAAAGGACGGAAATAAAATCTAAAACTAAAGTAAACTGGTTGGGATCCGAATCCAGAGGTGGCAGTAGTAGCTTAGGCGAATTGCAACTAGGAACCCCTCCTCTTGCCTGGGCGTTCTCATCTTCCTCTACCCTTGAACTTCTCAAGATCAGCCTTCCGTCTTACCTGGGGGCAAAATCTAACTCCTTCTCAGGAGCCCTTGGGTCATTTTTATAGAGAAGGGTGGATAAAAGTAGGATTAGAGAGAAAGAGGGGGGGTGGCAACTGGGTTTTAGCAAAAATATGGGCGCCCTAGGGTTTAGAATGAAGGGTTAGGATGGTTCTAAGGTGATCCTAAGGCTGAGAAGAAAAAGAGAGGGTGCCCAATATTATGTAGGGCTGAGATTTGGGTGCCCAGAATTGGATGGTGGAGATTTAGGTGCCTAGGGTTGAAAGGTGGAGATTAAAAGGAGTGGGTGGCGCCCTAGAATGGATGATTGAGATAGAGAATGGAATAGAGGGCTGAGATCTAGTGGCTAAAGGATGAATGGTGAGGATTAGAAGTTAGGTGGCGCCTTAGGGTTTGAATGCTAAAAAGAGAATGCCCTAGAATGAATGGTGGAAATTAGAAGGGATGGAAGGTGGAGATTTAGCAACTAGGTGATAACCCTGTATTTTAATGCCTTAAGGGCATTAATTCAGGAGTATTTTCGTCTTGGAATAGTCAAAGTGCACACTTTTCCAAGTTAAAATCAATTATGTGACCTCTGAGGGTCTCTGTGCAAATTAGGTAGAAAACTGGGAAGTTTTCATGGCTGAAATGTAGTTTTTGGGAATCTGGTGTAAAGTCTAGAGAGGGGGTGTTTTTGTAACGAACTGAGAACAGGAGGGTGCCTCCTATCTACTAAACCCAGTTGGCGCCCATCCTACTGTATTACCATGCTCCCCTCTCATTAGTAAACCTAGGGAGCCTTTTTAACCTAATATTTTCCTCCTTAGCTAACCCTAGCCACCCCAGATGTGAAATCTCCATCATCCACTCCTTCTAATATACACCATCCATTTTAGGGCTCTCCTTTGCAGATTCTAAACCTTAGGGTACCACCTGTTCTGCTAATCCTCAACATTAAATCTCAGTCACTCCCTCCATCCTATATCCCAACCATTCAATCTAGGGCACCACATATTCTTTTAATCTTAACCCTTCAACTTTAGATGTTCTAATCTACACCCTCCATTTCTGGGCGCCCAAATCTTAGCCCTACATATTATTGGGTGCCCTCTCCTTCCATTTTTAGCCAAAGGATCACCCCAAAATCATCTTAGTCATCCATTAGAAACCCTAGGGCATCCCTAGCTTTGCTAAATCCCAGCTGTCGCCCCCCATCTTTCTCCCTATTTCCAGTTGTGTCCACCATTCTCTATAAAAAGGGTCTCAGGGGCCCTATAGAAGGGGTTGGTCAATTCACCCAGGTAAAAAGGAAGGCTGATCTTGAGAAGTTCAAGGGTAGAGGAAGAGGAGGATGCCAAGGCAAGAGGAGGGGTTCATACTTGCAGTTCGCCAACACCATTACTGCCACCTCTGGATTTGAATCCCAACCATTTTTTCTTCAGTTTTAGAATTACTTTCTATTCTTTAATTTTTAGTTTAATTTTTTTCCTACCTGCAAATTTATTTTTATTAGATTTAATTGTGTTTTATTTCTTTTCTCAGATTGCTACCTCTGATCGAATTCTCTGACATTTTTATTTCGTTCCTTTTATTTATTTGTTTCTATTATTTATTTTATGCACTTGTTATTCTTAGTACTGTTCGAATTTGGTTTTAGTGAATTCCATTTTTTTATTTTTAATTAATTAATTTCATATTTCTGTAACTCCCCTTTATGTTCTCTCTCCTAAATCTAAGTACATAATTATTTTTCCATTGCTTCCCTGTGGATACGACCTGTTCTCATCACTTTACTGCGTTAGTAGTTGTTTGAGAATCAGAACAAAATTATAAATGTTTAAACTGGTGTTCCGAAGTATTTAACAACGCTTTTTTGGAAACACTAAGTTTTTGGCATCGTTGTCGGGGAAACACAGAGAAAAAATTTTATTTACTTTTTTTCGATCTGTCTCATTATTTTTTTCTTTTTTTTTTGTTTGATTACTTGATCCGTTATCTCAGTTTAATTCTTGTTTTTCTTTGATTCTGCAAGACAGAATAGCGAAAGGTGGGGTACCAGAGCATTGCAAGATTGTAGGACGGAAGAGAAGATAAGAGAAATTGTATTGCGTTTCAGGTGTAGTCATTCCATTTTATTTTTAATTTTCTTATTTTTATTTTCAAACTCTTTGTTTCGATAGAATAGTTATTTTTGATTTTTTTAATTAATGTTTTTTTCTAGATATGATTTTTTTAGTATTATTTTGCTTCAATTTTGTTTCTAGATCTATTCTTCGTTCTTTATTTTAATTTCTTGTTCGATTTTTTTTTTTGCTTTATTAGGTTTGTGTTTTTCTTTTATTTCAGATTTAAAAAAACAAAAAAAATCATTTATTTTATTTTATTTTATTTCTTGTAGCACAATTTTCTTTTATTTTCGGTTTAAATTTTAGATTCGTTTTCTTTCTTTTATTTCAAATAAAAAACAATAAAAAACAAAAAAAATAAATATTTTTTTTGTTTTTTTAATTTATTTATTTTTGCAGCGGATTTTCTTTCATTCATTTTATTTTCGTATAAATTTTTAGATTTTTGTTTTTCTTTTATTAAAAAACGAAAAAATATAAATAAAAAAAATCAGTATATTTTTTTTCTTTTGTTTATTTTATTTTTTGTTTAATTTTTTTAGATTAAAATTTTTCATTTATTTTATCTATTTCTTGCATAATTTTCTTTTTGATCATTTTATTTTCAGTTTAATTTTTAGATTTGCAATTAGTTTGCTAGAATTTATTTTTGGTAGTTGTTAATTCTGTTTAGCACAATTAGTTGTTGTTTTATTTTCTGTTTTCAATTATTATTTGTTGCTTTATTTAATTTCTTTTCTTTTAGTTGTTTAATTGAATAAATAATTGTTAAATAGGAAATTGTTGAAATTTTCGAATTTGATCTTAAATTTCAAATTTGAATTTAAATTTAAATTTTAATTCGAATTTGAATTTGAATTTGAATTTCAAATTTTGAAATTTAAATTTTAAAATTTTGAATTTAAAAAAATATATTCAAATTTAAATTTTTGGAATTTAAATTTCAAAATCTGAATTTGAATTTAAACTCCCAAAATTTTATATTTTGAATTAAAAAAATAAAAATATCGAAAAAAAATTATTTAATTATTTAATTTTTTTTTTTTTTGCATTCCTTCATTTAGGGTTACATATGCTAGAGGATGCATCATATAGGTTTATTTAATTGTTGAAATCATCTTGTTAGTTATGAATGTGTTAGGTTTTATTTCTTTCTATTATTTTAATTGCTTCGTTTGCATAGTTTATTTTATTCTTTTATGTTATTGATGATGCGCGATCTAGTCAAGTCCTAGTCGCCGGTTATCTCGCCTCTGACAGAGCTGAAGTTGCCTGAAACAAAGAAGGAACTGGAGACTTCCGGGGAGGAACCCGGATGGAACACTTCGAAGCTCAAGTTAGTGCTCTTGAGAAGGCAAGAGGAAACAATGGATTTTAAGACTAGAAAGCACCAAATATCACATACCTTCTTCCCTATCAGATGGGGGCCTTTATAGTCACCTTGTATACTTACTTCCGAACCCCTGTCAGTTCGGGTATCATTACCTCTGCCAGATCGGGTCGCTTCCTCTGACAGATCGGGTCATTTCGGGTGTCATAACCTCCATTGCCAGTTGCCAGTTCGGGTGTCATAACCTCCAGTGTTCCTTGTCAGGGCCGTCCCTGCCACGTCTGAGATGGCGATGGCAGGTGGCCGTTGGGGGGCGGTTGTCATGTGTCGTACCCCTAATCAGTTAAGTGTGCCACCTCCGTGTATGGGCTTCCTGGGCGTCAAGTATGGTTCAGTCAGACGACTTGGAGCCGAAGTGGTGTGCGAGGTGAAGTCTTAAGCTCGGATAGAAGTGTGGCCCGAACTGCCTCTAGGCGGGCAGTTCGGGTCTTTGCCTTTTGTGCTTTTTGTAAGGCTCAGGACCTCGAAGGGAGAGCTTGGGTTCCTCCTTGGGGAGCTCAGGAATCTTCAACTCGGAGCTCAGGTTGTAGGTTCCCCCTCTGGGGGAGCTCGAGACTTCTTTTCTCAGAGCTCGGGTTGTGGGCCCGTTGTCGTGTCGAGCTGGCGCTTCTGCCAGGTCACTCTTGGATGCTTCCACATGTCGTATGACTAAGGGGTCGGGTCAAATCTTCCTCCATCAATTGCCCCCCACTCCCCATGCTCGGGGTCTTGACCCGGCGTAGGGAGTTCACAGAATGACAGGTGGATTTGCCTCGGGACACTTTGGCCTCAGTCTGGGACTTCTCTGGTCTGACCTGCTTGTGTTCTTGGCTCAACCGGGGTCGGCTTGGTTCGACCAAGGGTCAGTCCCGGGCTGCGTGTAGCTCACGCGCGTAAATGATTTCAAATTTTTGAACGTAAACAACGCGCGCCAAAGTGTCTTTTCCTCGGGGAGTGCACGGCTGATTTCGCAGGGAGCCATTGGATGGTTTTGATCTTGGCCGTTGATGTGCAGGTATAGTGGCTATAAATAGTGGGGGGTCCCTTGTCACTTTCCTCCGTCATCCTTCAGCATTTGTTCCTTGAGCTCGCATCCAAGCCTATCAGCTCGCGTCACTTATTCGTAGTCCGGTAGCTTTTCCTAGTGAGTCCTTAGCCCTCTTTGTTTCGATGTCTAGCTCGGGTAGTTTAGGAAGTCTCATGGGGGGGGGGTCCGATGCTGGTTCTACGAACCGAGCTACTGCTCTCGACAGCCTTAGTGAGTCCAAGGCGGGGCCCGAGGTAGAGCTCGAGGTAGAGTTCAAGTTCGAGCCTGTATGCCGAGTCACCTCGGGTAGTTTGACATCCATCCACCTCCCGCCGAGGTCGGGTGCCAGATAAGTTCGGACCTTCCACTATGACGTTTGAAAGGCTTTGGTCCCTTATCGTCCAATACAACCTACCCGGGGAGTATACTTACTTTGTACCCTCGGGTGACTTTCCTTGGGAGTACGGTCCGGATGAGATCGTGATATTCCGGGAGCAGCTCGTTGCTGGGCTGCGCCTTCCCTTTCATCCTCTTATCGTCGAAGTCATGAACCACTTCGACGTTACTATAGGTCAGCTTCACCCAAACTCTGTTCGTAACCTTGTTGGGACTATTTCTCTGTGCTGCGAACATTGCCTTCCTTTAGACCTGGAAGTTTTTTCAGCTATCCTCATGCTCAAAAAACAGGCGGGTCCCCTACCCGGGCGTAGGAGGGCGTACTACTTGTCACCTCGCCCGAGCTTCAAGCTCTTACACAACCTTCCAAACAAGGTCCCGGCATGGAAGTGGGACTACTTCGTGGTTCAAAGTGCTACGGGGTAGCTGTTTCCTACAGAGTGGGGTTTGGCCGCTCCTGACCCCGGTGTCGCATTAGACGAAGATACGGTGAAGGGCCTCCAGGACTAGGCCCGGTAAGGGCTCAAATGCGAAGTCTACCTGACGGAGGACAAAATTATTCAGGCCGGTCGAGTTCGGGTAGGTTTCTTGCTCAGACGAAGATATTCTTTCTTTTACTTTTATTCCTGTCTTCTGATGCCGAGCTCCTTTTTACAGGTGTTATGGAGGCAAAGAAGACTCGAGGTGCGAACTTGTTCGCTGGCATGAAAAGGAGGAAGCGAGCTGCTAAGCGGGTTCGCGTCGATCCTTCCCGGGTTGCAGAGCCCGAGGCACCGAGAATGGAGCCTCCTGGGGAGCCCGAGGTGGCCCCTTCAGTTCAGGAAGCGGCAGGAGCTCCCTATGCCGACACTGACTATACCCGTGCTGTGCCTTCGGGCTCAGGAAGTCACAAGGAAGTTGGGAGCGTGCTAACGTCGAGCTACACTCTCCGAAAAAGCAAGAAGGCCATTTGCCCTGAGGAGGTCGCGCAGTGTGCCGATCTTCCTACAAATCTCATAGGCACTCGTGCTGCAACTCACGCCATGGTGGTAAGTCGGAGTAGTGTGTTTTTTTTTTTTTTCATCGAGCTGATTTGTCCTCATTTTGGCATGAAGCGAGCAGAAGCTGCCGAAGCAGCTTCCCGTGCTGCGCGGGCCGAGCTATCAAGGTCTTGGAGGGACAAAGAGGCCTTAGGAATGGTGGTAAGACATATGGCCAACCTGAAGTTGGACCTGGAGCATCAGGTCGAGTACCTTCAGGAAGATATTAGGGAGAAGACTTAGATCTTTTCTTAAGCCGTCGAGGAGGCGAAGGTGAAAGCCGTCGAGGATTATATCGCTTCGTCGCGTTTCAATGATATGATGGGCTCGTATAGACGGGGTTTCAAGTTGAGCCGATGGATGATAAGGAACACGTACCCCAAGCTCGATATTAGTGTCGTAACCACTTCGCGCATCACTCAGGAGATGGCTGCCGTAGCTGATGACGATGCGGATTCCGAAGACGAAGCGGGTCCTTCGGGTGTTGTCGAAGTCCCTTCTGAAGGCGAGGAAGATTGACCTCTGGGCTTGTGAGCTCGTTTGTTGTTTTTTGTTTGTTTTTGCTTTTTCTTTTTAAATACTGTAAAGCAAACATTTAGCAATGAAGTACTTTTTCTGTTCAAAAGTGTTGTGCAAACATTCTCCTTTTGCCGAAATGACTATATACCCGAGCTGCTAGACTTAGGCCCCGAGGCAAGTTAACATAGTAAGGCTATGTGCCCGATTTGTTCTCTGCCCAGGTTAGTTAACATAGGCTGAATTGGGCCCTGGACTATGCACCTCGGGATCCACACTTGTGCAGATCGCTTTCGTTGATGGGGTGCCGAGGTCATCTTTAGCTCAGTATTCTGCCCCTTTCGGTGCCGAGGTCTTTGTTAGCTCGGCATTCTGGGCCTTAGGGTGTCGAGGTCTTTGCTAGCTCGGCATTCTGGCCCTTAGGCTCTGGTAGTGGCTCATGGCCTGCTTAGTTTGATAATCTATACATAAAATCGTCTCAAGTTGACGATTTTCCATGCCCGAGGTATCTGTTTACCCTCCAGGGTCTCGAGCTCGTATGCTCCCCCAAGTACTCTCTTCACTCGGTAGGGTCCGTCCCAGTTTGGCCCGAGTTTGCCAACGCCGGGCTCAGGTACCATGATTTTGCGGAGGACTAGGTCGCCGACGTGAAAGTTTCGTTTCTTAACTCTGGTGTTGTAGTACCGAGCTACCCTTTGCTGATATGCTGCAGTTCTGATGTATGTGAGGTCCCTCACCTCGTCAAGTAGGTCGAGGTTGGTACGTAGTTTGTCGTTATTAGTATTGTCACTGTATGCTTCCAACCGAAGTGAGGGGATTTCGATTTCGGCTGGGATGATTGCCTCCGTGCCGTAGGTGAGGTTGAAGGGAGTTTCTCCAGTGGCGGTCTTCTCTATAGTTCGGTATGCCCATAGGACGCTGGGCAGCTCGTCTACCCATAACCCTTTAGCTCGGTCTAGCCTAGCTTTTAGTCCACGGAGGATAGCTCTGTTCGTGATTTCTGCCTGACCGTTTGCTTGTGGGTGCGCAACCGACGTGAAGTTTTTCCGGATCCCCATGCTTTGGCACCACTCTTGGAATTTGATGTCTTCAAACTGCTTGCCATTATCGGAGATCAGCACCCGAGGTAGCCCGAAGCGGTACACTATGTTCTTCTAGAAGAAGTTCTGGACGTTTCGAGTTGTGATGGTTACGAGAGTTTCAGCTTCAACCCACTTGGTGAAGTAGTCTACTGCCACTACTAGGAACTTTCTTCCTCCTGTTGCTGGTGGGAATGGCCCGAGTAGGTCGATACCCCATTGCGCGAAGGCCATGGGTTGGTGAGGTGCTTGAGGTCGGCGGCGGGCTCATGGTGAATATTGGCGTGCTTTTGGCAATTCTCACACTTCCTGATTAGCCCGACGACGTCTGATTTCAATGTTGGCCAATAGTACCCCGGTCGTAGTGCCTTCTGAATGACGGCCCTGCCCCCCAAGTGTCTGCCTCATAGGCCTTCATGAATGTCGCGGAGTACGAGCTCGGCTTCGGAAGGTCGCAAGCAGCGCAGGTAGGGGAGCGTGTAGGATCTTTGGTACAGCCGTCCGTCTATCATGACGTACTTGGCTGCCTGACACTCTACCCTCCTAGCGGCGTTGCGTTCTGCGAGGAGGGTTCCATGTAGCAGGAAGCTCACGAGTGGATCAATCCAGCTCGGTTCTGTTTAGGCGACAGGAGCGACCTCCTCTGCCCCCCCGGAGAATGTTAGGCCGAGGTAACTCCTCTATGTACACAGTTCTCATGGTGTTGTCACTGGTGCTGGCTAGCCGGGACAGGGCGTCGGCCTCAGTGTTCTCTGACCTTGGGATTTGCTTGATGTAGTGTGACTGGAAGCTAAGCAGTGCCTCTTTTACCATTGCCAAGTAGGAGATCAAAGCTGGCTCGCGGGCTTCGTATTCCCCTGTAACTTGGTTGACCACGAGCTGGAAATCGCTGCAGATAACTATGTGTTTTGCCTTTACCTCTTGCGCCAGAGCTAGCCCTGCTATCAACGCCTCGTATTCCGCCTCATTGTTGGATGCCGCGAACTCGAAGCGTAGCACGTACTCTAGTTTCGTGCCACTCGGTCCACGAAGAACTACATCGGCTCCGCTGCCCTGCTGATTTGAGGAGCCATCTACGTGAAGGATACATGGCTCTTCATCCCAGTTCGAGCTCGGCCTAACCAGGAGAGATACCGAACTGAGTGCGATCTCACGGGGCTCGGACTCAACCGGCCTGAGAGCACCAAGCTCACCCGAATTGGGAGCCTCGTGCTCAACGGGGCTGAGGACCTCGGAGCTGAATGTGCACTCTGCAACAAAATCCGCCAAGGCTTGAGCTTTGATAGCGGTTTGGGGCTTGTACTGGAGATCGTACTCATTGAGTTCGATGGCCCACTTCGTCAATCGTCCAGAGACCTCGGGGCTGAGTAATACTTGCCTCAAGGGTTTGTCGATGAGGACGATGACGGTATGAGCTTGGAAATATGGGTGGAGTTTTCGGGCCGCGATGACCAACGCATAGGCTAGCTTCTCTATCTCTGGATATCTTGTTTATGCTCCCTGCAATATCTTATTAATATAGTAGATGGGTCGTTGGACCCGATCTGCTTCCTTTATCAGTACCGAATTGACCACTTCGTTTCTTGCCGAGAGGTACAGTTCTAAAACATCACCCTCTTTGGGCCGGGTCAACACCGAGATGTTGGCAAGGTATTTCTTGAGCTCGTCAAATGCGAGCTGGCAGTTTGGGTTCCACTCGAGCCCTTTGCCTTTTATTGCCTTGATGAAGGGCAGGCAACTGTCTGCTGATTTAGACATGAAATGACTCAGAGCGGCTATCCTGCCGTTTAGCCTCTGAACCTCTTTTACTTTTCGGGGTGGTCTCATATCTAGGATGGCCTTTATTTTGTCCGAGATGGCCTCAATACCGCGCTGGTTGACGATGTACCCTAGGAACTTACCCGAGGTGACACCGAAGACACACTTGTTTGGGTTTAGCTTTATGCTAAATTGACGCAGAATTTGAAAGACGAAATGCAAGTCTTGTAATAATTCATACGAAAACTGAGTCTTGATGACCATGTCGTCTACATAACATTCTATCTTCGTGCCAATTAAGGGCTGAAACAGCTTATTCATGAGCCTTTGGAAGGTCGCCCCAGCATTTTTCAGTCCGAAGGGCATAACCTTGTAGCAGTACAGGCCGAACTCGGTTATGAAGGTGGTTTTTTCCTCGTTGGATGGGTCCATCCTGATTTGGTTGTAGCCCGAGAAGGCATCCAGGAAGCATAGCAACTCGTGTCCCGAGGTCGTGTCCACTAGGCGGTCGATCCTGGGGAGGGGGAAGCAATCTTTCCGGCAAGCTCGGTTCAAGTCGGTGTAGTCGACGCACATGCGCCACTTGCCGTTTGCCTTTTTTACCAGAACTGGGTTGGCTACCCAGCTCGGGTAATGAACTTCCCTAATGAAGTCTGCTGCTAGGAGATTCTCGACCTCCTCATCGACCGCCCTCCAGCATTCTGGGGCTAAGTTGCATTTCTTCTGTCTAATGGGTCTGACTACAAGGTCAGTATTGAGCTTGTGAGTTATGAGCATAGGATCTATGTCGGGCATTTCTATCGCGGACCAAGCGAAAACATCTAAGTTACTGATTAAGAAGTGTACCCGTTCGGATCGTAGGGGTTCTTCAAGGGACGCTCCGACTTGAAGTAATCTAGCGGGGTCCTCTACCGAGACAGAGATGGGAACAGTTTCCTCTGTTGGTGCAGCTCGCTCCTCGTTCTGTTCCGTAGGTCGCTCCAGTTCGAGGTCGCTGGTTACTTTGGCCTTTCCCTTGAGGGCGACAACGTAGCACTTGCGGGACTCGAGCGGGTCGCCTTGCACTACCCTGATGCCGAAGTCTGTTGGGAACTTCATGGCCAAATAGTAAGTGGACACCACTGCTTTTAAAGAGTGGGTGATCGGCCGACCTACTATGGCATTGTAGAGGGAGGGGGTCGCGACCACCAAGAAATCGTGACTGAGTCTTACCGTGCTAGGCCACGTGCCGACTTCCATAGGTACTGTGACCTTTCCCAGGGGTCTGACCTCTTCTCCGCTGAAGCCGACCAGCGGGGTGTTCGCGGGCTTCAAGTCACTCTCTCGGAACTGGAGCTTGTCGAAGGCCGCTTTAAAGAGGATGTCTGCCGAACTGCCGGAGTCAATGAGTACCCGCCGGACTTCGAAGTCATTGATCTTCATCTTTATGACAAGTGCGTCGTCGTGGGGGTAGTGGACCCCACGCACATCGTCTTCGGTGAAGAATATGGGGTCTTCCGTCTTAGGCCGCTTTGGGGATTTTGTTCTTCTCTAGCGGGCTCCTGGGTTGATGCCCAAGCTGCTGTCGAGGTGCATCCTGCTACGATTGATCCTCCAACGATCATGTGGATTGTTCCCCGAACTGGTCTTTCCCCCGGGGGCTGCTTCTATGGTTCGGCCGGTCGGCTGCTGGACTCGGGAGCATCTCTGTTGTGCTCTCCCTGCCGACCTGTCTTATTACTATTACTATTATTATTATTATTATTATTATTATTATTATTATTATTATTATTATTATTATTATTATTATTATTATTATGTTGTACAAAATTTCGTAGGTACCCGCGACAGATAAGCTCCTCTATCTCGTCGCGGAGATTATTACAATGCTCGATGCTATGTCTATGGTCCCTATGGAAGTTGCAGTACAAGTTCTTATTCCTCTCGTTCGGGTTTCCCTTCAGACGAGGTGGCCACTTCACATACGGGGTGTCTTTGATCGTCATTAAGATCTCCGCCCGCTTTGCGTTTAAGGGCGTGTAGTCCGCCCGACCTGCTAAGGGAGTCCGGAACGGCTGACTCGGCTTTGGCCCCCGAGCTGGGTCTCTCTTTCTCCTGTCATCTGAGTTGGAGGGCTCACCTTACCTCTTCCTCTTTTCGATCCCGCCTTCAGTCCTTTGGTTGATCTCCTCCTCTGTTCTTATGAATTTGTTCGCGAGCTTGAGGAACTCGGCTACGGTCGCGGGCTGGTTGACTACCATGTGCCACCTGAACTCCTTGTGTGTCATGCCCCTCTTAGCTGCCGCAAGCTGTATCGCGGGGTCTAGGCGCGGTATCTACAAGCATGCGTCATTGAACCGTTTGATATAGCCCCGGATGGATTCTCCTTCCTTCTGGACTATTCCGAGGAGGCTCTCCTCGGTGCGGGGGCACCGCTTGCTGGTAACGAAGTGTGTGGTGAAGACCTGCACGAACTGCGTCCAACTTCTTATCAACCCGGGGGCCAGGTTCCTATACCAGGTGCGGGATACTCCCCTGAAGGTTGTGGTGAACGCCACACACATACAAGACTCATTGGCCCTTGCCAGATGCATTTGGGACTGGAAAGCATCGACATGGTCGTTGGGGTCAAAAGACCCGTCATACTTGTCTAGAGGAGGGAGTTTGAAATCCTTGGGCATGGGGACTACAAGGAGTTCCGATGACAGGGGGGAAGGGACTGAAAGAATAGGGGCAACTTTTACCTCGTCCGAGCTTGTTTCTTCTTTACCTCGGAGCTCGGGCAGGAAGTAGGTGGTTGTTCGGCGACTTCGCCGGCGTCTTCGTTGCTGCTTAGAGGGCCTGGTGTTGGTGCTACTTGCCTTGGTGTTGTCGAGGTTGATCGGTCCGGACTGCTGGTAGTCCGCTGCCAAGATGCTGAACAAGTTCTCTGTGAGCAGGTGCTCGAACTTAGAGTGTCGAGGTGCTGACTTGACTGGCAAGGAGGTTCCCGATCCGCCGGCAAGCTACGAGGCGGGGGTGATTTGTCTTTCCCTTCTGCCCGGGGATGAGGCCTGGCTCTTGGAGGGGTCATGGAGTTGGGAGGCTCCTCCTCGGTGAGGGCGCTAGCTTCGGAGCAGGGTGTCGAGGTGGGAGTTGTGGTTGGTTCAGAGGCAGTTGGGGGAACTGCTGTTGATAGTGATACTGAGGAATGTGGTGCAATACTTGCTGCTGATGGAGCTGATGTTGCTGGAACTGCTATATTTGGGCTTGCATCGCCCGCATGCACTGCATCAAGTCATCAAACTGGTTTTGGCTAGTCGCCAGAGGGACAACAGCTGGTTCGGCAAAGGTTGTCTCGACAGGGAGGGGAAGGGGAACGTTCACAGGTGCCACCATGCTTGGTGCGTTGAGGCTTGGGATTCCATCCGTTGATAGGGTGACAGTGAACTGTCCTATGCACACAGTGGCGGGCTGGGGGTGTTCCCTTACAGCACTCAAGTCGGCGTTGTGCCTGTTGTTGCTGGGAGAAGCCATGGAAGCTAAGGTTTCTTTGAAAGAGAGAGAGAGAGTTAGAGGTTAGGGGAGGCTTTTTGAAGTCTTCCCACAGACGGCGCCAAATGATGATGCGTGATCTAGTCAAGTCCTAGTCACCGGTTATCTTGCCTCCGACAGAACTGAAGTTGCCTGAAACAAGGAAGGAACTAGAGACTTCTGGGGAGGAACCCGGATGGAACACTTCGAAGCTCAAGTTAGTGCTCTTGAGAAGGCAAGAGGAAACAATGGATTTTAAGACTAGAAAGCACAAAATATCACATACCTTCTTCCCTATCAGATGGGGGCCTTTATAGTCACCTTGTATACTTACTTCCGAACCCCTGTCAGTTCGGGTATCATTACCTCTGCCAGATCGGGTCGCTTCCTCTGACAGATCGGGTCATTTCGGGTGTCATAACCTCCACTGCCAGCTGCCAGTTCGGGTGTCATAACCTCCATTGCCAGTTGCCAGTTGCCAGTTCGGGTGTCATAACCTCCACTGTTCCTTGTCAGGGTCGTCGCTACCACGTCTGAGATGGCGGTGGCAGGTGGCCGTTGGGGGACGGCTGTCATGTGTCAGACCCCTAATCAGTTAGGTGTGCCACCTCCATGTACGGGCTTCCTGGGCATCAGGTACGATTCAGTCAGACGACTTGGAGCCGAAGTGGTGTGCGAGGTGAAGTCTTGAGCTCGGATAGAAGTGTGGCCTGAACGGCCTTTGGGCGGGCAATTTGGGTCTTTGCCTTTTGTGCTTTTTGTAAGGCTCAAAACCTCGAAGGGAGAGCTCGGGTTCCTCCTTGGGGAGCTCAGGAATCTTCAACCCGGATCTCGGGTTGTAGGTTCCCCCTTTGGGGAAGCTTGGGACTTCTTTTCTCAGAGCTCGAGTTGTGGGCCCGCTGTCATGCCAAGCTGGCGCTTCTGCCAGGTCACTCTTGGTTGCTTCCACATGTCGTATGGCCAAGGGGTCGGGTCAAATCTTCCCCCATCAGTTATATTGCTGAATTGTATTTTAGAGATAATTGTTCATGCATTGTTTTCAGTTACATTTGCTTTGTTTATTTTGTCTTCCTGTTAATCTACTTAAGGACAATTCCATTTAAATAAGATAAGGTGGGGATTTCATCACCCTTCCTTGGCCCAAAAATCACCACCCTTCACGTGCGGTTCACCCTAGCCCTAATTTAAAATTTGGATAGCAAGATCATTTAGGGAAGCTGCACACTTGGTTCAAAGGTGTGTTGAATTTTAGGAAAGCTTGTAATTACTTTCCATTATCGGCGGTTGGTGTCTAAGGAAAGAGGTTAAATGGCTATGTCAAAGTGGGTTTTGTGGTTACTTAATTAGGTCCTTGCGAGAGCAAGGGGAGCCTCCCACATCCCCACCTCTTGCTTGGCTAACCAAAGGAAGTGGTGTAATTCTAAGTGAACCTAAAAGGATTCACATTGGTTGAACCACTAGTTTAGGAAACCCTAGGTCAGCCCCTATGCATTTGATTTGTTTGTCTTTAAAAAAAAAAGAAAAAAGAAGAAAAAAATTTAAAAATTCCAACTTGAATTTAAATTTCAAAAATTTAAATTTCAGAAAGAAAAAGAGAAAGTTTCAAAAGTTGTGTTTAAATTTTAGAATTCAAGTTGTAAAATCCACATTTGAAATTAAACTCAAAATTTAAAATTCAAATAAGAAGAAAAGGGACTTCTGTTTTGTATGTTGGGAAGGAGATCTCTAAGGAGAGAAGTTGTAGAACTTGTACCTAAAATAGAGAGATACCTCCATCATCAACCCCGAAATCAAATGGCTAGAATCAATGATTTCCAACCTAGAAAGTTGAAGGAATACTTCACTCCAACACAATACAACCCTTCATCCTGCATCCAGTTACCTGACACTCAGGCCTTATAGTTTGAAATTAAGTCAAGTACAATCCAGATGCTCCCATCCTTCAATGGGAACCCAAGTGAGGACCCATACAAACACATAGATGAGTTTCTAGAAATATTTTCAACTATAAGGATTCTGAATTTCAATGATAATGCCCTTAGATTGACTATTTTCCCCTTCTCCTTGAAGGATAAGGCCAAGAATTGGTTAGGGACTATAGGGAGACCCATTAGGATTTTGGCAGAAATGCAACAAGAATTCCTTAGGAAGTTTTATCCTATAGGCAGAACCAATACCATGAGGAGAGTTATCACGAGATTCACCTAAACACCGGGTGAACAAATTCATGAGGCTTGGGAGAGGATGAAAGAGTTAATGAGAAAATGCCCACACGATGGCCTGTCCCAGTGGCAAATTGACCCAGGTCTTTCATTTTTTGGGGAAGTTGTTTCAAGAGGACCACACTAACATTTTCTGAGAGCGTCACTTTTTGTGGGGCCGATTGTGGCTCCCTCTTTTGAGTGTACAGCTATTTTAGAAACTTGGCGTAGGCTAGGACATATTGGATCGCATCGAGGAGAGGGATGTTAACCCGGTGGCTTGGCTACGAGTGCAGTTGGAAAGGGGACTACAGGTTGGTTCACTATGGGCTCTTCTTCTAAAGTTTCCTTTCTTCCTTCTTCCCCCCCCCCCCCAACTTAGGGTCTTCTTGCTTATTTTCTTCTTCTTTGACTTTCTTTTTCTCAAACAGGCCTTCTAAAATCCTCCCACTCCTTAAGGTTGTAACAGCTTTGGCATTTTCGAACTGATGGTTCTTAGGAGGTGGGGGAATTTGTTGTAGAGGATAACTCGGTGGCTAATTTCTAGGATTTGCAACCGGTTAACTCAGTAATTGCCATACTTCTCTCCTCGCATTAGTTTTGGCTAGCTGTCCTATTTGGCTTTCTAATCTGGCAATGGACTACTGTTGATTTAGGATCAGCTGCTGAAGCTACATGAATTGATAATCTACTATACGGGTTTGAGGAGGTTGTGGGTAAGCCTGATACGGTTGAGTCAGTTTATTCCTAGGGTACATCTGCTAGAATTGACTCTGCACTTATGGCCTTTGAAATTGTTGGGCCATGGAATTAGATGGATGATGATATTGCTAGGACTGTATGCTGGGTTGATGTGTCCTCCAAGAAAAGTTAGGGTGATTTCTCCACCCAAGGTTGTAAGTATTTGAGAATGGATCATTGTGGCATTGAGAAGCTCTGGTTTGCCTGAACCTGTTCTTGGATATATGGCAGAAACTAGGCCGCTGTGGGACAATCATCAACTTGGTGGGGCGGGTTGGCACAAATGGAGCAAACTTCAGGATAGGGTGTAGACGGGCCTGATTGCTGGTTATAGGTGAAAAATTGATTAAGCTTTTGGGCTAGAAGATCTACCCTATCAAATTTTCTAGAAATTGCATTTAAGTCCATTTTTGCCACATACTCTATATTATTCCTGACTCCATAGAGCCATGCCCTCTTTGAGGGTCCCACTGACCTTTCATAGGAATACAAGGATGCATTGTTAATGGAGTTCTCACTCAAGGTCTCAAAAAGGGCATACACTTCATCCTCATGTTTACTCATAAAAACCCCCCACAGGATGCATCTACCATTTGCCTGTATTGATCAGTCAAACCTTCATAGAAGGCTTGGACAATTTGCCACTGAGACAGGCCATGGTGTAGGCATATTCTCATCAATTTTTTCATTCTCTCCCAAGACTCATGAATTTGTTCACTCGGTGTTTGGGTGAATCCAATGATGGATCTTCTCATGGTGTTGGTTTGTCCTATAGGGAAGAACTTTCTAAGGAATTCTTGTTGCATTTCTGCCCAAGTTCTAATAGGTCTCCCTATAGTTCCCAACTAGTGCTTGGCCTTGTCTTTCAAGAAGAAGGGGAAAAGAGTTAATCTAAGGGCATCATCATTAAAGTTCTAGATCCATATAGTGGAACAAATTTCCAGAAACTCGTCTATGTGTTTGTATAGGTCCTCACTCGGGTTCCCATAAAAAGAGGGGAGCATCCGGATTGTGCTTGACTTAATCTCATACTGCAAGGCTTGGGTGTCTGACAACTATATGCAAGATGAAGGGTTACTGGGTTGGAGTGAAATACTCCTTCATCTTTTTGGGTTATGCATCATTGATTTCAGCCATTTGGTTGCGTTGTTGGTGATGGAGGTATATCTCTCTCTCGGGTATGGGTTCTACTATTTCTCTCCTTAGAGATCTCTTTCCCAACATACAACTCAGAAGTCCATTTTTCTTCCTTTTGAAATTTAAAATTTTAATTTTAATTTTAATTTCAAGTTTAGATTTTGAAATTTAAATTCCGAAACTTAAACTCAAATTTGGTATTTTTCTCTCTCTTTTTTTTTATTTTTTCTTTTTTTTTTTGAAATTTGAAATTTAACTTCAAATTCAGATTTTGAAATTTAAATTCAAATTTGAATTTTAAAATTAAAAAAATGCAAGCAATTCACACACACGACCTATGCATTGACCTAGGGTTTCCTAAACTAGTGGTTTAACCAATGTGAATCCTTTTAGGTTCACTTGGAATTACATCACTTCCTTTGGTTAGCCAGGTAAGAGGTGGGGATGTGGGAGGCTCCCCTTGCTCTCACAAGGACCTAATTAATTAACTACAAAACCCGCTTAGGCTTATCCATTTAACCTCTTTCCTTAGACACCAACCGCTGGTTATGAAAAGTAATCACAAGTTTCCCTAAAATTCAACACACTTTTGAACCAAATGTAAGGCTCCCTAAGGGATCTTGCTATCCAGATTTTAAATTAGAGTTTATGGTGAACCGCATGTGAAGGATGGTGATTTTTGGGCCAAGGAAGGGTGATGAAATCCCCACCTTATCTTATTTAAGTTGGATTGCCCTTAAATGGATTAACGGAAAGAAATAAAATAAACAAAGCAAATGCAACTAATTACAATGAACGAACAATTATTTCTAATATGCAAGGAGAAGAGGAAAATAGTTAATCTAAGGGCATCATCATTAAAGTTCTGGATCCTTACAGTGGAACAAATTTTTAGAAACTGGTCTATGTGTTTGTATGGGTCCTCACTCGGGTTCCCATAGAAAGAGGGGAGCATCTAGATTGTGCTTGACTTAATCTCATACTACAAGGCTTGGGTGTTTGGCAATTGTACGAGTCCTCTTCATGGGGAGGCATTGACCCCTAACAGAAAACAAAAAGAAGAAAAGGAAAGAAGAAAGAACATCTTTGGCAAGAAACTCAAGTTGCATTCACTTAAGTGTCCTTACAAAAAAAGGCCTCTTATGGGGGAGGTGTCGTCCCCTTACAAAAAAAAAAAAAGAAGAAAAGTATGCAACTATCAAGGGAACACATGCCTAAACAAAAGAAAACAAATAAAAAAGTTTATTGGCCCTCTCTTGTCTAAGCGGTGGCCTGGGTAATGGTGTTGGTAGTAGCATCGACGATTGGGTTGTCGTCCGTCCCTAGTATATCTACTATCTGTCGAGCTTCAACGGTGAACGGATCCAACTGGACGATGTCGAAGCTCAGAAGGACCTTCATCACCTCGTCCTTGCAGTCATCGAAGCCCTCTAAGTAAGCTTAGGAGGCAAAGGAGGTCAATTTCATTTCATGTTCCTCCGAGGTCTTATACTTTTCAACCGCCTTTATGGCCAACTCCTCCAACTGCTACTCCATTGATGCCAATGAGGACTTTAGCTTCTTCAAGAGCTCTTTATTATTGACCACCTCAGCCTCGACCTTATTGCAATGATCATGCTCGTCACGTGCCCATCCCTTGGCCGCTTGCTGCTTCAACACTTGATCTCTTCTGGCGTCCACCGAAGTTACCGAATCAACACCTTGACCTTATCACAAAGGCCAACTGAGCAAGAGACCATATGCACATAAGAAAGGAAAAACATCAGTCACATACCAAGAAGACCTCGGTGACACGACGGACTCAAAGTGTATATATATACCTCAACGGCCTTGTCTAACAGCGTGTCTTGGACAGAGTCCACCGAATATTGTGTCTAGGACTGGTGGTCCCCAGGGAGGACCATACCGACAAGGAGTCCCCCTCTTGGATACTGTCCAACGAGTAGTGAGCGGCTCATTGTCCTGCGGATCAGACGACCGAGGCTCCGCTTGAGGTCCCCTCGGGCTGACGCTACTCGTGCAGCTAAAGCCTTTTGGCCTGAGGGTCTCGAGTTGTTTCGGTAGGGCGCTTCTAGTAGGTTCCTTCCCGATGTTCTCCCAGTAGGTTCCTTCCCGGTGGCTCTCTTAGACGCTACTGCCAGCAATTTCGCCTTCTTGTTGATCTCCATTTCTGCAAACAAAAGAAGCAAACATCATTTTCACCTCTCGAAGATGGGCCATTACCAATGCGACCACTATCGCCCTAACGACGTTGGGGGCGAGCCAGCTAAGGGTGAGATTGTAATGGTTTAGGATCTTAGGGATGATGGGGTTCAAGGTAAACCACAGCCCAAAGTGAAGGTAATGCTCGTGGATTGACACCTCCCCTTAAAGAGCAAGCCACGACCTATCACACACGTAGGGAACTCTAACCCTGTAGTCCCCTGGAATATAGTATCTCTCGGCCAACGCACTAACTTGCACCTTGCCGAGAGTGTTGTCTAAGTTAGAGGGGGGGTAATGCCCCAACATCATGTCTCGGCTTGCTCCTTGATCGTGGACTCCTCAACATCTTCCACATCCACCACATCAAGGTGCACAAGAGCATTCGCTTGGGCATTGGCCCTCGGCTGTGTGGAACCAATGCTTTCATTGGTAGAGCCCGCACTCTACTAATTGTGCTTGGCTCCACGAAACGCGACTCTTCCACTCAGCACTTGGGCGCTAGACGTTCGAGAGAAGCTCTTACAGTCACTACTATTCCTGCCATCATTACTAGGAGTGCTACTAGGAGTACTCCAGTCAGGAAGGTTGTATTCTTCACAACCCGAATCCAAGGCCAACATGTTGAGGATAGGAATCATTTACCTAAAGATGTTTGCTAAAGAAGGTTTAAGGGAATTGGTTGTTGATAGCTAAGGTGTCTTCAATAGCTCCAAAGCAGAAGGTTTCAAGCAAATGATAGGAAGTCACTCAACCAACCTCCCTATTTAAAGAAAAATGTACGACTCAGATCCAATTGATCCAACAGTCGTGAACTTGCCAACCTGATAGCCTGAACTGACTGACTCCACATGGCACCAACCTCGGGAGACGAAACAACGCAAAGAGACAGGGCTAGTTCCCCCATCGACTCCGGGTCAAGGATACGTTGAACTAGACCCCCTGCACCGTCTTGTACATGGCCTCATTCTGTTGACCTCGACACTCATCCTACGTACGGACACACGACACCCGTCTTGTGTATGGACATATGACGCGAGACATCAACGCCCATGCGAGGCACAAATAGCCTATGCCAACGTGGGGACGATCACGACCCCTTATCCTGATATGGTCTGTTACTAACGCAATGGGAGAATGGAGGAGCAGTCGTCGCACATCCCCTGAGAAGAGCTCTGCACCCGAGGGCGACGCCTCCATGCAAGCACACTATGCTCTCTTTGTCCGAAGCCGAGGCCTCAACACAACCCGCCAAACAACCTCGATTGCTATGGCCTTGAGAGTGGGGCAAGTGATATAGGGGTATTCGGCCGACCTGTAGATCCTGACACGTGGCATCGGTCGAACGCATCCCGGCCATCCCGCGGACCTTGACACGTGGCATCCGCCAGACATATCCTAACCACCCATTGCCAACCACTGCCAACTGCCACCACCTACTCCCAACTACTCCTCTCAGGCAACTCTGACTATAAAAAGGGGCTCCCACATTGAGTTAAACACACACCGGAACTTAAGCTCTAAGTTTTCTCTCTTTCTTGATTCGACCCCTCAAAGCTCTCAGCTAATTTGATCATTGGAGTCTCTGCCCTTAGGATACCTCTCAGGGCTTTTGACATACTTCTTCTCTTAACAGGTTGGACCCGCCGGCCTTAAACTCTATTAGTGGAGGTGTTTTGAACTTTGAAGGACGCTTGTATCCATAATTCAAAGTGAAAGTTTTACCAATTGATATGTAGTATGGTACACAAACAGCCTTGTGAAAAGCAGATCTAGAGACAAAAAACGTTTTGGTGTAGCGTGTGTATACACACGCCCTAGTCCAGCCTGGCTTGTGTGTTGGAACAGCACCCCAACCCCACTTATATGCATGTAGAGATATATATTGCTCTTATCCTATGGGTCCCTAATAATATACTTAAAGCCAATTCTTTTTCCAAGCAATTTGGGACAAAAGTCTCCCATATGCAGGAGGAGGGAAAGAGAGAAAAGACAAAACTAAAACAAAAGGAGGGAGAGAGGAGATTCTTGAAATTTTGAATCTCCCTCTAACGGATCAAATCCAAATAATTATAGGCTCTCCATGGTAAGATTAGTGAACATCACTTGCAGCCTATTCATAGTTTGTCCTGCCCCCATTTATTCCCATTATGCATAATATGTAATACCAATTGAAAAAGGGAAATTTTCTTAAACTATCCCTAAGTTTTAGGAAATTGACTTACCCCTATTGTTTGAAGATTGACTTGAACTATCCCTAAATTTTCTGACTTACCCCTTACATGTGACACCACAAGACATATAAAATTTTAAAAAACCCAATATTACCCTTTATGTCGATTTGAACCTCCATTATTCTTCAAATTTTCAAATCTAAATAGTGGCTGTGAAAAGCTTCTAACCATTTATAGGTTTCAACAGTGGCTATGGAAATTATCTATCCATTTACAAGTTAAAACCCATGGAAAACAAGGTTCTTTGTACAAGTTCAAACCGTCATCCAAAACTTTCCAACATGTTCTGAGTCCACACATCTCATATATGGTTGCTCTTAGTCTTATGGTGATGAGATGTATGGGCACAATAGGGGTGCAACTTGGGTGGACTTGGATTAGGCTTTTGTCAAATTTTAAATGACCCAACCAGAAGGCCCAAGCCTGAAGCAGTGTAAAATGATAACTGGGACCACCCCGAATTGCACTCCTATACGTATACGTATATCATATTGGAGCTCCAACTGACTAAAGAATATAAACCATAGATAATGTTCCTAGGTTCATTTACTCTCTTATTATATATACTATATAAAGTGGTGTGGGCCATAAAAATTAAATCCAAATACCATAATTATATATTAATACTTAAAATACATGCATATATACCACATGCTCTTACACTTTTTTTAGATAACATAAATGAAATTAGCTAACTATCTTAGTAATATTACTTATGTATACAAATCACATCACACGGTATACTTCCAACACAAGGTTGATTTCGACAGTATAAAGAATCATAAAAACACAGCTAGGCTGGTATTCATTAGGTGGCCTGAGATGATACGATTTGTTTTCTCTGTGGGGTGGAAGGAATCCCAAAATACATATTTGTTGGCATCGGAGCATGTAAATGGATTAAATTGATCGCATAGGTAACCCGCCTCAAAAATTCCAGTTCCACAACACGCCACTGCAACACTCTCGAATCCTGTTGTCAGTTTAAAACAAGAAAATTAAAATGAGTGGTTGAATACTAAGCCCTTTCTTAATAAAGGGGATACAACTTTAATTATGAATTAAGAAGTAAGGTCTCGTTTGATTCATGGGAATAGGAGTCTGGAATCAGAATCGGAATGGGCTATTCCAATTCCAATTGTTTGGTTGGATGGAACCAGAATTCCAATATCCCATTGCTTGTCATAAATTTTCTTTAAGAGAAGTGAAGATCCCCAATCTAATTTTCAAAGCTGATAGATATATACCGCAGTGGCATTCTCAAATTAAGGCTGTGTTTGTTTGTGATGCAAACCTGAACCAGATGCAGATTTTGCACCTGGTTTAATTTTGCATTTGTTTGCTTGTGATTATGACTTGCATTCTTACTTGATGTAAAAACAATATATTTAGAAAATGGGTGTGCTAGAAATGCAAATGCTAAGATAGATAAGTGGAAAAACTAGAAAAGATAGGACTAGGAATGAAGTCATTTATAGAAACCTAAGACTACAATAAGTGATAAAATGAGAGAGAGAGAGAGAGAGAGAGAGAATAGGCTAAGATGTGTTGGTCATGTGCATAAAAGACCATCAGTAGCTCTAATTAGAAGATGTGATTTATTACAAGTAGAAGGGGTTAGAAGAGTTAGGGGGTAGACAAAAAAGAACATGGTTAGAAATAGTAAATAAAATGATTTAAGCACTAATAATTCAATAGTGGATATGATTTAAATAGAGCAGAGTGGTGAAACAGGATTCATGTACCTGACCCCATATAGTTGGGATAAGGCATGGATGATGAAGATAATGATTCTTACCTGATGCAAGGTTTGCACTTTTGTCTCATTTACATCTTTTAGCAGTGCAAATTTTGTATTTGAAAAACTGATAAACAAATTTGAACCATGCCTTCCTAACTCAATTCTCTCTCATATAGAATGGAGATCGACTACATCAATTTGCCTCATACCTTGCTTCCCCCCAAATAAATAAGCTTTCTCCCGTCTGATTTCTCTTTTGTATAAATTGGTGATCACATATCTTACTTCCTATTTTACTTCTTACAAACAAATAAAAGGTCAAAATCTGTAGCAAAAATAAACTAGGATTTACACAGAGTCCATTTGCAGTCCTATGCATTTACACCAGTGCAAATGAAAGTACAAAACCCAAGTCAAAATAGCAGTTCTAATGCTCTTATAAAATTCTTAAAAGAAAAGTTATAAGGTATTGGATCAAATAAAAAATATTAAAGCCATTTATAGGGTAGCTTCAGTAATTTTTTAAAATAACTCGTAATTTAATAATTACATGTATTCAGAATTACATTAATTGTTCCACATCAACTCTCTCTCTATTCTTCCTCTCTACAGACCTTTTCCAAATTATGGTGTTTTTTTTCTTCATTAAAAAAATATGAAAATTTTGATTTGCTTCTATATGGCTTAAATATTAGCCAGTATAGTTCATATTCACTGGGTCCCACTAATTCTCACCTCAGTTGTCAGCTGACTCAGCTCTACTCCCTCAATGAAGGATCTGGCCATGGGGATTTCATTGACGAACTGGTAATCAGGTCGAACATCTGAAGAAAAAATATAAATGGGGTGGGATGCTCGTCGGGCAAAAATTTTCGGGGTGGTGGTGGACCAACTAGTATTAGTAGTAGAGACAGGAGAGGGCTGTTTGGTCCAAGTCCTCATTATTATAGAAGGTACGTTCTTCTGTCCAGCTACTTTTCCAATTTTCACTGGCATGTGATATGGTGAATGTGATTGTGAATCACAATATATGTATATATATACAACACAAGGACGGTAGAAGTAAACAAGCATTAATTGCATAGCATTTAACCAGCCCACCAAACAGATGCTGACCCCATAATAAGTCTCAGACTCTCAATTACCGACCGTAATGGGCTTCGAAGAAATTACCAACTGTAGCAAGCTTGTTGGATCAAATGTAGGGACGTCAAAGGATCGGGTTTGTCTACCTGGCCTTAAACTCAACCATCCAATGCATTCACTCGAATCTGATCTGATTTGGGTTCATCTCCCTTCTCTCTCTCTCTAGATCTCCTTAAAAAAAAATGGTTTAAAAAGAAATCCTAGGCTCCGAGGTTACGGTGTTAACAAGTATATACCAGATCTAGACCAAGGTTTTTTTTTTTTGGTGGAAAGAGATTCATTACGAAAGCAAACAAACACCCGAAGGGAATAGACCCAGGATACAGAAAACACAGAAACAAACAGCAGAAAGAAAAACTACTCGTTACTAAAACAAAAACAGAAACCAAACTAGGGAGCATCTCCCAAGTCAACAGAAGAACGATCAGCATCGAGCATAGCATCAAGCCACTCTGGATCAGCATTAAGCAAGATGGCTGAAAACTTAAGGCCCCGTTGGGCTGTATGCTCTGTTAGCTTCTCTTCTAACCCAGTTGAAAGAAACATTCAGGTTCCTGCATAAGAGACCAATCTCTTTAACGCAAAAATAAATCTCCTTTGGACAGCCCGAGGACTCCATGGTAAGGGACTGAACTAACTGCTCACAATCACTTTCCAATCCAAAGGAATCAATATTTAAACTCTTTGTCAACTTTATAGCTTCCAAAACTGCAATAGCTTCAGCATGGATGGGAGAGGAGGTTCGAAGCCAACTCAGGTTTGAAGCATGATCAAAACCATAACCCGATCCTACACCTGTATAAAACTATAACTGACCCTAACCCATATAGGTTTAGGTCAAGCTGAATTTATCATTGAACCTGACCAATGACATCCCTAATTAACTGAGTTTTCTTCACCCAAATATCTTGTCTTGAGGAGTGACAACAGATAAAAGTTGTTTTTAATCTTTTTCAAGGATAGATGAGGGGTATTTTTAAGGGACAGGTGACAAAAAAATTTAAAAGTGATCTGTTATCGTTTGATGTATACATGGGGAACGTGGCTTCTCTCTCTCTCTGTTTTTTTTTTGTGGGTGGGGGGGGGGTGTTAAAGGGTAATTAAGCAAGACTTACCAAACGAAGAGGGATGCTGAATGACTTCCATGAGTGGGTCATAGGGGTTTGAAACGACCACTTTGATCCCCGGAAGTTCCTTGTTCAACTTCACTGCCAGATTATGCAACTTGACATTGAAATCCCTGCCCACCTTATTGTATTCCTCAACACAACCATTCCCATACATGTTACGGCTTCTCTCCAACGGCATGCATCCCATGGGAGGAAGCCCTCCCAGTGATATCTTCCGACCTCCGAGACCGTAGAGCTGGGTTATGAATTTTCCGGCTATCCCGGCGAGGAACCTCTGGTACTGGTCGACGGTGAACTGGGATGATCGGCCTGCAGGGAATACGTAATAATTCTCTAGGAAGTCGTTGGTCCCTACGCTCATCAGATACAACGCCTCGCTTAATATCTCGTTCGCCTTCCGCTCGCCAAGATATCGCCTCAATTTCACCTGGTAAGCCTTGTAGTACTCCAATTCCTCCCACAGAGGTATCACAGACTGCATTCACATGCATTTTCCGAATTATACATGCAAAAAGATCATCAGGCGACGTTTGACGTTTCAGAGAAGAGATTCATTGTTCATAAAGAAGTACTACTTACTAGCACGTTGGAGGTGGCATTGTCGTAGCCAGTTCCGGCTGACGCAAAATCAACTCCGGTGGCAAAATCTGTGATGTTATACATGGGATCCAAGTAGGCAGGAACGGTGGGCTTAACTCCAAAAGCCTCAGAGATGAGGTCCGATGGGATTCGGCCGTTGGAAAATCGTCCTGTGGGTTTTCCTCCAAGGAAATCACGACCGTAGGGCTTGAAGTTGCTCTTGAGGATGGTAGAGATCTGGTTGTTGTTCCCCGAATCGACGGAGGAGTCACCAAAGACGATGACAGCAGGGACTTTGGCTATGGTTTGCACTGCGAGAAGCAGGGTTTGAGAGAAGAGGAGCCATGGAGTGATCAGATGATGAGGTGCCATTTCTTGATTCTCGATTCTTCTCAGTCACTGCAGGAACATGACAAGGCCTGAAATTGGGGTGTGCATGTTGCCTTGGGGTTGGTACTTGAATTAAATTAAATACAAGTGAAGTGATGGATGAAAGCTTGACTACTGCGAGAAGTTCAACTAATAGGGTGGCGGGCTTTCTTAATTACTTGAATTCAATTGTTGCAAGCAAGAGAGTAGAGTATAGACCCAACATCACATGGGTAAGGAAGTTAGTCAGGACTCAGGATATTGTGAGGTGAGGGTTTCTTTTTAAATTTCCTATGACCTACCCAGTAAGGTGACGGGATCTGCTCCTCACTAATGGGCGCCTTACACGCACATCCACCGTGTATCGATAAGATGTACGAGAGATGTTCCTAATGCATGATAGGATGGTCTCCCCCGTACATATCGGGAGCGGATTAACTGGAGACAAAAACATTTACACCCAGCCTAAATATTTATCACTGGTTGAACACGCCAGTGTTCAGTACAATTGAGTCCCACATGAGGCCTTTAACGTGTTCAATTGTGATTGATAGTTCAGCTGAGTGTGTAACACTCCCATCTCATTTTATCGCCAGCTTTTAAGTTTTTGAGGCAGTGATGCATTGCACAGATGATATATACGACATATTTTGCATTTATCAGTCTCAGGGAAATCAATATTTCGAGCTATTTAGTGGACCGGGGTTGGACTGGCCAAGTGCCGGTTCGGCCGGGTTCCAGCCCATCTATCAATCATCTCCTTTTTGCTTGGAGTTGAACTTTGGGAATATCCTCCTATTTATATTTATGTGTTTTATTTCATGGTGAGATATTTTCAATACAAGGTTGTAAGAGGCTGTTTGATCAATGTGAGCATGAACTTATACTGATCAAAGCCGAATTCACTTCTTTGATTAAAAAAACGAATTTTAGAATTGAGGCTTAGGCTCAATTTGAAAGGAATATAAATATAAATATATATAATATAAATACATATAAAATAATACAAAATGTAAGATTTTACACCATATTTGTATTCGTACTCCTTCCAATTTAAAAGGAATACAAATATAAATATATAAAAAATAATATAAAATACAAGATTTTTCACTCTACATATGTATTGCTTCCAAATTCAGCCTGAGGAATTCTAATGAACGAACGAGTTTAGAAAAATTCTGTTTTTTTTTTTTTTTCTTTTAAGTATTTTCTGATCATGACCCATGAAAATACATGTCTTATACCGTAACTTTTCATGGATCCATTTATTGTATTCTGGGCAAAGTACCGAAGAGTTGCTCTTAAGGGTCGTACCGAAGAGTTTTACATAGAAAGAAAAGTACCAAAGGGTGGTACTGTAACTTTTTTATGTTTAAATAAACAGTCCAATGACCTTTAACTCTTGACATCCTGGTGGAAGTGCAGAGATAACTACATCATATGCCAACAAAGATGGATATACACGTGACTGGATCTGTTCCTCACAAATGAGCGCCTCACAGCCACATCCACCATGTATTAGAAACATCTCCCATGAATAATAATCATGGGAGATGTGCGTGTGAGGCGCTAGATATGAGGAGCAGATCCGGTCTGGATATACACAATCAAATACCTAAAACTTTTCCTCCAAAACAATCTGCATAGATATTAATCTGTGTAATAATAAACTAATCATAGAAAAAAAGCACTTATTTTTAAATTTGACCATTAGATGGGAGTGAGTATAGTAGGATGGTGTAAATATTGAATATAAACATTTTTGGTAGCAATGCAACACCAAACACAATACTCTCAAAACATAATAAAATATTTAAAACATAAAAAATAGTTATCAGCCCACACGACAGCTGTGTGGGTTGAATGGTTTGGCAGTTAGACCTTTTAGTTCATCATCAGTTCATGCTTATCAAATCGATGTTTTTTGCAAAGTAATGGACCAGGTGGTAAACAGATCCGGAAAGGTGGTTGTTACCTGGTTAAAGGTAAACTGCCCAAGTCAATGAAATTTTGAAAATATTGATACCAATAATGATGGTGCACGATCTGGTCGATCTTAGCTGTCAACGATCTTGCCTCTGAACTGAGTGATAGGGACCTGAAACGGAAGGAGAAGAGAAGCTCCAGGGAGAACCCGGCGTAAGGGCTCCGAAGCTCAAGTTAGAGTTTCTCAAAGGCAAGATAGACCAGATAGCGCAAAAGTTAGCATACCTCGTTTCTGGGGGTAGGAGCCTTTTATAACCACCTCGCGCACTCACTCCCAGGCTTCTGTCAGATCGGGCATGATTACTTCTGAACTCCTGCCAGTTCAGATGTCATTTCCTCTGGCCGGTCAGAACCGCCACTGTTCCTTTGCCAGATCCGTCTCTGCGGTTAGTGACGACGGTGGCAGGTGGCGGTGGCAGGAGGCCGTTTGAAGTGCGGCTGTCAGGCGTCGGATCCCAAATCAGTCAGGTGCGTCGCCCAAGGATATGGACGTCCCTGGCGTCAGGTACGTTTGATCAGCCTGGTGTTTCGGAGGTGAAATGTTGGAGTGAGCGAGATGTCTTGAGTTCGGTTTGGGGAGTGTTCCGAGCTGCCATGGGCCAGCTTGGGTCACAGCTTTGCGAGGCTTGGGGCCCAATATAGTTTGTGCTCCTTGCAGGGAGCTCGGGTTCTCAGTAGGGAGCTCCGAGTTCTTAATAGGGAGCTCGGGCTCTTGGCGGGGAGCTCGGGCTCTTTTCAGGGAGCTCGGACTCGTGGTAGGGAGCTCGGGCTCTTGGCGGGGAGCTCGAGCTTTTAACAGGGAGCTCAGACTCCCAGTAGGGAGCTTGGACTCATGGTAGGGAGCTCGGGCTCTTGGCGGGGAGCTCGGGCCCTTGGTGGGGAGCTCGGGCCCCTAGTAGGGCGGTCTGGAGTTCGGGCTCAGTAGCGAGCTTGGACTTTGCTTTCGGTGCTTGCTTCGGGCACTCTACTGTCCCGACTTGCTCGCTTCTGCCACGTGTCGGGTAACTGCGAGGTCGGGCCAAATTCCCCTTCATCAATTGCCCCCCACTCCCTACGACAAGGGTCCCGTCTTGGCGCGGGGAGTTTGCAAGGTAGCAGGAGGGTTTTGGTCCATGCTGAGCGCGCTTGCTCTAATTTGATTTTCAAAAAAGGGCACGCGTTTGGGAGTCGTGACGACAGTTGTTCGAGAGTTGCGCTGTAGACGCTTTTATTGCGAGGAGACGTGCGCCAACACCCCGTCAGTTTCGGGAAGATGCGTGCTGACACCTGTCCTCCGACAAGATGTGCACGATGCCTCGTCGGTTTCGGAGAGGTGCGCTGATTGGTTTTGGAAGACGTGCGGTTTAGCGCGGCTGTGGGCCGTCGGATTGGCTTCGATCTGGGCCGTCGCTTTCCGGCCGTAGTGGATATAAATAGCGCACGGGGGGGGGGGGGGGGGGGGGGGGACCCCGTCCGTGCTACTGTTGTATCTCTTGAGCTCGCGCCTAAGTTCCAGTTCGCGTTCAGGCTCTTCAGCTCGCGTCCCAGGTTCCTTGCTTGTTCGAGCTTTCGCGGTCTTCCTTCAGTTTTCTTCCCGGGTGAGTGCTTTCGGAATCCCACTTTATTCTCTGATGTCTAGTTCGGAGGGTTCGGGCTGTTCTAGCGGGTCTGATGTAGGTTCTACCAATCGGTTTGCGTCCCCTGGTAGTTCAAGCGAGCCCGATGTAGGTCCTGAGGAATGGGTTGAACCTACGGGCCGAGGTGCTTCGGGTAGGTCGGCGTCCACTTCCCGTCGTGGCTGGGTTATAGACCAGTTCGGTCCTTCGACTATGACGCCTGAGGGACTTCAATCCCTCATACACTACTACAACTTGCCCGGGGAGCATGCTTACTTCATCCCTACGGGTAGCTTCCCTTGGGAACACGGTCCTGATGAGATCATTATTTTCCGGGAACAGCTCACCGCGGGGCTGCGGCTGCCCTTTCACCCTCTTCTCGTCGAGGTTCTAAACCACTTCGGTGTGACGGTCGGCCAGCTTCACCCGAACTCCATAAGGAACTTAGTGGGGACGATCTCTTTATTTTGTGACGAGAACTTCCCTTTGGACCTGGAGATTTTCTCCTCCATTTTAATGCTGAAGCAAGTGGGTCCCCTTCCTGGGCGTAGGCGGGCATACTACCTGTCCCCTCGTCCGGGCTTCAAGCTCTTACACGGACTCCTTAATAAGGTCCCGGCGTGGAAGCGAGACTATTTCGGGGTGCGAAGTGCGCTGGGGTGGCCGTTTCAGACCGGCTGGGCGATGGCCGCTCCCAACTCCGGCGTCACACTTGATAAGGAGACGGCGAAGGGCCTCCGGCAATGGGCGCGGCTTGGGCTAGAGTGTCAACGGTACCTGACGGAGGCCAAGCTTATTGCTGCGGGCCTGACTTCGGGTAGGTTCTTTCCCTAGCGATCCTGTCTTGCTCTTCTTTTACGTCTTACTGATGCCGAACTCCTTTTCGCAGGCACGATGGACTCTCGAGGGACCTGAGGTGGGCACTTGTTCCAAGGCATGAAGAGGAGAAAATGGGTGGCTAAGCGAGCTCGCGCCGAACCGTCCCAGGGTGCGGAGCCCGAGGTGCCGGACTATCCGGCATGGGAGCCCGAGATGGTTCCGCCTACGCAGGAGCCGGCGGGGGCTCCTTATGCCGAAACCACGCACACTGGGGCTCCTGCTTACTCCGAGTCTGCCCATACGCGAGCTGGGCCGTCGGGCTCGGAGGCCCCCGGGGGCTTCAGGAGCGTGCTGTCGCCTGTTCATGCTCTTCAACGGAGTAAGGAAGCGATGTTTCCCGAGGAAGTTGCGGCGTGGACCGAGCTCCCTCTGCACCAAGTGGCCTTCCGTGCCGTTACTCACGCTATGGTGGTAAGTGTTCCCTTCTTTAGAGTTCTTCAGCTTTTATTCTATTCGTTCCTTTGATAGGTGAACTCTTCTATTCACGCCTTAGCGAACCAGGTGGAGAGATACTCGAGGCAGGCGCGAGCTGCCGAGGAGGCTGCTCGTGCTGCCAAGACTGCTGCTCGCCTCGCGCGGTCTAGGCAGGTGAGGTCTCAGAGAGATGCTGAGGCCATGGGAGTGGCGGTGAAAAATATGGCAGAGTTGAAGCTGGACCTGCAGCACCAGTTCGAGTATCTCCAGGAGGATATCAGGGAGAGGACTCGGATCTTCTCTCAAGGCATCGAAGACGCGAAGAAGAAAGCTGTCAGCGATTACATTGCTTCGCCGGATTTCGATGATCTGATGGTAGACTCCTACAGGAGGGGTTTCAAGCTAAGCCGGTGGATGATCCGGAATACGTACCCCGAGCTCGACACTAGCGCCATATCCACTTCACGCATTACTCAAGAAATGGCTAATGCTGCGGATGCCGAACCAGACTCCGAGGGGGAGGCAGGTCCTTCGGGAGTTGTCGAAGTGGCTTCTGATAATGATGAAGTAGCCCCTGGCTTGTGAAATAAAATGTACATTTTTTTTTTCGAATGTACACATCTATTCTGAAATGAAATGGCTTTTTGTTCATGTACTGGTTGTCCTGTCTTCGAGCTACGTTTTTTGCTGAACTGACCATTTCGGTCCTTCAGTACGTTTTCTGACATGAAATGGCTTCGGGGTATTTGCCTTGGTCTATAGGTAGTACCTTCTTAAGTTGACAACGTTCCATGCTCGGGGTACTAGTTTTCCTTCTAGGGTTCTGAGCTTGTATGCTCCCCCACCGAGTGCTTTCTTTACTCTGTAAGGTCCTTCCCAGTTTGGTCCAAGTTTCCCTACGCCGGGTTCAGGCATCATGACCTTACGGAGAACCAGGTCTCCGACGTGGAAGTTCCTCTTTTTTACTCGCGCGTTATAATACCGAGCTACCTTTTGTTGGTAGGCCGTAGTTCGGATGTGCGCGAGGTCTCTCACTTCGTCCAGTAGGTCGAGGTTGGTGCGTAACTCGCCCTCGTTTGTTTGTTCGTCGTACGCTTCTAGTCGCAACGTAGACACTTCAATTTCCACTGGGATCACTGCTTCGGTGCCGTAGGTGAGGTTAAAGGGGGTCTCACCTGTGGCGGCTTTTTCCGTGGTTCGGTGTGCCCATAGAACACTTGGTAGTTCGTCTGCCCACAAACCTTTGGCTCGGTCCAATCGCGCTTTCAGTCCGCGGAGGATGGCTCTGTTCATTACTTCTGTTTGGCCATTTGCCTGTGGGTGTGCGACCGATGTGAAGTTCTGACTAATTCCCATACTTCGGCACCATTCTTGGAACTTGATATCTTCGAACTGTTTGCCGTTGTTGGAGATCAGTACCCGAGGTAGCCCGAAGTGACATACAATGTTCTTCCAAAAGAAGTTTTGTATGTTTCGGGCTGTAACTATTGCCAGGGGTTCAGCTTCTATCCACTTTGTGAAATAATCTACTGCCACCACTAGGAATTTTCTCCCGCCTGTCGCTGGTGGGAATGGCCCCAGGAGGTCGATCCCCCATTGGGCGAAGGGCCATGGGCTGGTGAGGTAATTGAGGTCGGCAACGGGCTGATGGTGGATGCTGGCATGCTTCTGACACTTGTCGCATTTTCTGACGAGCTCGATTGCCTCTGCCTTCATCGTTGGCCAGTAGTATCCTTGTCGAAGTGCTTTTTGGGCGAGGGCTCAGCCCCCCAGGTGTCCGCCGCACAAGCCTTCATGGGTGTCGCGGAGTACCAACTCGGCTTCGGCCGGGCGTAAGCATCGCAGGTAGGGGAGCGTGTAGGATCGTCGATACAACCGTTCGTCTATCATGATGTATTTCGCTGCCTGGCGCTGCACCCTCTTGGCTGCGTTGCGGTCCGCAGGGAGGGTTCCGTCTAGCAGGAAGCTCGCGAGTGGGTCAATCCAGCTCGGCTCTGCTTCAATGACGGGAGCGACCTCTTCTGCCCCATCGAGAATGCTGGGCCGAGGTAAGTCCTCTACGTACACAGTTCTCCTAGCGTTGTGGCTCGTGCTTGCTAGTCGGGACAAGGCATCGGCCTCAGCGTTCTCTGACCTCGGGATTTGCTTGATGAAGTGTGACTGGAAGTTGAGCAGAGCTTCCTTTACTTTTGCCAAGTACGCAATCAAAGTGAGCTCGCATGCTTCGTACTCGCCTATAACTTGGTTGACTACGAGCTGGGAATCACTGCAGATAACCATGTGCTTTGCTCCGACCTTGTGCGCTAGGTTTAGCCCGGCTATCAGTGCCTCGTACTCCGCCTCGTTGTTGGATGCCGCGAACTCAAAGCGTAGTGCGTATTCCAGTTTTGTTCCGCTCCGGTCGCATAGCACTATTCCAACCCCGCTGCCTTGTTGGTTCGAGGAGCCATCTACGTGAAGGATCCAGGGCTCCTCATCCCAGTTCGCGCTTGGTCTAACCAGGAGGGATGCCACACTGGCTGCTACTTCACGGGGTTCAGACTCGTTTGGCTTGGGAGCTCCGAGTTCGCCCGAACAGGGGATCTCGGGCTCGACCGGCTCAGGGGATTCGAGGCTAAACGTGCATTCTGCGATAAAATCTGCCAAGGCTTGGGCCTTAATGGCAGTTCTTGGCTTGTATTGGAGATCGTACTCGCTGAGTTCGATGGCCCACTTCGTCAGCCGGCCGGAAACCTCGGGTTTGAGTAAAACTTGTCTCAGAGGTTTGTCGGTCAGGACGATGATGGTGTGAGCCTGGAAGTACGGGCGGAGTTTCCGTGCTGCTACCACCAGGGCATACGCTAGCTTTTCTATTTGTGGGTACCTTGTCTCTACTCCCTGCAAGATTTTACAAACATAATATATGGGTCGTTGGACCCGGTCTGCTTCCTTTACTAGTACCGAACTGACCACCTCGTCGCTAGCCGAGAGGTACAGTTCTAAGACTTCGCCTTCCTCGGGCCGAGCTAAGGTTGGCACACTGGTGAGGTAGCCTTTTAGCTCGTCAAATGCGAGCTGACAGTCTTGGGTCCATTCGAACCCTTTGCCTTTGATTGCTTTGAAGAAGGGTAGGCAGCGATCTGCCGACTTGGACATGAAGCGGCTTAGGGCGGCTATGCGGCCGTTTAGCCTCTGGACTTCTTTTATTTTCCGAGGTGGTCTCATATCTAGGATGGCTTTTATTTTGTCCGGGTTGGCCTCGATGCCGCGTCGATTGACAACGTAGCCCAGGAATTTGCCCGAGGTGATGCCAAAGACACATTTGTTGGGGTTCAACTTCATGTTAAACTGACGCAGGATCTGGAAGACAGAGTCTAGGTCTTTTATTATTTCTCGCGAAAACCGTGTTTTGACGACCATGTCGTCTACATAGCACTCTATCTTTGTGCCGATCAGGGGCCGAAACAGCCTATTTACAAGTCTTTGGAAGGTCGCCCCGGCATTTTTTAATCCGAAGGGCATGACCTTGTAACAGTATAGACCGAACTCGGTTATGAAGCTGGTTTTTCCCTCGTCGGATTGGTCCATCCGGATCTGGTTGTAGCCTGAGTAGGCATCCAGGAAGCTTAGCAGTTCATGTCCCGAGGTCGCGTCCACTAGGCGGTCGATCCTAGGAAGGGGGAAGCAGTCTTTCGTGCAAGCTCGGTTCAGGTCGGTGTAGTTGACGCACATGCGCCACTTGCCGTTCGCCTTTTTTACTAGCACAAGGTTGGCCACCCAGCTCGGGTAGTGGACTTCCCTTATGAAGTCTGCCGCGAGGAGCTTCTCGACTTCCTCGTCGACCGCCTTCCAGCGCTCTGGGGCTAAGTTCCGTTTCTTCTGTCTAACGGGTCTGACTAAAGGATCAGTGTTGAGTTTGTGAGTTATTAGACTAGGGTCAATACTGGGCATATCGGCTGCAGACCATGCAAAAATATCTAAATTTTGGAGTAAAAAACTTACCAGTTCGGTCCGTAGGGGCTGTTTGACGGAAGCACCGATCTGGAGTGCGCGAGCTGGGTCCGCAGGAGAGGTTGGGATCGCGACTATTTCTTCTGTGGGCGAGGCTCGTTCTTCGCCTTGTTCCGTGGGCCGCTCTAGATCGAGGTCGCCGGCCGCCTTGGTCTTTCCCTTTAGGGCGGCAACGTAGCACTTGCGGGACTCGAGCTGGTCGCCCCGCGCTACCCCCACACCGAAGTCCGTAGGGAACTTCAAGGCCAAATGGTAGGTGGAGACCACCGCCCGCAGAATATGCGTGATTGGCCGCCCTATTATGGCATTGTATGGGGAGGGGGTCGTGACCACCAGGAAGTTGTGGTTGAGTCTAACCGCACAAGGCCACGTGCCGACTTCCACAGGCACCGTTATTTTTCCAAGGGGCCTGACTTCCTCTCCGCTGAAGCCCACCAGGGGAGTGCTTGCGGGCTTTAGTTCACTCCTCGGCAACTGTAGCGGATCAAACGCCGATTTGAAGAGAATGTCCGCCGAGCTGCCTGAATCTACAAGTACGCGCTTAACCTCGAAGTCGCTGATCCTGAGTTTAATGACAAGTGCGTCGTCGTGAGGGTAGCGAACTCCTCGCGCGTCGTCTTCTGTGAAGAGGATTGGCTCCTCGGTCTTTGGCCTTTTCGGAGGGTTCCGCTCCTCGAGGACCGCTTCGCGAACTGAAGTCCGGGCTGCTGCTGATGTACACCCCGTTACCACCGAACCTCCCACGATTACATGGATGGTTCCCCGAATTGGCCTTTCTGCCGGAGGTTGTCGCTGCATTGGTTCGGTAGGCCTGTTGCTGGTTTCGGGGGCGTCCTTTTCGTGCTCGCCTGGCCGATCCGCTTTATTGCTATTATTGTGGTGCTGTACAAAGTTTCTTAAGTATCCGCGACGGATGAGCCCCTCTATCTCGTCTCGGAGGTTATTGCACTGCTCGGTACTGTGACCATGGTCTCTATGGAAACTACAATACAAATTCTTGTTTCTTTCGTTTGGATTTCCCTTTAGGCGAGGTGGCCATTTCACGTATGGGGCGTCCTTGATCGTCATTAGGATCTTGGTCCGCCTCGTGTTCAGTGGCGTGTAATCCGTCCGAACTGGTAGGGGAGCTCGGAACGACTGGTTCGGTTTTGGGTCCCGGGCCGGGTTTTTTCGGTCGGTCGAGCTAGAGGGCTCGCCGTCCCTCTTTCTTTTCTCATTTCCGCCCTCGGTTCTTTGGTTGATTTCTTCCTCAGTCCTCATGAACTTGTCTGCGAGCTTGAGGACCTCGGCCACGGTCGCGGGCTAGTTAGCTACCATGTGCCACTTGAATTCCTTGTGAGTCACCCCTCTTTTTGCTGCGGCGAGCTGCACCGCGGGGTCTAACCGCGGTATCTGTAAGCATGCCTCATTGAATCGTCTGATGTAGCCCCGTATGGGTTCTCCTTCCCTTTGGACTACCCCGAAGATGCTTTCTTCTGCTCTGGGGCACCGTTTGCTGGTGACAAAGTGTGCAGTGAAGACTTGCACGAACTGAGCCCAACACTTTATCGATCCGGGGGCCAGGTTCCTGTACCAAGTGCGGGCTACCCCCTTGAGGGTGGTGGTGAAAGCCACGCACATGCATGGTTCACTGGCTCTGGTGAGGTGCATTTGGGACTGGAAAGCGTCCACGTGGTCGTTGGGGTCGAAGGACCCGTCATACTTGTCTAGGGGCGGGAGCTTGAAATCTCTGGGCAAGGGGACTGCTAGGAGTTCTGATGCGAGGAGGGAAGGAACTGAGAGAATCGGGGCAACTTCTACCTCGTCCGAGCTCGTCTCGCCTTTGCCTCTAAGCTCTGACAGGACGCGGGTGGCGGTTCGTCGACCTCGACGGCGCCTTCGCTGCTGAGTGAGCCTTGTACTGGCGCTGCTGGCCTCCGTGTTGCCAAGCTCGATGGGCCCGGAGTGCTGGTAGTCCGCTGCTGCCAATGCGCCGAATCGGTTTTCCACCAGTGGGGACTCCGGTTTGGAGCCCCGAGGTGCCGATCTCGCGGGCGAGGTTCCCGATCCGCCTGCGAGCCGCGAGGCGGGGATGACTTTTCTTTCTCTCCAGCCTGGGGACGAGGCCTGGCTGTTTGGGGGATTCTGGGGCCTAGAGGCCTTTCCTTGGTGGAGGCGCCCATCTTGCGGAGAGGCCTTGACTGGCTTCGGGGCAGGGTGGCGAGGTGGAAGTAGTGGTTGGTTCGGTGTCAGTTGGGGGAACTGCTGTTGATAGTGGTACTGGGAGAGGTTGTGCAACACTTGGTGCTGGTGGAGCTGGTGTTGCTGGAACTGTTGCATCTGGGCTTGCATTGCCCGCATGCACTGCATTAGGTCGTCCAACCGATTTTGGCTAGCTGCCAGGGGGACGGCGGTTGGTTCAGTGAAGGTAGTCTCGATGGGAAGAGGGAAGGGGATGTTTGCAGCAGGTAGGCTTACAGGCGCCACTGCTTGTGGCGTAGTCAGATTGGGGATTCCATCCACCGAGAGGGGGATGGTGAACTGCCCAACACACACCACGGGAACTTGGGGCTGTTCCCCGGTGGTGTTTGTCTCTGTGTCGCGTCCGGCGTTGCTGGATGAGGCCATGAGTATTGAGTTTTTCAAAGAAGAAGAAAAGGGTATGAAAGTTTTGGAAGGAGGCCTTTTGAAGCGTTCCCACAGACGGCGCCAATTGATGGTGCACGATCCGGCCGATCTTAGCTGTCAACAATCTTGCCTCTGAACTAAGTGACAGGGACCTGAAACGGAAGGAGAAGAGAAGCTTCAGGGAGAACCCGACGTAAGGGCTCCGAAGCTCAAGTTAGAGTTTCTCAAAGGCAAGATAGACCAGATAGCGCAAAAGTTAGCATACCTCGTTTCTGGGGGGTAGGAGCCTTTTATAACCACCTCGCGCACTCACTCCCAGGCTTTTGTCAGATCGGGCATGATTACTTCTGAACTCCTGCCAGTTCGGATGTCATTTCCTCTGGCCGGTCAGAACCGCCACTGTTCCTTTGCCAGATCCGTCTCTGCGGTTAGTGACGACGGTGGCAGGTGGCGGTGGC
This sequence comes from Nelumbo nucifera, assembly GCF_055504915.1. Lineage (NCBI taxonomy): Eukaryota > Viridiplantae > Streptophyta > Magnoliopsida > Proteales > Nelumbonaceae > Nelumbo > Nelumbo nucifera. The sequence continues at coordinate 148,750,667 of NC_142649.1, forward strand.
AGGAGGCCGTTTGAAGTGCGGCTGTCAGGCGTCGGATCCCAAATCAGTTAGGTGCGTCGCCCAAGGATACGGACGTCCCTGGCGTCAGGTACGTTTGATCAGCCTGGTGTTTCGGAGGCGAAATGTTGGAGTGAGCGAAATGTCTTGAGTTCGGTTTGGGGAGTGTTCCGAGCTGCCACGGGCCAGCTCGGGTCACAGCTTTGCGAGGCTTGGGGCCCATTATAGTTTGTGCTCCTTGAAGGGAGCTTGGGTTCTCAGTAGGGAGCTCCGAGTTCTTAATAGGGAGCTCGGGCTCTTGGCGGGGAGCTCGGGCTCTTTTCAGGGAGCTCAGACTCGTGGTAGGGAGCTCGGGCTCTTGGCGGGGAGCTCGGGCTCTTTTCAGGGAGCTCAGACTCGTGGTAGGGAGCTCGGGCTCTTGGCGGGGAGCTCGGGCTTTTAACAGGGAGCTTGGACTCCCAGTAGGGAGCTCGGACTCGTGGTAGGGAGCTCGGGCTCTTGGCGGGGAGCTCGGGCCCTTGGTGGGGAGCTCGGGCCCCTAGTAGGGCGGTCTGGAGTTCGGGCTCAGTAGCGAGCTTGGACTTTGCTTTTGGTGCTTGCTTCGGGCGCTCTACTGTCCCGAGTTGCTCGTTTCAGCCACGTGTCGGGTAACTGCGAGGTCGGGCCAAATTCCCCTTCATCAAATACCAAACAAAATACTGATCAAAACACTTTTGTCCAAGTTCAATATGTAATTCAGCTTGAGTATCAAGTACCAACCAAACAAGTTTCACTTGGATTCACATATCTTTATTTTGGATTTTTGAATCATGATCCTAGTCAATTTGAAGTCCTATCCTATTTTATCGGATTTGGATATCTATATTGGGGTTTCTTGATTCGGAATTGGATCATCCTCTATCCAATCGGAAAGGATCCGAGTTGATATATATGTTATTAATTTATTTATAAACATATTATTTATATTGTAATTTTATAAATATTTATATTATTTATTTTTTTATAAAAAACACATATATATATATATGTGATGAAAATAATTGAAGAAAATATTAGTAGTTTTTGTTTTTCTTTATTTAAATTATTATATTTTTTTCTTTTTAATAATATTATTTTTTTAAATAAGTCAAATTAGATAGATTCAAATATTCAACATTCTGATCGGAATCCAATTTGAATCAGTGTTTATGAAATCCGTCAAATTCAAATATTGAATTTAGATATAGCCTAATTCAAATCTGATCTCTTTAAAGTAGATAGATAAAAATGGTAGAGGAAAAGATAGAGATCGTACACGTAGGGGGGAACTTCGTCTCGAGTGTTGTTTTTGGTTAATTCTTGGGTTCCCATTTTGCTATTTTGGCATGTTGGGGTTTGTCTCTCGTGGGCAATCTTCTTTGTTGTTGTGGAGATGGACTTGGTGTTTTGTTTGTGACTTGCGGGTCTTCGTGTTCTTTTGATAAGAAAAGTGTCAAACCTATATAAATATTTGAACTAAAAATGATAATGGTACGGAACACAATAATAATCTTGGATTTAAACTTGGGGAGCGTAAAAAGCAGGTGAAATAATTTAGATACATGAATCATGATCGATCAGTGTAACCAAATTGAATGGAGAGCCGGTCGAACCAGAAAGAACCGCTGGTGGAAGAAGTTGAGGACTATAGCTAATAGCTATAGGGATACCGGATGCCTAACCAAAACAAAACCCTCTTTTGGTTTGAAAATGAAATGGCAGCCTTGACTAGACAGTAGATAGTACAATAGCGCCCAAGGCAACGGCGATTTCTCAGGATACGAAAAATTGTCCGTCCAACTCCTACTCCTACCTACATAGACATAATAAAGGCAAGAAAACATATCTCGTGACAAAATAAGGTTACAGTACTACTTACAACGTCTCCAGAAAAAACAAAAGGATAGAGATGGACCAATTTCTTATTGCCATTAATCCAGGTGTGCATTAATCATATTAATTCAATGCTGCCGCCTGCCAGTTCCAACAGAAAAGGAGGTGCATGCAACCACTGCTTATCCCCCCCACCCCACCCCATCTCTGATCTGATCTCACGACTCGTATTTCCATTACTAATACCATCATGCACCGCCATGTATATATTTATACATAGTTAGAAAAGATTAATTAGCTCAACAACTTGATATTTATTTCACAACTATCAAATTCAGCTTTCAAATCACAATCGCATGCCATTTCCTCATATATCAAGTGTATCACTTCTTTTAACTTCAAGGGGGCCATTCCTACCCGAACCGGCCGGTTTAATTAATTAATCTCTGCGTCACGTTAATTAAATCGCATTCCATTGACATATTCTGGTTTCTGGATCACATGGGCTAATCTTTGCCTACCAAGTTAAAGACTCAGCAAGGTTTAGGTAGTGTTTGAGAACACTTCTTTTAAGAGTTGGAACCACACATTAAGTGGTTTTATGTGTTTGGTAAAAAAATGGGAAAGAAGTACTTTTTTAAAGAAGTATTTCTTTAAAAAAGTGACTTCAAGTTAACTTTTTTTAAGTACTTCTCAAAAAAATTGGATGAACCGATCTCTAATAATTTTTTGTAATGCCTAAAATACCCCCACGATGGTTATATCTTCTCCTTCTCCTTTCACTCGAACATCTCTACTACCAGCCCAGGTAGCAATGCACCAGTTGCAGGTCCACCGGCGACCATCATCGTTCTTGTTCAACGCCACCACTCACCACAGTCACTGAGTCCTTGTTGTCTAAAAGTCCAGGGTACAACTCGGCTTCTCCTCAAGATTTCATTCTCGTTAATAGAAACCCTTTTAGTCTCATTTGAAATTATGTAGAGGTTTCTTTCTCAAAGAGTTTCGCCGATTCAAATGTCATAAAAAATTTGCAGAAACGAGCAACTTTCAGCCATCAACAGAGAAGTGAGAACGACTGGAAAATGAGACTTTAGGAAATAAATTTAAGGAACCTCTGATGCTCCTCAATTGGGCTTTGGCGTAGTGGCATGGAAATAAAAACTTAGGCCTGGAAAACGAAATTCTGGAGAATTTTTGGAGGGTTGGCATATTGAGAACCTCCATAGGAGAGAATGCAGAAGGAAATGGAGCTTAGCGAATGACGGAGATGATGAATCGCCGTTGTTGGTTTTGTGTCGTTTGGAAGATGATGAATAGTGGATTTCAGGGGGGTTTTGAAGAAGAAAAGGAAGAAGAAGTATGAGATGGAGATTCACGTGTAGGCCCACGTGGATTCTTAGTTAAAATGAATAGCATAACATGTGAAAAGCATTGTATATATGTATGAGTGAAGTGAGGGCTAAAATTGTCATTTGTGTCAATATAAGCACTTATGGGGAAAGTAGCTTACCAAACATCCCCACCCCAATAAGTGATTAAAAACATAATAAGTGATTTGGAAAGTGAGTTGCAAAACAGCCTTAAGTGGTTAAAGTAAGTACTTCTTTTAACAAGTACTTAATCATCAAACAGGGCCTTAATGGATTTAACATTTTTATTAGCTAGTGTTCTTCCCGCGCTTTTTTAAAAAGGTGGTATGGACTATGGAGTTTAATTTTGTGTATGAAGAAATTTCTAGTTTTTGATGATGTGAATGAGGGTGGGACGTACGATAGGTTGTCAATCTTGTGGTGTTGTTGGTGTAAGGGTTTGTTCGTTTGCTCTAAAGTCTAACATCTGAAAGTGTAATAATTACCTTAAGAGGTATATTGGTATTGGTAAACTTTTCTTTCCTCTGAACTCTGAATGCAAAGAATGTTGTTCTGAATTCTGAAAATTATCAAATATCTATTTTGAACCCATATATGAGAGTTTTTGTTTGTCTTTTTGAGGGTATCATTAGAAAACAAAAAGTTGTATGATTGCACTTTAAGAGATAAGAGATAAGAGGAAACAAACAACCATTTTTCTCTTATAGTTAAAAGATTCCTTTTAAGAGATAAGAGTTAATTAAGAGAAAACGAGCATGCCTATAAGTCTATTAAAACCAAAAAATGTGCCAGTATTGCAATCGTTCATAGTTAATGATTGATGATGGCTTCGTCGTTCTAGATTTGTTTAATTACGTTGTCTTAATGCTATCCCAGTTGTTGTTTGTAGTTTGTACTACCCAATAAAAATATTGATCAATGTTTTAAAAACTCACCTACAATTGGAATTGCTTTGACCATCGATTTCTGGGTTAGTGGTTCAACCATCTAGTTTGAATGAATAGCTTGTAGGGATGATAATTTTTACTTGCTCGATGGGTATCTGCCCCTACCCTCCCTGATGGGGCAGGTTTTTTTCTTGAAGAATGGGTTTTGAGGTGGGGATGGGTTTTAGGATTCCACAACCTGTACATGTACGGGTAGGGTACGGTATTAGGCTAAACCAGACCCTTCTTGACCCGCATATTGTTGGAAAGCATATAAATTTTATGTACTAGGTCTTGAATTTAATAATATTTTAAATTTTACATGAGGGATAATTGATAGTGTATGCCTTAATCAAATAATTGGAAGATTTGTTATTTATTTGTGTTATTTTACTTATTTATTACTTATATATGACAAGAAATAATAATTAGATGTGGGTCCTAAACCCAACCCGCCCCTATCCTTGAATATAGGGAGGGTTTTGCATTTTCATGAGTGGGGAGGGTTTGGATTCTCAAAATCCAACTTGTTATGGGTTTTGGGACGGGTATGGGATGAGAGGTTTAGAGAGATGGATAGAGTCTAGAATTTACAAAACGCTCCCCGGATCTACTCCGTTTTCATCCCTAATAGCTCATTCCAAATTAAAAATATAGTTAAAATAGAAAAATAGCTAAAAACCATTATCTGAGTTGAATGGGTCAACGGTCAACCGTATGGGTCAATAGGTCATTAATCAAATCAATAGTTTTTTAGCCAGAAAATGAGTTAGGGGTGAAATGGAACCAATTGACTGCACAGTTCTCGACCATTCAGGTCAACAATAGTTCGGAAACACTAATATCGAGTACAAATGTAGCATGGAGGCTGAAACAGAAAGGTAATTTTAGTTCTTTTATTGGTATTAGTTCTGGAACTACTTTATACTCAACCCCAAGCTAACTTTTGCATTGTTCCATTTGAAAACAACAATCCCCTAGTTATAATTCAATATTTTATTTTCATACAAGTTTATTATATGCATATATTAAAAATAATAAATGTTTAAAAAATTTAAGAGTTTCTTTATTTCAATGACAATAAAATGGATTAAGATTAATTATATTAAACTCGGATTTTGAGGTTTTGATAATTGGATAGGATTCACATGTATTGGTATCTAATTCTATAGGTTTCGAAAATACAATAAAATGGTTAACAAAATACTTGGAAGCAATATATCTGAAACCAATTTTGGGTATCAGATAACCGATATTCTATTTTGACTTTAGAATACACTACTATATATAATGGTTAAGGATGGATTCAAGCCGAATATCTCACTATTTGAGCTCAGCTCACCTAAAAATTGAGTCTCGAGCTTGACTCAAGCTAGATATTTGAGTTCAAATTCAGCTCGGGTTGAGCTCAGGTATGAGCCAAAATTTCTATAAAAATAAAAAATTAATAATTATAAAAACTAGTTGTTGGTATACATATAAAAATAAAAATGTTATGTATATAATATTTTGTTGTATATATTATTTTATATGTATAATATTTTTCTATTTTTTAATTTTTTATATGAATATGAATATCTATGTGTAGAGGACTGATTAGGCTCACGAGCTTCATTAGGCTCAAACTCGGTTCGATTTACAAACGAGATGGGCTTGGGTTTGGAAAATCGAGCTTGACCTTGAGCTTGGGCCTTAAGCCCAAATTTTAGGGTCGGGCTTGGGTTGACCATAAACCTGGCCCAACCCACCCGACTTGCATCCCTACCCTGCGTATGAGAATAAAGAGATGGGGAAATGAGAGTATTTTCAAAACTCCCCCTTTTTATTTCTTTTTTTTGGGTAAATTGTTAAAACCTCCGCTTGAAGTTTTTGGTTGTTGTTGAAAACTCCCCTAAAGTTTAGTAATTACAATCACCTCCCTTGAACTTTCTGACATAATTACAAATAGACCCTTCTATTAGAATCCTTTAACAAGAGGCTTGAAATTTTCCAAAATACCTATGTAGTAACTTTTGACCGAACTGTTTATTTTCAAAATTTTTTCTTCATATCAATTACTACCCCAAACCGCTCCAATAGGGGTTACCATAAGTCGAGCTTTTCACGAGCTATTCGAGGTCAACTCATGAAAAGCACGATTCGACTCGATTTAAACTGAGCTTTGGGCCAAGCTCGAGCCTAATGTATAGGCTCATTTGCTAATAGAGCCAAGTTTGAGCCCAACAAAACTTGGCTCGTAAGGCTTGCAAGCCTAATTGAGCTTTTACATATACATACATACATACATATATATAAATATTATACATAATAAAAATAAAAAATAATAACTAATTTTTATTATGCCAAATAAAAATTATATATATAGCTTATATATATAATAATAACTAATTTTTATATGCCAAATTTAAAATAATTTTTATATATTTATTTTTTATTTTTATAAAAAGTTTGGTTCATAGTCAAGCTCGAGCTCGAGCATGATAGTTTATTGGCGAGTCGAGATCGAATAGCCAAATATTTAGTTCAGCTCAACTCAAATCCACCCCTACCCTCCTATTTCTTTTCCTAAATTAATTTATTTTCCAAATTTGTTGTATTTCATATCAATCACTCAAAGGTAAAGCTACAACTTTAAACTTTTTTTTGATGTTCATTAAGTTTATATTGTTTTTTGTTTTTATGTAGAAATTTACATCAATGATAACTATATGGGTATTTTGGACATTTTGTGCCTCTTATTAGAGAATTTTAATAAAGAGATCTACTTACAATTATATAAGAAAGTTTAGGAGTGGTGATTACAATTAATTGTCTCACTTTTAATTGTGAGGGCGTGTGTGAATAAGATTCTGTGAAACTGAATCCGAATTCATTTATAAATTGCCTCACTTTTAATTCACCATTTAAGACAAATTGAAAGCGACAACCGGCAACTAACCTGCCTGGCCGTAAAATCTCAAATGGGTTGTAGCATAGTCCTGATATTGAATTCCACCTTCCCCTGAGTTGGAGGGGTGCCGAGGGTTTGAGAGATTCTAAGAGTGGAACCAAGGGGATTGAAGGGAGCATAATAAACCAATCCCCTCCTCTACATATGCCAACCCAAACGAGTGCAGAAAATTCAACTACCTTATTAAGTTGAATTGACGTCACTTCTGAAAGTTTTAAATTCAATTCATTTGAATTTTTTAATTCATCTTAGTCATCATCATCATTTAAGCTTTCTCTCAATGATATGGGATTGTTTACATGAATACTGTTTTGCCATACTGTTTTGTTGGATGTCATATCAATCATTAATTTAATCTACACTTTGTCTTATATGGAATTGGTTACATGAATCATGTTTTACCATTCTGTATGTCATTTCCAAGTCTAGTCATATCTCTTCCAACCCCTTCACCTTGAAAATTTCAAACAACATTTATGAAATCTCTAATTGGGGTGGACGTATGCACATGCACATCTTAAATAAATCAGATTGAGGTGGATGCAGATTCAGTAAGATTATTAATAGGTCGGACTTTTTGAAATCCAAAACCAATTTAATCATATGGATTCAGACTATAATTACATTGCAATGATAGTCAAGACCCGTGTAGGGTCATTTACTAAAATACCTCTATAATTTTATAGATTTACTAAAATCTTTCCTATAATTTGTATTTTACTAAAACACTACTTATAATTTGCAATGGATTTAATCAATCTTCGATTAGATGATAGTGTTGACCCTAATATTCATTTAAATAAATTTAATCAAAAGAAAATAAAAACAAAAATACCATTTTTGCCCTTAATAAAACACAAACAACCACTTTATTGGCTATATTTGGTCAATTTTGTTTTTTGTATAAAGAAGTGTTAAGGGTATTTTTGGAATAAAAAATCATAGGCCTAATGAAAAAACAAACACTCCTTAATGAAAGGTTGATTAAGTAAAATGAAAACTCTAAGGTAGGTTTAAGTAAATATGTAAAACAATAAGGTGTATTTTAGTAAAAGACCCTAATAGAAACAACATAAGAGTATACAATTGTTTTATATTTTCAACTTTTTGAATAATTAATAATTATTCATATTTTATATACTACTTTTAATAACTTTTTTATAACACAAAAATAACAATAATTAATTTCAGTTAGGTTTATTCATCAAACTAATGAAACTAACCAACCAGATCAACCCGACCCAAGTTGGTTGGTTTTCTAATATTTTAGGCCGGCTTTGGTTCAAAAATTTCCCAACTCGACCAAGTTGGGTTAGTTTCGCTTTGGTAATTTGTAAACCATCCAAAATTAAACGACTTGACCATGGATATATATTAACATTTTATATTTAAATATAATTTTTAATATGGAAAAGTGGAAAATATCTCAAATTTCTTAGTCTAAAATGTTTTATATCATAAATTTATTTTTTAATAATTGAACCATAATTTTTAAAATTAAAATTTAATTTTTTAGTTTAAATCTTTTGAACCGATTGACCAAACCAAAAAATCTATCCAAACCGATACAACCTGAGTGAGTCAATTTTCACAAATGTAGCGGGTTTCAACTAACCAACTCCCCAACCTGATCGGGTCAATTTGGTTGCCCAAACAGCCTACAACCGATCCAAACCAACTCATGAACACTCATAATTTCAGCTAAATTAATAGTTTGATCTCTGATAAATAACAATAGTTTAATCTCAAATAAATATTCAAAATTTCTAGCGAAAATACACAATTATTGAAACTATATTGATAACAAAAAATACAATAATTAAAAAAATTCAATAGGTACAGAAAAAATATATTAAATTAGTGAATAAATAGTATAATCTCTAATAAATATTAATCAAAAAGTTATAACAAAAATACAATAAATAAAATAAGTACAATAAACAAAAATTAAAATTTTCAATAATAATCATTTAATCTCCAATAATCATTGAAAGTTTTATGTTAAATAACAAAACAAAAATAAATTTATACATAATTGTTGAAAATATATTTATCACAAAAACAGTAAATAATTACTGAACTGCAATAAATATTAATTTTATTATAAAAAATTATATAATAATTATAAAATAAGAGTTTAAAATTATTATTAATAAATATTATTTTTTTGAAAGTCATTTTCTCAGATTATTATTTATATAAGTGAAATTAGTTATTTTATTATTAAAGTTATTTCATTATGAATTATCTAGAATTGTAAATTATCATTAATTTCAATATTATGTTATAATTATTTTTCTACTTTTCAGATTTTTTTATTTTCTAACATAATTTCTTTATTTTAGCTATTTAAAATCTAGTTATGTTAAATATTTTTCTATTTAAATTATTTAGTTATTTAAAAACTTAAATAATATCTATAATATTTAAATTTAAAAATATTAATTATTTATTGAATTTAATAATCCATAAAATTATAATATATACTATTATTACGTAATTTCATTATTAATTTTGCAAGATATTAAATTATTATTAATTTCAATATTATGGTATAACTATATTTCTACTTTTAAGAAATTTTTTAAATTTATTACATAATTTCATTATTTTAACTATTTAAAATATAGATATGTTAAATATTTAAATAATATGTAAAATATTTAAAAGTTTTTTTGTTATTTATTGAATTTAATAATCCATAAAATTATAATTTATACTATTAATACATAATTTAATGATCCATAAAATTATAATATATACTATTATTACATAATTTCATTATTAATTTTACAAGATATTAAATTATTATTAATTTAAATATTATGGTATAACTATATTTCTACTTTGAGGAATTTTTTTAAATTTATTACATAATTTCATTATTTTAACTATTTAAAATATAGATATGTTAAATATTTAATTATTTAAATATTTAAATAATATGTAAAATATTTAAAAGTTTTTCTGTTATTTATTGAATTTAATAATCCATAAAATTATAATTTATACTATTAATACATAATTTAATTATTAATTTTGTAAGGTATTAAATTATTATTAATTTCAATATTATCTTATAATTATTTTTCTAATTTTAAGAAAATTCTTAAATTTATTACATAATTTCGTTATTTTATCTATTTAAAATCTAGTTCTGTTAAATATTTAGTTATTTAAATATTTGAATAATCTGTAAAATTTTTAATTTTTTTTGTTACTTGAATTTTATTTATTTAAGTCTATTACATATTTTGTTGTATAATTATTTAGATATTTATAATATTTTCTTACTTAAGATATTTACTTATTGAAATATTTAAATAATATTTTATTTTAATATTAAATTTTTAGTATTTGAATAACATTTTAATTGATAATCTGGAAAAAATTAAATTGTTTGTACATAATTTTGAGATATATTTTGTAAAAATATAAAAATATTTTTGTGTTTTTAATAAATATTTTAAAGTTATTATATAATTTGTTAGAATATTTAAATAATTCTTAAATTGTTTAATCCAAACTTTCTTTAGATAGATATAGATAAAAAGTGGGAAGGGGATAAATAGGAATTAAAGATAATTTGAAAGATAATAAGAATTAGAGTTAATTTATGAGAAAGTGGGGGATAGTAGGGGAGGTAGTTTAGGAGAATTTTTAGGAGAAGATATTATTTAGGTTATTGGGAAAGTGCATCTCATTGGTTGTTTCAAAAATGACATGGAATTAAAAAATAAAAAATTCAAGAAAAAGAGAAAATTTCTAGACTTCCTTGTTTAATATATATTATTTAGGTTATTGGGAAAGTGCAATGCACGGGATTTATTAAGCAAAGGATAAACAATAGAAGCACATAAGAGTATATAATTGTTTTATACTTAATTTTTAAATAATTAATAATTATTTATATTTTGGGTTCAACTACGATATGGGAAAGATATGATATCTAAAAATTTTTTGACTAATCAACTGGTATCATAAATGTGGTAGCCAATCAGGTGTTATTTATCAAAATTCATGGGTGGATTGATTGATCAAAACTCTTCTGATACCATATCTTTCCAGCATCATAGATTTTCCCTTATATTTTATATACTACTTTTAATATTTTTTTACAATAATAATAATAATAATAATAATAATAATAATAATAATAATAATAATATTTCAACTAGGGTTGTTCATCAAACTAATGAAACCGACCAACCTGACCAACTTGAACCGAGTTGGTTGGCTTTCTAATATTTCTGATCAGCTTTGGCTCAACAATTTCCTAACCTGACCAGGTTGGATCAGTTTTTCTTTGGGCATTTGTAAATAGACCAAAATCATATCTTTCTAGCATCATAGATTTTCCTAACCTGAGCAGGTTCAACAATACGAGAAAGTGGAAAATTCTCATATTTCTTAGTCTAAAATATTTTATATCATAAATTTAATTTTTAAATTTTGTTTTCAATAATGTCATTGTAATTTTTAAAATTTAAATTTAAATTTTTTAAGTTTAAATCTTTTGAACCGACTAACCAAACCGAAAAAATGACCCAAACTGATACAATCTAGGTTGTCCGATTTTCACTAATGGTAAGTCAGCTTCGGGTGACGAACTCCCCTACCTTACCAAGTTTATTTGGTTGGCCAAACAACCTACAACCAAAACAAAACCAATCCATGAGCACTCCTAATTTAAACTAAATTAATAATTTAATATGTCTCTAATAAATAATAATGGTTTAATCTCCAATAATTATTAAAAATTTATTGCAAAAATACACAATTTTTTAAACTATATAGATAATGAAAATACAATAAAAAATGAAAAGTATATTAAATTAGTCAATAAATAGTGTAATCTCAAATAATAGCTTAATCTCAAATAAATATTAATGAATAAATTAGAACAAAAATATAATAAATACAACAAGTACAATAAATTAAACTTAAAAAGTTAAACAATAGTAGTTTAATGTCCAATAATTATTGAAAAAAATCTGTTAAATAAAAACAAAATTAGATATATACATAATTATTGAAAACATATTTTTTCACAAAAAAACAAAAAATAATTAATTAGAATACAATAAATATTAATTTTAGTATATCTTAATATATAATAAATATAGATTATGATAATAAAATTATTATTAGTAAATATTATTTTTTTTGAAAGTTACTTTCTAGAATTATTAATTAATATAAGTAAAATTATTTATTTACAAAACTATTTAGTTATTTAAGTGTCTCATTATTTAAATTTGAAAACATTAATTATTTATTGAATTTAATAATCTATAACATTATAATTTATACTATTATTGCATAATTTCGTTATTAATTTTGTAAAATATTAAGTTATGATTAATTTGAATATTATGTTATAATTATTTTTCTAGTTTTAAGAAAATTTTTAAATTTATTACATAATTTCATTATTTTAACTGTTTAAAATATAGTTATGTTATTTCGTTAGTTAAAATATTTAGTAATTTAAATAATATATAAAATATTTAAAATTTTTCTATTAAATTTATTACATAATATTAAATATTTTCTTATACAATCAATTAGCTATTTTTAATATTTTGTTATTTAAGATTTTTAGTTTTTGAAATATTTAAATAATTTTTTATTTTTTACTATTTAATTTTTATTATTTGAAAAACATCTAAATTGAATTATCCGGAAAACCGTAATTTATATTGTTAGTACATAATTCCGTGATGTATTTTGTAAAAATATAAAATTACTAATAATATGAATATAATTAAATCGATTATAATTATTTTTTTTGTTTTAATAAATATTTTAATGTTATTATATATTTTTTTAGAATATTTTAATTTTTTAATTGAAACTTTCTTTATATACATATAGATAAAAAGTGGGAGAGAGGATAAATAGGAATTAGAGATAATTTAGGAGAAAGTGGGGGATAGTGGGGGTGGTAGTTTAGTAGAAGTTTTAGGAGTTGATATTATTTAAAGTTATTGGTGTGGGTGAGAGAGAGAGAGAGAGAGAGAGAGAGAGATTTTAGGTAATTTTTTTATGGGGAAGGAGAGCATCTCATTGGTTGTTTAAAAATGACATGGAATAAAAAATAAAAAAGAATTTTTAGACTATTGTGTTTCAGTATCTACTAACGGGGACTCGTGTGATGCACAGGATAAACAATAGAAACATGTAAGAGTATACAATTGTTTTATATAATAATTAATAATAATTTATATTTTATATACTACTTTTAATAATTTTTTTATAATAAAAAATAACAATAATTAATTTTAGATAGGAGAAATTTTTTAGACTTCCTTGTTTTAATATATATACCAGCGGGGCATGTGCGATGCATGGGATGGGGCACCTCTCCTTGTCCCTCGTCCCTGTAAGTCAAGACACTCTACCATGGTTTTCAAAACCAAATTGGACTAGATGGTTGGACTATAAAAACTGGGAATTGGTCATGTTTTACCCCAAAATTGCTTTTTGGCTAAAATCAGTTAATTTGGTCAGCGTACCACTGACCTAGGCAGTCGAATCGTCAACTCGAACAACAGTTTTTGGTCATTTTTTGCTTTTTTTTTAATTTTTAATTTTTTCTGTTAGAGCAGGTCATTCAACCTAAGAAATAAACCCCAAAATCGGTTCCCTATTTGGTCTGATTTGAAAAACCTTGCACTCTACTCCATCTCTACCCCAACCCTAGTGGTGGGGCAGATTCGGGTGCGAGGCACCCATTCCTTGTCGGGGATGGGGAATCCCAAAATTTTTTCCACCCTAAGGGAACCACCTTAAAAAAATCTAATTTATGAATATTTTACAAATAAGATTATGTGAACTTTGGGTTATTTTAGGAATTGGATTATGACAATTTGGAGGTATTTTTTTATAAATGAAATTATGAGATCCTAGGATTATAAGAATATGAGGAAAACTTTAAAAATCAATATTAAATCTATGGATAGTTTACTAATTTACCATCGGGTTTAGAAAATTATATGCAAACCCCATCCCTAATTTGGGGCAAAAGTATTTTCCCAATCCACCCTGTCTCTACCCTGTTCCCGTTTAAAATTTGAGAAAACTTGCCCCGTTCGGGGCGGGGCAAGGTAGGGCCCCAATTTTACAAGGAAAATTGTCATCCCTACAATTCTAAAAATTTTATATAATTAATTAACTAACAGTAAATTAAATAACAATAAATTACACTCTCTTATGATAAATTCAAAAAAATTGAAATTGTTATTGATTAGTACTAATGTATAGAAAAGTAATTATTTATAATAACAATAAATTAACGTAAATTATTTACATTTTAAGCCTAAATTATTTGCTATTAAACAAAGTAAATGTAACTATGGTAAATTATATTATTTTTAATTAAAACCAGGTATGGTCAAAGTCAACCAAGTGGTTTAGATTGGTGTGGATAGACTTAATAATTTTCTTAAATTGTTTAATAATTATTTATTGAAATAATAATAATGGATTGTTATTTAAATCATTATGAAACAATTTCTAATAGATTAATTTCCTAAATTTTTTAATAATTGTTTAGTTGAATAATAATATTGGATTATCATTTAAATAGTTTTGGAGAATATTCTTTCATAGATTAATTTCTTAATTTTTAATTACTTATTTAAAAAATAATTATGTATTATTAGTTAAAGAGTTTCCCTAAAGTATTTAATAATTGTTAACTATAATTATTGGTTTTATATAAATTAGTAAATTACGCTAATTAGTAATATCTTTTATCAATAATTATTATTGTAAAAATTTAATGAAAATTTTTAAATAATATTTCAAATATGATTTAGTTATTAATTTTTTAATATCTAAAATATTTAAAATTAGTTATTTACAATATTATTCATGTATTTAAATAATATCACTATTTAGTTATTTCAATATTACTTATTTATTGAATTTCATAATTCATAAAATTATAAGTTATACTATTATTACATAACTTCATTATTAATTTTGTAAAATATAAATTATTATTAATTCAAGTATTATGAAATCTATTATAACACTTTTCTACTTTTAATAAAAGTATTACATAATTTTGTAATATTATGAAATTAGTACATAATTTCGTTATTTTAACTATTTAAATTTTAGTTAGGTTAAATATTTAAATAAATTGTAAATTATTTAAAATTTTTCATTATTTAAATTTTATTTATTTTAAAGCTGTTATGTAATACTGAATATTTTGTTATATAATATTTTTATATTTAGTTCTTAAAATTTTTAAATAATATTTTTTAATTTTGAATTTATATTATTTGAATAATATTTAAATTTAATAGTTCATAAAATTATAATTTATATTGTTAGTACACAATTTCGTTATGAATTTCATAAAAGTATAAAATTATTAATAATATTAATATAACTAAGTCTATGATATTTTTTGTGTTTTTAATAAATAGTTTAAGTTATTATATAATTTTATTATAATATTCAAATAATTCTTAAATTTTTTAATTCAAACTTTCTTTTGCTATATATAGAGGAAAATTGTGGGAGAAGATAAATAGGAATTAGAGATAGCTTAGGAGAGAACTCTATACTAAATTAGTGATAATTTAAGAAATAAATACAAATTATAGATAATTTAGGAGAAAGTAGGAGATAGTGGTGCTGTGATGAGGTGGTTTCATGAAGGAACAAGGAAGGCTAAAATGAAGAGGGCTGAGAGTTCTCTATTGGGGTAAGGGAGAAAGCTCAAGTCATAGCGTGGCCCCATTTCTATTTCATTGTATCTTGAGAACATCATTAATAGAATCAAAACTTAAAAATTTACAAAGCAAACAATAATATAATAGGGTAAAATGCAAAAACCTCCCCTCAACTTTCTGACAATTAGAAACCTCCCCTATAGTTTCACTTTCGCAAAAACCTCCCTATTATTTTTAAAAAATTTGACAAAAACCTCCCTTCTGTCAATGATCATGATAGAAAACATGTATAGTTACGAAATTACCCCTAAACATCATCTACTTTATATATATATATAGATTGTTTTCTCAAATTCTACGTAGAACCTAGATACCCAGATGAGGGCCCCATTTCTATTTCCATTGTATCTTGAGAACATCATTAATAGAATCAAAACTTAAAATGCAAAAACCTCCCTTGAACTTTCTGACAATCATAAAAATCTCCCCTATAGTTTCACATTATCAAAAACCTCCCTATTATTTTTAAAATTATTTGACAAAAACCTCCCTTCCGTCAATGATCATGACAGAAAACATGTATAGCTACGAAGATCACTTTGTAAAATACCGTATTTGCCCACAATAACCTCCCAGCTCTTCTCTTCTCTCTCCCCACCGTCCTTACACAACACCGAACCACCCCCACACAGTCGGAACCTTCACCGCCCCTACACCGGTCAGGACCATATTAGTAACTGTCTTTGTAGTTGTTTGAGATAAGTGGGATAAACTAGCAAGGGAAAAGAACAAAAAAAAAAACCATTATTCTGGTTTGAATTGTTCACCTTTGGCTGGTTTAAGAATTATTGTATCACTGAGACAATCAATAATCAAGATCCATGTTGATTATTCAATTGTCATAATAACACAGTGGTAAAGAAACAAGTTTAGATTTTGATAAAAATTGGCTATTTGGTTATAGAAACAGAGGACCACTTTAGCTTTCAAAAACCGAGTGAAAGGGAGAAGGGCATGTAAGCACTGGAACTCCAATAACTCCTAGCATCTGTGTGACCTTCCTCGTCGTGAGCCTTAGTGATGGCTCTTCCTCGTCAGTTTCTGTTGGAATGTTCTTCCTACAACAGATGATCTCTAGCAACATGACCACAAAGCTATATACATCAACCTTCGTAGTGATTGCCATACTTTTTTTTTTTTGAGAGAGAAAGGTAACTGAATTCATTAAGAAAAGAGAAGGGCACACAAGAAGGTGTACACATATAAAGAAAAGAAAAACAAAAATAGGGATCAGATCTTTAGGAATTATACAGGAGGAAACTTTGAGTATAAATCTTCTAACAGAGCACCTAATTTTGCAAGTCCATCTACAAGAGCATTAAATTCCCTTAGACTCCAAATCAGATTTGCATTAGAAGCAGTCAGTAAATCCCTTGCCTCCGTTAGAAAGTGACCAAGTCTCCATGGTCCGGTCTCTTGTTTTCCTAACCATTTTATAGTGTTTGCTGAATCACCTTCAATGGAGAGGTTTTGAATACCTAATCTGTTAATTATTCTGATCCCTGTAAGTGCAACCAACACTTCTGCCTTGGTAGAATCTACTATGCCTACAGCCAAAACTTCTACCTAATCTGTTAATCTCTTGAACCACTCAGGTGAAACATACCTTTTGGTTTCCCTAATAATTGTATGAGTTCGACTCTGGTTATTCATCAGAAGCTTTGCCAATCCAAAGTCGGAAATCTTTGGTGTAAAACAATCATCAAGAAGTATAATATTTTCACAATGGATTATTTGGGTTCTGCACTCTTCATGCAAATACAAGAGCCCTCTTGCAACTCCAAACACAATATGGGTGCGTTGGTTCCAATCGGGCTTTGGAGTTCTGAAAAGGAAGCTTGCTTAAGCACCATTGCTCATGAATTCATACACAAGAAGTCGATGTTGTCCTTATTGCAATACCCAATCAATCAGACTAGATTCTTGTGGTGGGTCTGTCCAATAACACCTACTTCTATTCAGAACTCTTGCTTGTGCTCTTGAATTACTCTAACTTCTTTACTGCAACACCAACCCCTTTATAAACAGTTCCATAAGAATCCCTTCCCAACTCTTTGCTGAAATCGCTTATAGCTTCTTGGAGGTCTTGCTAAGTAAAAGAGGATGGAACTTCTACAATATTTCTTTCTGGTTAAATCGATTTTGGTTTATTGCAGTAAGCTAAGAAAACAAACAGAGTAGTTACAGCTATCAGTAGCAACTTAACAAAGACAAACCGAGCTACCCAAAAACAGCAAGATGATGAGGATCATTATCCTTCTCTTATCTTTCTTTACATGGAGATTGTCTACTCTTACTTTGAGGAGAGCCTTTCCGTTAATGTTTCTGTTTATCCTTCCATTTGAAAGTGGTAGAGTCTTCTTCCAACAGGTCTAACCTGTGAGAAATACAACACACCGGTGAGTGTGATCGCTGATGAGAAAAATGGAGGAGGATTGGCAAACAGAGTAACGAGAGCGAGACTGGGAAAGAGAGAGAGAGGGCGGATTGGGCAGCGATCCCAATGGCTTAGTTGCTTCTCTGTCTCCGACAACAATATAGCGGGATGATGTCGATGAGGGTAAAGGAGCTCGGTAGGGATGAAGAGAATAGCGGGATATTGGAAGGAGGGGTTGGCTCGGGTTAAACATATTTGGTAAAACTTGGCATCCATACTATCGTTAGAACAAATTTCCGTTAGTTTCAAAATCATGTAGGAGAGTGTAACGTGTTTGAAAACTATTGGGCGGGACAAAAAGCTTTCTATCCCTCTAAGGAACGATGATGTGAGTTCGGGAAAGATGACAATATGTCGACATGCATATTTTAAGAAAACAGGTGCAAATTAATGTGCAATAGGGTAAAATAGGTATTTGGAAGATTTTGATCATCGGTTTAACGTTTTTCGTCATGATTATTGATGGAAGGGAGGTTTAATTTTGTCAAAATTTTTAAAAATAATAGCGAAGTTTTTGCTAAAATGAAACTATAGAAGAGGTTTTCATGATTGTCAGAAAGTTCAGAAAAAGTTTTTATATTTTACCCTAAATAATATGCAAAGAAAACGTTGATGAGATAAATCAGCTTACAATCACAAGAGACGAGATTAGTTAGAAAGTAGTGGGGGAAAGTCCAGGTTTTGATACTAAAATCGGGAGTGGTGAAGGAAGATTTGGATTCATGGCAGGACCGTATTTCCCGAGAAGTTGTACCCTCGACAAACTTGGGGATGTAATTTAAGTTTAGCCATGCATTTGTAAAAGGCGATTGAAGTTTACTTACCTGGATAAGTAAAGTATGCATTGTGCAGCATATGTGAATGCGGAGGGAAAATACAGTTATTTAGATAGGTTTTGCTTTTGCCTAGAAGACACTTGTACATTGTTTGTGGATATGATATAAATGCTTACACATGTGGGTGTCAATGTGTTAATTGGTCTATTTTGAATTTGGCCACTAAAAATCCCAAGCCCATTTCAGCTTAAATCCATTTGGCATTTATTACTCATTTAACACTCATATCTACTGCTGTTCATGAATCGGGTTGGGTTGGTTTACTGATGCTTTTCTAATCGATCCGACCTAGTCGGGTTGCCTGAAAATGAAATCAAAAC
Organism: Nelumbo nucifera; assembly: GCF_055504915.1. Lineage (NCBI taxonomy): Eukaryota > Viridiplantae > Streptophyta > Magnoliopsida > Proteales > Nelumbonaceae > Nelumbo > Nelumbo nucifera. The sequence goes on from NC_142649.1 coordinate 148,770,110, forward strand.
CGACCCTGTGTTAGGCAAAATCGACCTGGTCGATTTGAGTTGGTTTGGGTCGGTTTGAGTACTTGAGTTGAGAGGCTAAGGGAGTAAGGACGGATCAAGTTAGAAGTTACCAAGAAAAGAGAAAGTCAAATTGTGTTAAAAAAAAAGACTGGAATTTGGAATTTTTAAGAAAGCTTCTAATCTAAGTCAAAAAGACACCTAATTGTAATTACCTATTTGGTGTAGGACCTTAGAGAATATGATCCTTTCTTTAAACCTTCCAAAAAAATGCAAGAAGCTATTAATGGCATTAATGGCATTCATTGTCTTGCAATGCTTGCCATTAGTGGCATTCCTAAAGAGAAGACTAGAAAGTAGAAACTATAAATAACTATAAGTAACTAGAAAGTAGAAACTAAATCGGTTCAGTTTCGGTACTTATAAGTAACTATAAGTAACTATAAATAACTATAAGTAACTATCGGTTCAGTTTCGACACCGACCCATCGGTTTATGCTTTTTAGAAACCCGAAACCGACCGACGCTAAAGAAAACCCGATCGACTCAGGTTGGGTCGGACCGGGTTGGTTGCTTTGGTCGGTTTGGATCTTCTTATGAACAGCCCTACTCATATCCCGGGCCTAGGCTAAGCATATGGAGTTATGGGCCTATCAACGTTTGGGATAGCTGACTAATCATTCATTCAAGTTGGTTCAAATAGTTTTGTATGGCATCGCAAGATTTTTGTATGTATTTATCTTGATTTGCATTTACCAAATTAGTATAATAATGGAATTTCTGAATTTGTTTTCAATTATGACTTTCTTTTTTAAAGAGATTTAGTAGTATTCTAATAAGGAGTGCTCAAATAGATTAGAAATTTTTTTATGAGGCATAAGGATGTAAAGAAGTCTATATAAAGAGTAGCTAGACCAAAGCTAGGGGAGTTCTATTTATTTTTTCTTAATTATCTAGTGAAAAATTGCTCTTCTTCCTGTTTTTTCACCTTTGGTTCTTTTCTTTGAAACTTCTCTGAACATAATTTGTTTCTGAACTGCACTAAGAAACTTAGAAAAAGCTATAGAACGTGCATATATTTCTTCACCGTAGACATGCAAGGTGATGAGGGTGGATTTGGCCCTCCAATGACAACGTGACATGTGGCTCCACAAAACCGCCAAACAACAACTCAACACCGTGTAAGCATACTTCGGAAGCACAACAGACAACTTGCCCCTACTGCGGACTCCTCGGCCTCACCTCGGCAGGATGACCTGCAGTTAGATCAGACGGCGTTAGGTCAGCATAAGAGGCGACCTGCCTTCGCTGACCTGGTAGTGACCCACTTAGTGGCCTGCATGACGTGACAGGCGAGCTCCTCCTCGAGTGAGTTGTCGCCTCCAACTTTCTCGGGATCATGACGCCACGTCGGAGGAGTTGATTATTGCTTCGGGCATGACTAAATAGGCACTACCTGCTTACATGGAGTCCACTTTCAAGCATGAAACCACCTTCAAACCAAACGGGTTGGAGATCTCAGATGTGTTTCGTGGAGCTTACAGTTGATGGCCTATATAAAGACACCCCCTTTCATAGAAAAGGTACGTGTGATTTATCTCTTACAGTTGTTTAGCTCTCTATCTCTCATACCATCAAATATCAATTCGTTGACTTAAGCATCGGAGTGCCCACCCCGAGTCAAGCAACCCAAACACTGATTTATTCTTCTTGCAAATCAACCAAGCGACCTCACCAGCCCCGCATCTAAGCTATCTGCTAGTAGGGAGCATTAGGTTGTGCACAATCAATTGGTGTCATGTGGGAACTCACTATACAAAAGCCTACTTTTCACCTCTCTCAAATTCTAAAGTCAATGGCATCCTCAAGCAACAACAACGCCAACAACAACACATGTGTTGACGGTATGGTCATAGGGGGTAGGACCAGCCCATGATGCACACTGAGGTCCCATCTATTACTATCGGGTGGTTCACCGTACCCCTGACCAAGCATGGCTTCTTGGCCACCCAAGGCTTGAACCTCCCACTGCCCACCATGAACGTGCCTCTCTCGTTGGTCGAGCCCTTTGTGGTTTCCACTGGGATCGATGGCCACTAGTTCAACGAGCTAGTGCAATACATCCATAGAATAGATCTACAGATGTAGCACTGCGAAGGTCTCGTTGCGACGATGGCTGGGGTGTAGCCACAACTTGCACCTAGAGTGCAAATCTAGAGTGCAAATCCAGAAACTGCAACAACAACAGTATCAGCAACAATAGTAACAACAATAGAATCAGGTCCAGGTCAGAACGTAAACCGAAATCAGTAATCCATTGACCAAAATCAGAACCAGGTACCTGATTCACCTTGCCGTCATGACAATCAGAGCCAGGTTCCCATTACGGAATCGAGTCGAATTGTGACGTCTGAGGCTACCATCTCCATTGAGGGATCTAGAAGGAGAGCTCCTCCAGTACGAGGCCCATGAGCCCGCCATGTTAGCTTATTTAGCTAAGGTCAGGGAGCTTCTCCCGTACTCCCACTCTTGGCACATCCAAAAAATCCCGAGGTCTGAAAACACCAAGGCCGATGCACTCTCAAAGATGGCCAGTGTGACAAACATTACAAAGATGACGATTTACATTGAAGACCTACCATGACCTAGCATAGAAAGGGTGGCAAAGGAGGTTGCTCCTATCTTGGCCGCGGAACCGAGTTGGATAGATCCATTGGTTGACTATCACGTCACGGAACCCTACCAACAGAACGCAATGCAACTTGGTGGGTAGAGCGATAGTCAGCTCGCTATGTGATCATTGGCGAGTAGTTGTGTCGTAGGTCGTTCATGCCCCCCTACCTATGTTGCTTGCGCCCAACAGAAGCGAACCAGGTGTTACACAAGATCCATGAAGGTCTTTGCAGAGGACACTTGGGGGTAGGGTGCTGGTCCATAACTCCCTACGACAAGGCTATTATTGGCCAACTATGAAGGCAGACGCAATAGAACTCGTTCGGAGGTGCGACAAGTGACAATGGCACACTAATATACCCACATCAGCCCGCCACTAACCTAAGGTACCTTACTAGCCCATGGCCATTTGCACAGTGGGGGATAGATATCCTCAATCCCTTACCACCTGTGATCGGGTAGAGGAGGTTCTTGGTGGTTGCAATTGACTACTTTACGAAGTGTGTGGAAGTAGAGTTGTTGGTATCAATTACAATTCGGAATGTGTAGAGCTTCTTTGGGAGAAACATCGTCTATTGATTCGGACTCCCTAGGGTGCTGATATTGTACAATGGGAAGTTGTTCTAGGACATCAAGTTCTAGAATTGGTGTATCGATGTGGGAATCCAGTAGAATTTCATCACAGTGAACCACCCCTAGATGAACAGTCAGGTCGAAGTGATGAATAGGGAAATACTCCGTAGACTCCTTCGGAAGACTCCAAAAAATAGTGTAGTGGGGACCCATCGGGGGGCCCCCAATTTATAGCGAGAGCGTTCTGAAATCGACAGCAGAGATGCATCTCATTCGACGGCTCGGATGAGAAGCACGATCTTTCAACACTTAGCAGCAAATTTGAATTTTGAATTTGCTTGCCAAATCGAGCCATGTCGGCACTTGGTGGTGAAATTCAAAATTCAAACTGGCGCACCGAATTCAAAATACGTGCAATAATCCTCCTAGACTGGGCAAGTGAGCCAAACCAAGCCGTGGAGGACTGACCAGATACGTCACTCTACGCCAAAAGATAGCGATGAACTACTCCCTTCACCGAGTTGACCTCAATTCGAGAGTGGGGGGCAATTGATGAGGGCAGATTTGGCCCTCCAATGACATCGTGACATGTGGCTCCACAAAACTACCAAACGACAACTCAACACCATGTAAGCGGAATTGGGAAGCATGACAAACACCTTGCCCTTATCGTAGACTCCTCGGCTGGACAACCTATAGTTAGACCGGACGACGTCAGGTTGGCATAAGAGAAAACCTGCCTCCGCCGACCTGGTAGTGACTCACTTAGTAGCCTGCGTGACGCAAAATGCGAGCTCCTCCTCGAGTGAATTGTCGCCTCCGACTTTCCCGGGATCATGATGCCACATCGAAGGAGCTGATTATTGCCCCACCCGCTTCTAGCGCGACTGGATAGGCACTACCCGCTTACATGGAATCCACTTTCGAGCATAAAACCACCTCTAAACCAAACGGGCCAAAGATATCGGACGTGCTTCGTGGAGCTCACGGTTGATGACCTATATAAAGGCATCCCCTTTCACAGAAAATGTACATATAATTTAGCTTTTACAATTCTCTAATTCTCTAACTCTAATATAATCAAATACCAATTCACTAACTTAAGCGTTAAAATACTTACCCTCAAATTTATTCTTCTTACATCTCAACCAGGCAACTTCACCAACCCGACATCCGAATTGTCTACGGCACGGAACAGATCGCGCATAATCACAAGGGATATTTATAATTCTTTGAACTAAAATTTGGACAGAACATTTGATTATATTCTCCATCTCTTATGCAAACTTTGCAACAAGATTTGCAAAAGCTAGCTAGATGCCGCAAGCAGTACTGTTAGCTAGCTAGCACGTTTATGTTGCTTGGTCCATAGGAAAACGATATCGAAGATGAAAGAAAAAAGGAAGTCCAAAACAAGTTGGAACCACCTTAGAATGGATGATGAACAGTATTAATTGTTGAACTCTTTGGGGCTCTGACAAGTCGCAATACAGCCACAGAAGGGTAGGGGTCATCAGGAAGGAGCAAGGAAGGTTCAGTGCTGGGTGTACAAAGTCCATGGGGAACGCGACGAATGGATATGGCTATCGCATGCAGAAGGCTTACGTGTGGCAAAAGGAATTGGGTTCCTCATCATTGGAATTGAACCTCACAACTGCCCATGTATTAAGCCTGTGAAATTAAGGCTGGAAGGTCAACCAACAAGAAATACGCCTTGGTATTATGGGTGCAATTTGTGGGCAGGTCACCCAAGCCCAGATCGACCCAGTTTGAAATTTTACATGGGTCTGTTGGTTTTTCGGTCCTCGGGCTGAATTTGGACCTAAGATTTCAACCTTATTTTATTTTTTGGGTTAACCCAGCCAAAGCCTTAAGTAACTTGCATCTAGTTCGAGCTCAATTGCTTGGTTTTTTTAACGAATACAAGTGGGAAAATCCTTAGATAGCCTGAATCTGATCCAAATTCAATCGGATCTTGTCCCAAAACAAATTTGATCAGCATACATACACATAAAATATATGTATATATTTTAGATTTAGTATTTTTAACGAACATAAGTGTGAGAAGAGTTTAGAATTTAATTTCCTTCTCATCCTTTGAATTTCGGAATGTGTGTATGCGTGGGGGTGAGTGGATATGAATTACGTAGCGTGTCAGAATATGTGATCCCGCTTATCAAGGCTGGCTGGCTGAGGAAATATTTGGATTCGAAAGGGATGAAGCCAAGCGGAGGAATAGGGCTCAAAAGGGTTGGGGTACGGTCGGCATGGCCAGCTGCAGCCACTACGAAGCTCTAAAAGTTGGCCGATGTCATGCATGGTCTGGTCGCTGTCGATGCTGAGATACTATTATAAGTGAAGCATCATCTTCAATTAGAGAGAGCACGCGACACGACACAAGCGAAGAATGACACAAGGCAAAGAGGAAGATGAGGAGGAGGCCAATCGTTCGTTTTCATCTATACACCCACAGGCCACACCCAATTAAATTGACGTCTAGCTAATACAGTTTTCTGTTGGATTCAGTGAGTTACTCAAGGTTCGAGCTAAAGACCCGCTCGAACGAACTCCTGGTGTGGCCTTTAACAATACATCGGCGCAGGTGCCAGAATGCATGGGTTACGTTCGTCTGTCTCCGGTACCCTCTCAGCCTCTCTCCCCCCTTCTTCCCAAAATCTAAAGAGAACTGCAGGCGAGGCCCGTCTTCTGAATTCTGATAGCTAGCTAGATAGGAATTTCGAATTCCTCCCTTAAATGCCGAAACTCATTTGTGGGTGATCAAATAGGAAACTTTTAATTTGCTGCCTAGCAGAAGGATATACGTACATTGACCATCATTTGAAGGAGCCATTACCATGATGAGGGCAATGGTGTTATGCGTGGTGGTAGTTCTGGTCTGCTTCCTCCTCATGGAAGAGGCAAACGCCACCCTCATTAGCTATCAGGCCATTCGTAAGGACGGAAGCTGCCCCAAAAAGAGTCCAAAGTGCAATGGAAAGCAAGTAGCCAACCCATACACCAGAGGCTGCGAAAAAGAAGTAGATTGAAGAATCCACGGCGGTGAAAAGGTGGGCAATAAAAAGGGACGATAAACGGAAAAGTCCTACGAATAGGGTGAGGAGAAAGTGTTAGGGTGGACCCGCCAATAGAAGGATTGGAAGAGGAATTTGGGCAACAGAAAGTGATCGTTCTGCCACATGCATGAAGGCTAGTTACTCCTCCGTCAACAGTTTCAAACAGCTGGCGAAAATAATCCAAATGGGATTTCCTACTCACTCTCTATCGTGAATTGGTAGTGTGAGGATAGATGTTCAGAAATCTGCATTAAGAGAAATCATAAATCTTTCTATTTATTCTTTGATTCTTTTTTATTATTTGATATCTTTCATGGTGTTTTTGCTTCTCATTAGTTACTTGCATTTATTTATCCACTTTTGGAATACATCAGTCATTTTTTTTTTCTATTTATCCCAGAGCTCTTGCTATGCTTTTCATCAATCAATTATTAGGGGTAACCCAGTTGGTGGCTGGATGAATTGTCTATCAGTGGTGGGATTTCGAATCCTGTTATTCTCATCTTTAAAAGGAAGAATTATGTGATAAGTTGAAGGTGTTGATGGATGTAACGTTATACTGTCTCTTCACTTGAAAAGAGTAAGGAGCCTTATGAAGTATCAGTCATTGATTAATACCAAAATCAAAGGCTGGGATAGACATGGTGGGTTTAGAATCAGAGTACCATGTGCAAGATTTCACAGTAAATCTTTACACTTTTTTAACTTTTTTTTTTGCTGTGTGTTCATGTACTTGTGGGACTTGGATCAAATCTTTATTATTTTGTATAACTTTGGAGATATGAACCGCACTACTCTTCATTGATTCGGTGAGAGCACGAAAAAAATTAAAAGCCCATGAGCTTGTTAAAATTTCTCATGGGCCTAAATAAATGTGACATATGTTGTGTCATAAGCATGCATGACCCAGGTTTTAATGGCATGGCCCATGAGCAGAATTGCTTCTTCAGTTCTTCAGAATGTGCTAGCTAGCAGGATGTGAACATGGACAAGGTAAGGCCCCTGAAAATTTTGTTCTTTAGGCTCCATTTGTTTGTGATACAAATACTGAATTGAGGCATTTATGTACTTCAGTTTGGATTTATAAGCGTTTGTCATACACAAATGTGTTGATTCAGAGAGCGAAAATAGATTTTCTAACAGCTTTGTGTTGTGAAAAGAGTGCATTTCTGTATCCATTTTTTGAATATAAAGTTGTGCTCTTTAAAAACTGAAATAAAGAGGCTTATTGATTGTCTTCATCGAGAAAGAGGAGAGACGCTGCTCCTGGGTTCCGCCTATGGTAATTTCTAGTCTTCATCTCTGACCACTACTTGGTCATCGCCATACTGACCAAACACCAGCAAATTTGTATACATATTTGTATCAATTGAAACAAACAACAAGAGTACAAAATCAGTGAACCCAGATGGCATTCATGAACCGGAAAGAATGCATTTATGCACTCTACATATTTACATTTGCATTGCAACCAAAGAAGGCTTTAGGATTAGTTTGAAAAGTGTACAAATATAAATATGCACAGTATAAATACATATAAAATACAAAATTTTACTCTCTATATATTTGTATTTGTACTCCTTTCAAACTGAGTCTTAGGTTGTATTTGTTTCGATACAAAAAATATATGTAAGTTTGGTCATTGAGCATAGGTGCAAAGATGAACCTCAAGGCTGAAATCAACTTATTTTATATTAATTAACTTTGAGCGCAAAGTTTGCTTCATTTTTAGGTGATAAACTTTACCACCATTTTGAGTGCAAAAACAGTAGAAGAAAATTGTTTTATTACTTCAATATTTAGTAGAAAAAATGCATTTTTACCAAACACCTGAAAAACTGAATCAACTGGAGTACATATTGGCTTTGGTTCTGCATTTACACTCTTACCAAACGCGGCCTTAACACAGGCACAGCACTGCAAAAATTGTATTACCCATTTTGGGAATTTCCGTGCATTCACTGAAGGACAAAAATACCCCCTTATCTTGAATTCTTGTCAAAACCAGACCACCTCCATTTCATTAATTCTCATTCACAAGTCTTCGGGGGTCCAAGCTAGTATTGATCACAATAAAGCTATATAGGCTGGGTTAGTTTTTTATTTTTCTGAAGACCCGCTCACACAGACTTTTTATGCAATCCTGAATTCCTGATCAACAAATTAATAAAAGCAAAAAGCCCTTTCCTTTGGCACAAAACAAGGTAAACCAAGCCTAATATATGTATATATAGAATAGGTAGAAACTCCGGCAAATATCAAATACATTTGTGCAGAATCAAGGAAGCTTTGCAAAAATTTGCGTCATAGGAGGAGTCGAGGAGAGATAATTGAACAGAACATACAGTATCATCATCCAATGGCCATGTCCATGACTAGAGTACTGCTACTATGCATGGCGGCAATCTTGGTATGCTCCTTTTTAATGGAAGCTAGCAATGCAGAAGAAGCCAGTAGTAGCGGCGAGAAGAAGGAATCCAGTTGTGGGGATAATGATCCAAGTTGCTCGCAAGGAAAGAGCGATGGGGAGGAAAAGAAGGAAGAGGAGGAGGCAAACGTTAAGCCGCACTCATCAGGCTCAGGGGATGCAACACAGGATGACGATGACGGGCATTCAACAGAAGATAGCGGTGGAGAAGTTGTAGTTGAAGAAGAGGATATGGTCGTTGTGGGACACTAGGAGTCTCTTCTCATCTTGCCGCGCACTTTCAAATCCAAAAATAAATAAATAAATAATCAGCTCTATTCTTCAACGGCTTTTTATTCTTCCATTCTTTCTCCATTTTCCACATGTATTAATCTGTTTACTGGTCTTCGTATTTCTCTGGCTACATGATTCCTCTGGTACTAAATTCTGTTTGATTTTTCGTGTGTCTAAGTCCCGAGTTCTACAGAATTTGACTGATCGGATCAAATATATTATAAAATCGAAACCATAATAAAATATAATTACCTGAAATGATCAACAATTGCAACTTTTATTAGTTCACAAAGTTGACAAAAAGGAACGTTATTCTTGATAAGGCACAATGGCCGAATTTGGATTAAGGACTTAAGGCTGAGATCAATGAATATTCCTTTTTTTTTTAAACAGGGAAAATTCATGATCCGTTTGGTTTGCCGTTGGAATCGAAATCAGAACCGAAATCTTTCGGAATTGGAATGGTCTATTTTGATAGTCTGTATGGTTCAAATAAGAATGGGAATGGGAATTGAACTCAGCAGGAATGATATTTCATTCTTAAAGAAGGGGAAGGGAATGGTCATCATTCCCTCAAATGATAAAATATCATTCCAGCATGAATGGAAATAGGATTCCAATTCCGCCCAACCAAACAGTTGGAACGGAAATAGCATTCCAAACCCTATTCTTTGAATTCCATACCCATTACGTTGATGAAATTATTCTTTATTTATATATTAGACATAGAAATGATCCTTCTAAAGTTCCACGGAGGCGTTGTCACACGGTTAAGGCAGGAGATGATAAGCTTGGAGCCGTGATCTTTTTTTGGATGAAAACGTGGCACCAAGGAGAAAACTTTAGTTGTTCAACGGATTATGCTGTCAACAAGCCTCTCCCTGCATGCTACATTAGTTCATATTAGGATACATGTGTGAGTGTACGAGGAGAAATATCTCCTATTAGAAAAAATGAAGGAGAGGTGCAAGGGTCTATATATAAGGATTGGTGTACAACTTATTAGCTTAAGTTTTGAGTCAAATGTGATATTGAATTCTTATGTATAAGTTCTATGCATGTGTGTGTAAGTTTTCTAGTTTTAGAAACTCTCTCCATTGCATACCAATGAATTGGTTGTGGGTGAGTTTAAATAGCCCCATATTTTATTTGTCTTTATTTTTAAAAATTAAAAAAGAAAAATGCAAAGCTCTAAGGGGTTGGAAAACAATACAAGGAGGAGAATGTTAAAAAAAATCGGGTGGTCACATTTGAGTATGTGACCCCCAAAACAAAGTAAGCTGGTTTTGATGACTGTATTAGGTATCCACAACTCTCTTTTACGGGGGGGTTGGCTATATGAATCTTCTTTCATTAATCTGGTCCATGTGTCATATCCATTATTAAATTATGAGCACTTAAATTCTTATTACTTCAATCCATGTCCTTTTTGGCCTATCCCTAATAGCTACTTCCATTTTTTGCATATTACCACCCATGTCAATTAGTCAGTATCTCCCAAATAGTGAAATGCATAAAAGAAAAACTAGATAAAATCCAAAAGTTCGCATCATGTTTTATCATCTGAAACAATTAAAGTCCATCAGATCTTAATATATAGTGTGTCATTGAGCCTAGGGGTGGCAATTTATCCACCCAACCCAACCATTAATTGATGGGTTAAGTTGTATCCATTTAATCATTAGCAGGTTGGGTAACCCGGCTTCGGGCTGTTTAGAAGCTCAAAAGCCTGAACTTTGGGCTTTTCCTGTTTGGCAATAGAAAGATCTATTGGGGCCCACCTTGAAAAATGTATGTGGGCTCCACATACATGTCCACACATGGACCCACATGCATGTCCACTAGTGGCATGTAGGGTCCACCTTGTAAAATGTATGTGGGCCCCACATACATGTCAACCAATGGTATGTGAGGCCCATCTTGAAAAATTAATGTAGGCCCCACATACATGTCCACACATGGACTCCACATGCATATCCACCAATGGCATGTCGGGCCCACCTTGTAAAATATACATGGGCCCCACATACATGTTCACCAATGGTATGTGGAGACCACCTTGAAAAATGTATGTGAGCCCCACATACATGTCCACACATGGACCCCACATGCATGCCCACCTTGAAAAATGTATGTGGGCCCTACATACATGTCGACACATGGACCCCCACATACATGTCCACCAATGGTATGTGGGGCCCGCTTCGAAAAATGTATGTGGGTCCCACATACATGTCCAGACATGGACTCCACATGTATGTCCACCAATGGTATGTTGGGCTCACCTTATAAAATGCATGTGGGCCCCACATATATGTCCATCAATGGTATATGGGGTCCACCTTAGAAAATGTATGTGGGTCCAACGTGTTAAATGAAAGGTTCGTTGGCCCATACACAAGACATTCATATATACATAACACACATATTTTCATCACATTACCAAATTGTCTTCTAACTTTTATAGTCTTTCATGAGATCTATGAAAAACATTTCAACCAAATAATCTTTGGTCTTCCAAGATCTATTTGCAAAAGCTTACCCTGTCTTTTAACTATTAGATCTTGTAACAGATCTTCTAGAAAAGACTTGCCAAACAGACACTTAATGGTTTGGGTGGGTTGGGTATAGGTACCTAATGGGTAACCATTAAGTGGAAACAAGATTCAAAATATCGATATAGGGCGATACGCCGGTAGGGCGTATCGGCTTGTATCAGTATTGTTTTTCAAGTGTTTTTTTTTTCTGAAACTGGTTCAAAGGGGTCGGTTTAAGGTCGTGTACTCTCTAAACTACTTGTCGACCCGAAACACCCCCTCTAGGGGCATATCAGGAAGGCTCCAATACGATACATATTGGTTGATACGGACCGATACGTGACGAAATTTTGATCCTTCAATGGAAACAATAAATTGTTGATAATCAAATTTAATGCTTGGAAATTAAAAAAGAATGGAAATTCTTTTTGAATTGTATTATCTAGACCTCGCAAAAAAGTTGACCCAACCCAACCCAACCCAAAAAAAATAGGGTTATGGTCTCATTTTTAGCTACTTGAATTTGAGAATCACCCGACCCGGCCCAGCTTGGAAAAAACTGGGTTGGGTTGGGTTAGGTCATGGGTCAACCTACTAACCAGATTGTTAGGTCTAATTGGGACTATTTGTGTATTCTTAGAAGCTTTCTCTTTCATCTTTACTATTTAGTCTTCGCTCTTTATCGTTTACTCTTTCGATTGTTGAGTGTTCAAGTTTTTTTTGTAATTTTTATGGTTACTTCCTTTATTTTGACATTTTTCATGTATTTCTTATTTTATAAAATTTCTGTTATTTTTAGGGATGACCCAAATTGACCCGTGGGTCAATCCTAACCCGAACATTTAGGTTTAGGGTCTATCATTTGCTGACCCAACCCATTGTGTCTTGACCAAACCCAAACCCGACCCACCCAACCCAATTGCCAGGTCTACTATTATCTCTTTTTAGTCCAAAAGAATTAAAGCAAAGAACTCATTGTTGCCCCTTTTTCTTTCTCACCCTCTATTTTCTCTTCTTTTCATTTCTCTTTCTTTCTCTCTTTCATCCCCGCTGCCTCTCTATTTTCTTCATAATCATACTTGCAAAGTTGTCATCACCAATGTTTAGGAAATTGGGCCAAACTGACTAGTCGAACTGGTTAAACCATGACAAGGACCCTGGCCGGTTTGGTCACACCCAATGACCATATTTTTCTAAAAATCCGGTGAAAATCATAGATTGCTTGCTTTAACCAAAAAACCAATGAACCGGTCCCAATTTCATGAAACCGCCCAGTTCCTTAAATTATTGAAATTTTAAAACATGTTTAACAAGCCTTGAATCCATGACCTCTTATTTTCATATACAAAATACTGCTTAGTTACCCCTAATCCACCTCTTTACTTATTCTAATTAATGGCTCTTTATTATACATATTACTTTACTAAGCACATATTTTAAAAAAATATATAAATTAAGAGACTTAAACCCTAGTTATTTACTTTAATAACTAAGGAATATGCTATCCATCTATCATAGTTAAGTATATTAAAAGTTATAAAATATATTATATATAGATTTATATGACTTGTAGTATATAGGGGTGTAAATGGATTGAATCAAGCATTATCCAAATTTGAATTCGGTTTAAATTTAACCGATTAATTATTTTAGGTAATTAATAAATATATAAAATAAATAATGTATTTATATAAAGTATATAAATATATAAGTTATTTATATAATTTAATTATTATATATATAATATATATATAAATATTTTATATATTATATATAAGAATTAACTAATTGATCGAATTCGAATATTTATCGAATCAAATCAGGTCATATTTGAATTCAATTTGATTATGTCAAATCTAAAATTCAAAATTGGATTTCAAATACCGTTGACACCCCTAATATTATATACGTATATGTCTGGTCCAGTTCTCTATTTATTTGAACATTGGCCATCACACAACACATCAAAGTAGTATAGTTCAACCACATCTGTTGTGACAAAAGCAGAAAATTTAACCCTCATTGTTGATCTTGTCTCCGTTTGAAGAACTCATGGCAACACCAAACAATGATCTTCGCTTGATTCAGGCCACACATGTTGATTGCAAGTAATAGAGGACTCGTTAATCAACGCCACCATCATCAGCGACACCACTGAGATTTTTCATTTTCTATGTATTTTTCAAATCACTCAATCTCTATTGTTTTTTTACATTTTTATGTTTTTTTGTCTAGTTTTCTATATATTTTTTGCACAGTGTCTGTTATTTTTTATGTAATCTCTACTTTTTTATGTTTTTGTATTTCTGTTATTTATCTTTAATTTTTTGTGTTTATATAATTTCTTATATTTTCCAGAAATTTTTGCTATTTTCTATAATTTTAGTTTTTTCTAAGTTTTTTTTAATATTTTTCTGTATGTTTTGTAATTTTTTGCATTCTTTGTATTTTTTATGATTTATGTATTCTTTCTACAATTTTCATTATTTTTCAATTTTCTACACTTCTCTATAATTTTTGCTATATTTTCCTATAAATTTCTTGCATTTTATTTATTTTTTCATAATTTCTTAATTTCTTTTATGTTTTAACGACTTAAAAAATTAATGGATTGGACATATTAGATTGGGTTTGGATTCAATCCAACCCATTTATTTTTCTGAGTTGAAGCTTGATGATGCTAGTTTTGGCAACCCCCAGTTGGCTAGTGACTCAAATGCTGATTAGGGGTGTGCAATCCGATTGCTCTCTGGTCATCTAACTACTTCCTGGTGGTTAATGACTCGGAGGCCGAAGTGGAGGATTTCTGTCGGATGAAGACTTAGATGTCGAGCTGACTAGGCCGAGTTGTGGGTAGATCGAGTGCCGAGCTAGGTAGTTCTTCAGAGAAACCTGCAAGGAATCAATGTCAGAGTGCCCGGGTTGCTTTACCCGGGGTGGGCACTCCGATGCTTAAGTTAGTACTGTATTATGGTTGCGAGTTGAATACTTGAGTGTAAGTAAGCTAGTGAGCAAGTAATCGCGTGTACCTCCCTATGTCATTGGGGTTGGCACCTTTATATAGGCTTTGTTTGGCATGGGCTTTACGCACTACATTTGAGATTTCCGGGAGGTTGCCCAACCGATCCGAAATCCCCGAAGGTAACCGCCACGCATGTTGACCACCCTCCAGAACACTCGGGGCATGGGCCAACTTCCAAGAAATTAGGGAGTGTCGGAATATGCATACTGAATTTCTTGGCAAGAATAACTCGCAGGTCGCCTCCTGGACCTCAATCAGGTCGGCAAGCCCTCGAGGGAGGTCGCTCTTCACATCGAGGTCACATCGGCCAGTGATGAGGTGCTACAGGTCGGCCCTAGACGAGGTGCTCCTAGCTTACCTAAGTTGTGGTTGAAGTCGCTAGGTCGGAGTGAAGACGAACCGCGATTTGGGATTCCAAATCATTGCTTAGGTGGTGTCCATGTGTCATCCAGCTGTTCCAAGATTTCATGTGTCACGACATGACTGGAGGGCCAAATCCACCCTCATCAATTGCCCCCCACTCTCGAGTTGAGGACAACTCAACGGAGGGAGTAGATCGTTCCTTTTGGCTTGGAATGACTGTTTGATGTGCTCGTAGTTGTATGCATTGGTCCAATTTGCTTCTCAGGTCGAAAGAATTCAAGTGTTAGCAGCCTTACGTAGGACCTTGCCATCTTGATTTTCAAGGCACGAAAGCGGACTTCTCTACTCGATGAGAGGTGAAGTAGGTATCTCGAGGACATCTACATTATTAGGTATGCAACTATCAAGGGGTTCTGCAATCCAACCTATTACCTCAAGAGTGGAGCTCATCATGCCATCCTCAAGGAGTTCCAACCGCATGACTGCTTTATTAGGTCGCTCCACCTAGGTAGACTTCAACGCAGTATCACTCAAACTGGTTCTCAAAAGAGTAGCCAATGAGTTCGACGCGGAGCCTAAAACCAAAGTGAAGAGATCATCCAAGTTTGCATCCGTCATGGTGCTGAGAGCGAACTAGTCTTTCCTTTGTTCTCTTTCTCATGTTGAATGTGAATTGCTTTTTATTTCACCCATGCAAAAGAGGCAACTGGGCCTTATGTGGTGCTGAGGTCTTTTATCAGCTCAGCATCTTAGCCCTTAGGCTCTGGGAGCGACTCGCGGTCCACTTTCCTTATTCTTGATCTTGCCCATGCCAAAGAGGTGATTGGGTCTCATGTGGTGTCGAGGTCTTTTATCAGCTCGGCACCTTAGCCCTTAGGCTCTGGGAGCGACTCGCGGTCCACTCTCCTTATCATTGATCTTGCTCATGTCGAAGAGGCGATTGGGTCTCATATGGTGTTGAGGTCTTTTGTTAGTTTCGCACCTTAGCCCTTAGGCTCTGGGAGCGATTTGTAGTCCACTCTCCTTAACATTATTTAGCCGATGTGCGGCCTGACCTTTCCGCCTAAGCGAGTTGTCATTCTGTAGTAACTTCTCATATGGCTGCTTCTACGTCATCCCATGGGATTATCTTTCTGGGCAAGTGCTTGCGAGACTACTGTGTTCGTATTCTGCTGTTGTATACATCGAGCTTCTCCCATCGACCTTCAATCCCGGCGGGAACCGCTGATGGCTCTACTGCGGGAGAGGGTCGTTCACATGTGGTAGTAGGGTATCTATCTGAGGCACTAGGAATGTTGAGCTCGACCTGAACTTGTTTGATTGTCACAGGGGAGTCCTTAAGGTTCATCACGGATGTCTTTGCCCCCCAGTAATTGATATTCGTTCTGGATGTTGGTGCTGCTCAAAAATGTCTTTGAGTTCATAAAAAATGGAAATTAGAGAGTGAGAACTTAAATTTTTAACAGATGAGATCTTTAGCTTTCTGGAAGATGAGGACTTATTCTTTTAGAAGGTGAGAACTTAGCTTCTTGTAGCGTTTCCCACAGACGACGCCAATTGATGATGCTAGTTTTGGCAGCCCCCGGCTGGATGGTGACTCGGATGCTTATTAGTGGTGTGCAATCCGACTACTCTCTGGTCGTCTGGCTACTTCCTGGTGGCTGATGACTCAGAGGCCGAAGTGGAGGATTTCTTCCGGATGAAGACTTGGATGCCGAGATGACTAGGCCGAGTTGGGGGTAGATCGGGTGCCGAGTTGGGTAGCTCTTTAGAGAAACCTACAAGGAATCAATGTTAGAGTGCCCGGGTTGCTTTACCCGGGGTGGGCACTCCGATGCTTAAGTTAGTATTATTATGGTTGCGAGTTGAATACTTGAGTGTAAGTAAGCTAGTGAGCAAGTAGCCGTGCATACCTCCCTGTGTCATTGGGGTTGGTGCCTTTATATAGGCTTTGTTTGGCGTAGGCTTCATGCACTGCATCCGAGATTTCCGAGAGGTCGCCTAACCGGTCCGAGATCCCCAGAGGTAACCGCCACGCACGTTGACCATCCTCCAAAACACTTGGTGCATGGGCCAACTTTCGAGAAACTTGGGAGTGTCAGGATATGCATACCGAATTTGTCGGCGAGCACAACTTGTAGGTCGCCTCCTGGACCTCAGTCAAATCGGCAAGCCCTCGAGGGAGGTCGCTCCTCGCATCAAGGTCACATCGGCCAGTGACGAGGTGCTACAAGTCGGCCCTAGACGAGGTGCTCCTAGCCAACCTAAATTGTGGTCGAAATCGCTAGGTCAGAGCGAAAATGAACCACAATCTGGGACTCTAAATCATCGCTTAGGTGGTGTCTATGTATCATTCAGTTGTTCCAAGATGCCATGTGTCACGACATGACTAAAGGACCAAATTCGCCCTCATCAAAGCTCAATCCAAACCCAACCCATCTAAACCCACCCAATTGCCATTCCTAACTAACCGAGCCTTAAAAAATAATATGTATTGCATGATTTTCACCAGGTAACCAATAGATTTTGATATTTTCAACTGATCGAACAGATCTCACCTAAATCTGCCAATTGTGAAAACCCTTAATTGACTACATGATGGAAAAGTTCACATCCTTGATCTGATAAAAATCACTCTATTTGCCCACAATTCCTAAGATCTGGTATCCGTATAATATATGCAGCGTAAAAGGGAAAAGGAGAATTTACTTTCCACCCATTTAGCACATTACACTTCCTTACCAGAATCTCTTTTAAGCTAATAGGAAAAAAAATCTCTGCAAGAATGTCTTGCTTTCTTAAAAATAATCGTTCTTTATTATTAATTCAATAATTTAATAATCATTTATAGAATTTTAAAGGTTGAAACAACTACCTCAAACCCTAAATTCACTATTATACAGTAACATCTCATCAACCCATTAGTCCACTAACCCCTAACCACTAAACATATATGACAAAATGTAACGTAACGAAAATTTGATTTGATTGGATAAGAGATTTCTTTGATCCCTTTTCCATTCTCTAAACAGTACAGAATCGTAGACAACCTTCGAAGATTTCTATTACACATGATACTTCAAAATTTTCAAAGGCAAAATAGCATATTATGAACAAAAGAGTACAGCGTCTTCTCCATCCATTCAGGAGTATTAAAAACAACATCAGCAATACAAAGTTCATCAAAAATTCATTCCTATTTGTTAAGAGGACAAAAGGTGAAAATGGAAAATTAAAAATAGGTTCGACCTGCTTAAGTTTTGTGATGAATGGGGATATGAGTCAATAAGTAAAAACTGAGAGGTTTTAGTATTTAACTAAAATCTAAGGGAGGTAACAATTGATGGTGGATCAGTTGGTAGGATCTCTGACTTGCGTAGAGACTTGGGATCAAATCCCGTTACCATTATTGTGTAACCCCATTAAGCAAAAAATAAATAAATAAATAAAGTAAATTATAGAACCCTATACTTTGGGTATAATGCCAAAACTATCCTTCCGTTAGTTAAACTTATACGGTGTCATTAATACCGCATAAATTATTAAAGGATTGTTCATTTGCACTAGGGGTGCTCACGGTTCGGCTAACCAAATCGTGGGGCACTTTTTGTAACCGAACCAATAGTACTAGTTTTTGGAAAACCGGTAACCGAAACTGAACCGAAACCTATCGGTTTCGGATAACCAATAATTAACTGGTTGACTGGTTCGGTTAACCATTGGTTTGGTTCGTTGGTTTTCGGATTTTTATTTTTTATAATATAAATTATAAAAATATATAAATATATAATAAAATATTGAAAATATATAAAAAATATTATATTTTAAATAATAAATAATATATCATATATTATAAATATATTTTTATATATATAATGCATATTTATTAATTTATAATATATAAAAAATATATATAATATACACAAATATATATAAAATATATAGAAATATATGTATATTGGTCAGTTCGGTTAACCATCGGTTTTCTATATTAGTTAACTAAAACAAAACCGATACCTTCGATTTTTTAAAAACATCGAACCGAAACCGAACCAACTGGTTTGGTTAAACGATTTTTCGGTTTGGTTTTGATCGGTTTTTTCAGTCGGTTCAGTTTTTCAGTTTTTTTTTTTTTTGCTCACCCCTAGTTTGCACTAAATTTTGAAATTTGAATGCATTTCAAACTATAATAATTACTTTAAAAGGTATATTGGACTTGGTGAACTTTTCTTGGTCCTAAAGTAAGAGTGTAGAGAATGTAGTTATGAAATATGAATGTTGAATTTTGAAAAGTAGCAAATGACCATTTTTTAACCTTGGATATGAAAAGTTTGTTTAACCATTTAACAAATTCATTAAAAATAATT
Source organism: Nelumbo nucifera (assembly GCF_055504915.1). NCBI lineage: Eukaryota > Viridiplantae > Streptophyta > Magnoliopsida > Proteales > Nelumbonaceae > Nelumbo > Nelumbo nucifera. The sequence continues at coordinate 148,789,417 of NC_142649.1, forward strand.
GAATATTTTTAAAGAATCAATCATTTGATAATTAATTAATTATTAACTATTAATTAATTAAACAATTCATTAAATATTTTTATTTTAATAAGTACATCCAATAATTATATAATTTTTTTAAATAATTAATAATTCTAATAATTTAATTAAATAATCACATAATAAGATACTAATTATTTATTATTATGAAATATTTATTACATAATAATTAATAATTAACAAAAATAATAAACTAAATAAATAATTGATAAAATATAAGTATTAATAATCAATTAATTATTAATAGACCCAAAAAGTCAACCCAACCCAACCTGAAAAAGTGGGTTAGGGTTCCCTATCCAATGACCCAAACTAAAAGATGGCATGGTTTGACTTGATTCGAAGAGAATTTAGGTTGGGTCATGGGTGACCGCTAGGTCACCAATTTTTCCAAATCAGCATTAACCCAAGTGGTTAAACCCATATTTTTCATAAAAATTATTAACTTGGTCAAAGATCAATTGACTCAGATGGTTGAACCATTGATCGTGGGTTGACCCTAACCTAAATGTTTAGGATTAGGGTCTAGCCTTTGCTGATCCAGCCCAACTTGAAATAACCAACAAATCCAACTCGATCTTGACCTGACTTGACCTGATTGCTAGATCTAATTATTAAAATAAAAATATTTAAGCATTTAATAAATGATTCAGTATTACTTACAAAATGTTTTGTCATGGTTTTCAAACTGTCGTTGACCTGGATGGTTGGACTGTTAGGCCTAATAAACCGTCTAGGCAATCGGTTCTATTTGACCCCAAACCCAGTCTTATATCAAAAAGCATTGACTTAGTCAATGACCCGTTGACTCGAGTGATTGAACTATCGATTCATTCAACCTGATGAATGGTTTTGACCGTTTTTTTTTTGTCATTTCAATTATTTTTTGTTTTTAAAATTGTGATGGGCCATCCATTTAGACTAGATGGTTGAACCACTAACCCAGAAACCAGTGTCCAAAGCGATTCCAATTTCGGGTTAGTTTTTAAAACATTTGGTTTTATTATTTTGTTATTTTTATTAATATGTTAACATTTAATATTATTTCTTTTATTTTGTTATTTTTGTTAATAACATTATTATTGATAATATTATAGAAAGAAGGAAGAAGGGGATTATTGTTCCATGCCCACGTGGGGTCCTCAAAGGAGAAAGTGTTTTAAGGGTATATTTGGAAAAGAAAAACAACATTGTGTGAAAGGATTGGTGTGATCCGTACATTAAGGCTAAAGATTAAAGAGTGAACCAAACGCTCTTAAAATGCAATTTTTGTACATTACCCTTTAAGACTTCATCGTTAGGCACTATCGAACAGGCCCAAGTTAGTCAAGGGACCAGCCACTTCTCCCACGATTAGGGGTGTCAATTGACCAATTTTGGATTGGACCCAGTTCAAACCAAAATCACTTTGGAGGGATTGGACAGACCAACAAGACATATTGAATTGGACCAGTCCAAACTTAATGGTCCAAAGTATTTATTGGATTGGATTGGACCTGGTCCATCCATAATGAATTTCTATTGGATTGGATTGGATTGAGCCAATATCTAATCCATTGAAATAGAAGATAAGAATATAGGTGTCAATGGACCACATTTTGGTTAGAATTAATCTAAATTAAAGTAAATTTGAACAGATTGAACAGTTCAAACATTGAACTAGACTGGTCTAAAATGGTCCAAAATATCCATTGGATTGGATTGGACCTAGTCCATTTGTAATAGATTCACATTGGACTGGATTGATTGGACCAAATCCAGTCCAATTAACATCCCAAACCACGACGACGTTCTCACATGGACAACATTTAAAAGGGGCTATGCTGGCTAATCCCTACAAATAAGTAGAAGAGAGTTCAACAAAAAGCACTTCGCCAGTGAGGGTAGGAAATAGCCGACAAAGTAAAATCATCACTAGAGAATGGCGTCTCCAAAAAAACAATAGCGTTGAAATGCCATCATAGTCCCTTTTAAATGGTATTAAAAATCTAAATCTGTTAATTTGCTGTCAATGTGAGAATATCATCTTGGGGAGAAGTTGACTTCGCCGGTGAGGGTAGGAAATTGCCGACAAAGTAAAATCATCGCTAGAGAATGTTGTTGCTGAAAAATAGTGTTGAAATGCGAGCATAGTCCCTTTTAAATGTTGTCCATGTGAGAACATCATCATGGGGATAAGTGGTTGGTCCCTTGACTAACTTAGGCCATGTTTGGGAGTTCTTGTGTTAAAAATAAGTGTTTATTCGATTAACCACTTATTTGCATTTGGCACCCAACTTTTTCAAGTGTTTATTTTAAAAAATAAGCACTTATTTCATATTGGGCGTTTGGTAGTCTTTTTCTCCAATGAGCACTTAAATAAGCTTTTGTGACTATTTTGTCTTTCATTTTTTTTTCAAATTTTCAAAATACACCCTTATGAAAATACCTTTATTAAATTAGTTTTATAAAAATACTTTTATGAAAGTATTTTTTCGAAAGCACTTTTATGAAATTAATTTTATAAAAGTACTTTTACGAAATTACTTTTATAAAATTCAACTAGGGATCATTTTGGAAGAAAAAAAATGAATAAGTGCTTATTGTATAGGCACTTAAAAAGAGCTGGAAATTTGGGCTTAGAACATAAGCCCTTATTTTTAAAATAAACACTTATTTTGGGCTTATTTCCCAAACACCAATAAGTGCTTAATGGTGCGGTCCCGACCCAAATAAGCACTCCCAAACATGGCTTTAATAACTTATACAATATTAATCAGATCGTATAAATTTAACTAACAAAAGGGTACGCAGTTTTGGCATTATGTAATGTTTAACTAAAGGAATACTGATGGAGATGGACCCAAGTGTCTATTTTTGAGAGTTCAAAGTACTCAAGTGTTGAATTGAAAGTTCACTACCCCAAAAGTACAAGGTACATATAATTTACCTAAATAAAATAAATCCTAGGGAGGAATAAGTAATTTATCTATATCTTAATTGCCACCGTGCACAAGAATCTATGCGTGACTATAATATGCTTCTCTCACATGAATAGAGTGGACCCAATCAAAATAAATGCAGTAAAAAAAGATAAATTGTTGAAACCCCCCTAAAATTTTTTTATCATTGTTGAAATCTCCCCTAAAGTTTAGTAGTTGCAATTACCTCCCCTGAACTTTCTAACACAGTTATAAATAGACCCCATTTTTCTAACCAGAGGCACAGAAATGTCCAAAATATCCATACAATTACTATAAGGCTGATTTACACAAAAAAAAAAAAAAAAACAATACAAACTTTATAAACAACAAAAAAAATAGAGAAATTATGCATCTTTACCTTTGAGCTTGATATCAAGGGCAAATTTGGAAAATAGTTCTAATTCAAAAAAAATGGTTTGAAAGGTTTTGGTTGACAATTCATATGAAAGAAAATTTGGAAAATAAACATTTTTGTCTAATTTAGAAAGTTCAGGGAGGTGATTGCAATTATCAAACTTCACGAGAGGTTTCAACAATTACCCAAAAAGTGTGATTTTTCATCATGTACAACCTCATTCTTACTGGCCACCAATTGAGTTCAAGGTTTAAAATTTCAATACAACATGTTTGGCATCCATTACAATCCCAAATAGGATGCAACTTAAATTCCGTCTATTTTGAGGAAGACGAAGACCTCCAAAGAGATCACTCTCAATTACCAAAGATAATTCTCATAATAATCTAATGAAGAGGAGAATTACAACTTAAATACACTCTTGAACAATAACAAATTCCTAAAGACTTGATCTTCAACAACCTACGTATCCCACTGAATGCAACCACTCTCTACGTAACTACCAACATTGACCCCACAAGACCCAACGTGAATGCGGCAGTACATGGACTTACAAGGTCTCTAACCGTCTCAATTAGTGCGTAAAGATTTCAACTAACAACCTTTTTATTCTCTCCCTAATCCCTAAATAAGTGGGCTCACTAATGGATATGATCATTTTTTACCCCAAAAAGAAAAAAAAAAAAAAAAAAAACTACTTCTGCTGGATGCATTGCTAAGTGAGAAATCTTTGGCTTCCACAGGGTTCTTCCTGCAAAGCACCCAAAACCTACGCTGTTACAACTTACAGGGAGAGCCCTTTTGATAGCCCAGGCTGAGAACTAGTCTGTCGGACAGCCCAAGTTTTTCTCTCACAGGACCCATTTAAATACGAACACGTCATTAGTGGAAATCAATTCAAAATATTACGTGGATTTTTTTAAATTTCCATTGCTGGTGTTTCCGTTATTTCATATGGGGTTGCAAGTTGCAACAGAAGATGTGCACTGAACAAAAAAAAAGAAACGACATTCAGGGTACTGAAAAATAGATTGGCAGGTAGACCTTCTATCGTTACGGTGGGAAAAGAGATAAGAGAACAGGGATTTCATGGCGGCTTCCAAGCTTCAAGCTTTCTGGAACCACCCAGCCGGCCCTAAAACCAGTTCGTTGACTCCCCTTATCATCAAATTCGCTTATAATATACTGGTTTTCTGCTTTGGTTGGCAACCTCCTACTTCTGTTTCTAGATCAATTCAACTATGTACTGTAGCTTTCGATGATTTTTCTCGTCTTATCGATTACGAGATCGATCTTTAATTCTTTGGCAGGGTTTTATAGTGGTTTCATGTTTGACTGTATTAAATGGATGCGACTTATTGCGAGTTGTTTATGCATATTTAGCTATGAGGAACACAATTCCCGATTTATGAACCTGTAATTACGAAATGGTCAAAATTATAATTTAGAGGATGTCAAAATGGTAGCCTTATACTCAATATATACTGTAGTAGTTTTAGAGATATTAAATCTTAAGTCATAGACTATAATCTGTCAATCCTTATAGAAAACGTCAAAATTGCATTTGGTTATAAATTGATAGGATATCTTCTATAGGAATTTCTTTTTATCAGTATGGGAAGGTTGAATCATATACTATAACAGATATTGCTATTGGATTAAAATGAAACTAAATCTATGGAAAGGAACAATACTATTAAGAGGTTCAGAGATCAAGCAGTGTAACATAATTGGATACTTTGTTCTATAAGCAGAGAAAAGCAAACTGTTGTGCTTTATTGTTCATATATTACATTGACACTGTTTCTATGTCAATAATAGTTGATAAGTTTTAAGTCGATTACTTATTATTTAATACAAAGGCATCATACTGCCCATAAATAAAATTTGGTAATAATGGCAAGTAAAACAGAGATGTATACTGGCATCATATGCTAAGAAAATTTTCACATGAAGGAGTTGGTTAGACTCAAGTTTCCTCTTAGGTCATTTTTATGCTTGTTAACTGATTATTTCTTCTTCAATGTTTTCCTCTTGGTGATTTGGTTAAGGCATGTGTTTGTGACAATTGAACATTGACAATATATGGTTGGGAGCTAAGAAAATGTTTAATGAAACAATTAATGAAGTGTTCAATAGAATATCTAACATAATGCTTTTTGGGTGTACTGCATTTTTAATTCTCTATTAAGGCCATCATATGTAAATAAAGGTCTATGCAGCAATTCAATTGAATGATATGAAGCTTAATTAGGAGTTCATATTTTCATATACTGAACATGAATTATGTTCAGTATATTTAAATATTAATTTTGTTGGATACTTCTTGTATGCATAATGGTATACTTTCCTAATTGCAGTTCACTTCTGGGCTCCAACTTTTAAATGGGGTATTAGTATAGCAAATGTTGCTGACTTTTCTAAACCCCCTGAAAAGCTTTCATATCCTCAGCAAATTGGTATGTATCATTTTTATTGCTTTTCTGTTTTTTTTTTTTTTTTGGTGTGTGTGTGTGTGAATGTTAGCAAGGTGGCTGGAATTACCAACTGACCAAAAATGATGAATTCCTAATAAATTTCTTATGTTTTCCAGCCGTTACATGCACTGGATTTGTCTGGTCACGCTACAGCACAGTAATTACACCGGTAAGGATGACCATGTGGAAAAACTTCCAGATTTAATATAAATTGTAGTCTATTACTTTTCAGATCTTTGCAACAAATATTTGTGACATTGGTGTTCCCACACTCCTGTTCCATGACTGTAGACTCTACTATTCTTGCTTGTTCACTTATTCATTTGAGAGTTATCATAGCAAAAGCTTATCTTGCACATCACTATAAGGTTCTCTCTCTCTCTCTCTCTCTCTCTGTATATATATATATATATAAAGAAAACTTTACTAGTTAAGTAACTTTTTCTGCTTCATGAATCATGACATGGGTGAGTTTTGCATTAGTAATTGACCTTATTAAGTGATCCTCTTAATTAGTTTATATGGTATGCTTTTAAGCAATTTTATGCAACTCTTCAATATCTCACCACATAAACAAGGTAGGACCCATGGATTTTTTTTGTTATTTTTGCATAAATTCATTGTTTACTATTGTTCCTCTTTGTCTTATTTGATATTTCTTCCACTTCTCTCCAAGCACAAGGTCCTATAGATACAGGACAATCCTGCCATTGTAGCTGTAAACAAATTGTGTTTCAGACTTCAGATTGGACACACCTAGATTAGAATACGATCTTATTAAGATTTGGATGGAATTGAGTCTTACACATTGTATTTATATCCTTATTTCAGACTCGGATAATATATACCATTAATAAATTAAACCAGAATGTTATATTGTTAATAAAGTGAATTAGGGATAAATTTGATATTATATATCGCTAATAAAGTGTTAAAATAACTTCCATGAGACTTGTACTTATGACCCTTTCACAAGGTTTTTTTCATTGGCAATGTTTACAAAAATACATTCTTAAATCAACTTTGGTATACATGCTATATTTATGTATACATATGCATATCAGCATATATATACATATAGTTGGAACTGATTGGGGTGGATCCATGTTCAACAGTTCAACCTGATTATAAATGGATCAGATATTTGAGATCCAAAACTGGCTTTACTCGGATCGAATTTCAGACTTGGGCTCTGACAAATTGATCCCTATTGTAGCCCTACCTGCTACTCTCTTGTGCATTCTGAAGAATAGCTCTTTCCAAGATTTTCATTTTTAACAGGTATTGGTTGTGTTCTACCCAAGTATGTATTAATGCAGAGATATGTTTAGGAACTGCTTGAGAGTGTGCCCAAATGTCTGATTTCTGATTAAAGAAATCATAAATTTTCTTAGAACCAAACCCCACCTTGAGTGTTATGATCTAGGCCAGCTCATTTTAAAGTTTCCAGGGAAAACAGTTAGGGTTGAAATGGATTCAGATAATAAATGACGTGAATGATTGAAAATTAGGATGGCTGCTGGGTTTAAGAAGGCTGAATTTGAGTTTGACAGAAATTAAGAGGAATTGGAGAGTGGATTGGGGCTGGTAATATATGTCTGAGAATGAATCAGGTGGGATAGAGCAAAAGTTGGGTAACTTGATTAAGGTTTTATAGAAATAAATGTAGCAAATGTTAGACCTTGGCTTGGAGTTAATATACCACAAAATCAAAGTTGAATATAGTCACCCTGAATAAAAGAAAACAAATGAATCCAGTTTTGCCATATCATCAGGACCCATGACCATGAGAATTTAGCAAAAGTTTTAGTGCTGACTCCCAATCTGACACAACCCTTCTCGAGAAAGAGATCTTTAAAAACAATGTCTATGAATTAAGGGAGTGAAGAGATCTTAAGTTTCCTTGTAGAAGGATTCCCATAGCACCTACCTCGAGAAAGAGATAAATGGCATTAGGCCTCTCTAATATGCTATTACCATGCATCACACTAAAGCATCAAACTAAATGGACTTAAAGGAAGCCTTCTTCTTTCACTTCTTTTGAAAATGATAAAATATGGTATATATTTCTTTGTATCACAAAACTCTGTACACTAGAAACCATGTACACTGAGGGTCCATACAAGAGATCAGGTTGTACAAATTCATTTCATAAAAGTCAGTTTCATCCAATGAGAGAAGTAAAGTTAAAGAAAGAGGAGTGAGGAATATACCTGAATAATTTATGCAGCGATAAGATCTGAGAGAATCCACCTCTCTTCTAAGGATCAATTGTTTCATCAAATATTAATTCCCACAAAAGAAAACATGGACCAAAAGTTTTTCCTCTTATGCTGAACCCTTTAGTTTACCAGCTTGAAGATAAACCTTTTAAGTTATATGGGAAGCATCACTGCAATCTAAACATATCCATCAAATAACTCCACAAGGAGGAAGTGGCCCTGCAGCGGATGAAGTGATGGTTGGTAATCTTCATATATTGTAGGAATATAGGACACAATTAGTGTTGTTTACTACAATGCCTTGGTCATTCAGGTTATCAATTGTTAAGCATTTGCCCTAAGTTGCTGACTAGACTGTGAATGCCACTTTAGATGGCACAACAAGGCACCAAGCTTTAATGCTTGAGTTAGGTCTAGACCCTGAAAGTAAACTGCAGGCCCTGCTGGTCAGTCTTCAGCATCTACCCTTGAAATGCCTGGAAGTAGAGAGTTTGATGCTTATGGATATATCATTATATCTGTTCAGGGAATTCCAATAGATGCAGACCTACATCATAGGAATTCCATTTACTTAAGTTCTTCCCCCCCCCCCCTCCCCTCCCAATTTTTTCTTACAAAATATGTATTGTTGGCTAAATAAAGTTCCTCTAGAAAATTGGATGTTGCGAGTACTTTTAAGTTTTAAGCTTCTGGTGCTTCTTCTCAGATTGTATATCAATTTATAACTGGGTTCAAGATTTTATATTTTTGTGGTGTCACCTGAATAGTGAGGAAAAACAAAATGGTACCTAAAATGCATGCCTTCACATCATGCAATTGATCATACCTTAAATAATTGTAATAGAAATATCTCAATTTTATTTATGTAACACTAGTTGTGAAAGCTTATTGAATTTTACCCATTTATCTATAGTGCAATGGAAAGATATAGAATGCCTTATTTATCATATACTTGAAACACAAATTTGTTGAGTAATTGTGATTTGTGAATATGAAGGAAGAAAGCTTCTCATCCATTCTTTTTTTTTTTTTTCTCTTTACTTTGTAGAACCATTCTCTGTACGTAGTTTGCACTTTGCAGTTAGTTCTGATCTTTGGGTATATCATGTTTGGATTGCAGAAAAACTGGAATCTTTTCAGTGTAAACGTTGCAATGGCCGTCACAGGGCTTTACCAACTTGCACGCAAAATTCGGTAAGCTACAGAATTGGGTTCATGGTGCTCATCTTTGAATATGTCAAACATTGTGCACTAATTGCAGCTTATAGGATGGAAGAAGGTCCTCTATTCCTTAATCCTTATCTTTCACCTTGGGAATTGAGTTTTTTTTTTTATTAAATTGAGGGGGTGGAGGAGGCATTTTGTTTTGTCTCGTCACCTGACTTTCTGTTTATTGCTTCAAGTTGAAGGTGGCAATTCTAACACGCTCTGATCAATCTCTTTCAGGCATGATTACTTTTCCGAGACAGAAGTGATGGCTGCCTCAAAAGAACATTGACCAAATATCTCTCTGGACTTGTTACGGTATTATAGGGGTGTTGAACCCATGTTGACTACTGCTGATAAATGATTTTTTTTTGGGGGGCGTAATGAATAATTGTTGTGACTGGGCTTGTTTATTCTTCCACCCTGAGACAAACAGTGCAGGGTTCACTCACTTCACTGTGTAATCTTTATCTCTTATTCATGTTGGACCCAATTGGGTGGTAACTTTTGGATGCCGAATATTCCCAAAATCGATCCGGGTTGGGCATACGGATACAGGATTGAAAAATATTTGGGTGGAATAGAAAATGAATTGAACAGAATGGAGTTGTGAATAGGATTCATCATTCATGATGACAGGGTTTAGTTGATGATGATGATGATGAAACGATCAATATATAAAAAAAAAAAAAAAAAAAAAAACACAGTACGATACATAATCATGGATTTCAAACAATTCATTAGAGAAGGGCAATTAGAAGATGGGTTGTCATTTTCGGGGTCACTAAAATGTTTTTTTTTTTTAAGCAAAGGATATCCATTGGAAATCAGAATTACGGATACAAGAGAAGACCCCTTGAGATATGAGTTGTGCCTCGGTGAGAGGGGTCTAGGGATCAAAATATAAGTTCTATTTACATTGGCCCTTTTTGCTATATCATGAGCAGAGGCCTACATCATTCCTGTTTATATACAAAATTTTCAGATCTACAAAAAAGGAGGCAGAGATTTGATATACTCAATCAGTGCTTGCTCGTTCCATCTTATGCTTCCTACCGTTCCTCTAAGCTTAAGATCTCCTTTGCATCTGACATAATGGTGGCTTTGCTGATACCGAGTAGAATAAGCCATCTCAGGTCTTTGATGATTGCCCAGAGCTCAGCTTCTAAGGCATTAGTGGCATTGCACTGCTATCCTTCTGCAAAGCAAATATCGTGTGTGTAAATATATATATATATATAAACCTGTGGATGCTGAATTAGTTGTTGGGTTCCAAGATCCATCAACTATCGCTAGTGTATGGGAAGCAAGGGGTAGGTTGTGAGTGGAGAACTCATTGTGTGCAGATTGTTGGAGAGGCTGGGACCATATTTAATCTTCTGTGTTTGGAACATATAGATTTGCTTTTCTCATAACTTCAAGGGGGTCCGGGGACTTTCCTTTGAAAATTAATTCATTTCTATGGTCCCATATAGCCCGTAGGATGGCCAAAATTCTAGCCAAAGAGAATTCACTGAGATTTTTTCTGTTTGGGTTCCATTCTAGCCACCAGGTTAGGAAGTCGGGTGTGCCCGAAACTGTGAAGGCCTCTGGGTTAAACCCGGGGGTCACTAAAATGTTATATACTAGAACCTGGAGGGTTTCTATATGTTCAAACATTAGAACCCCTCTTAGTATATTTATCTTTGAAATATGTGACTGAAAAATTAAAAGAAAAATGAATGTCGCTGTGAGAACCATATTGAAAGATGTGGTTGCCAACAAGAGGTGTATATCTTGAAGTTGAATAGCCCTTTCCTAGGAATCAGAAAAACGAATCTGATTTGCTTCGCGATAGATATGCCAGAAGGTAGGGCTGTTCATAAGAAGGCCCAATCCGACCAAACCAATCAATCTGGACTGACCCAACCCGAGTCGGTCGGGTTTTCATCAGCACCGATCGATTTCGGGTTGTACAAATTCATAAACCGATGGTTTGGGTCGGTTTCGGTTTTTTTGTGTGAAAATCGAAACTGACCCAAACCGAACCGACTTAGTTCCTACTTAACTATTTAAATATATATTTTTTATTTTAAATTAAATCGACCTAATCTATTTAAATATATATATTTCAATTTTAATTTAAATATATTTTATATTTAAAACTGTTAAATAAAGATATTTCAGTTTTACATAAAAACTTGACAACCCAAACTTGCACCACACAGGCACATGGGCCATGGGGGGCATGGATGAACTTAAAACCGAAACCGACCCAACCCGACTCAAACCGACCAGGTCAGTTTTGCTTAACACTGGGCCGGTTTCGGTTTCCATCTCAGGTAACCCGACCAGGTCGAATCGGTTGGAAAAACCTCAATAAACCGACCCAACTCGACCCGTGAACAGCCCTACCAGAAGGAGATGCTTGAACTAAACTCAGTCTTGAGGAAGAGACACTCACTGATGATGCTTTCCAATTTCCACAAGGGCTTTACTCTTTCCTTGAGGCAGTCAACCATGAGCTTCAAGTCTCATTCAATAATGATAGGGGAATCCTTAAAATCCAAAGCAATATTAATGGCCTCCCAAGCAGCCCATACCTCAACTTGATTAATTGAAAAGACCCCAATATAATAGGCTTTGAGATCCAAAATAAAACCCATATGGTCCCTAGCAATGCACCCAATGGAGCACCAACTATCTGACTTGATTTGCAGGATGCATCATAATTAACTTCGATAGTCCTAGGATTGAGATTGTGCCATCTTATAAAATTCCATTCTTTAGAAATCTCATTGGGACCAGAAGAAAAACAAGATCTGATTTCTCCCCAATAAGCAAGAGTCCTTTCTACAATAATTTGAGGATGAGCAGATTTATTATTAAAGCACATGTCATTTCTATTCTTCCAAATAAACCAAAGCAATACTACCAACTTTTCTATAACAAACTGTTCACTCTCAAAGCACTGGACCACCAGTCATTTATCGAATTATCATTAGAACTTGGAATCGGCAGCAAGGATCCCACCCTTAACCAAATTTGCTTAGTAAAAGAGCACATAATAAACCAATGCTTAAATGTTTCATTTTCATTGCAAAATTCACATTTGGGATTCAAATTCATGCCTCAAGAAAAATGAGCTTACTTTTAGTTGGAAGTTTGTCATTGAGTAGGAGGAATAAGAATACTTCAATTTTTTTATGAACCTTAAGATTCCAAAAAGACCTTTGACAACTAGCACCAAAACCACTTTCACCATTCCGACTACACTCTTCATTGTAGGCCAATTTTACAAGTTAAATTCATCTTTTATTGGTAGATAAGGTAATTAGGCAGCTGCACACTTGGTCGCTAGATCACATCGAAAGGTTTTGTGCAAAAACTAAATTTTGTTGATACCCCACCCCTGTGGTTATCAGAAATCCTACAACAGGACAGGAGCAAGGCTTCCAATTAGGATATTCCTCTATTGAGTCAAGTGTAGTTGGCTTTTAACGGTTGTAGGTTTTAATCTATGTCATTTTCGTTTCTTTCCTTTCTGGTTTTAGATTTATTGTTGTTTTGATTTTGTTAATCTGGGGGAAAGTTGGTTAAGGGGAAAATTTACCAATTTTTTTTTTGTGTTTGCTCCCATGTAGGTAAATAATTTTTCCTACATAGGGAAAATGTTAAAACAAGCTTGACAAAATTGTCCATTAAATAGGCTTTAAAAATAAAAGAAAACAAGGATATAAAATAGTAACACAAAGAAATTAACCCGACAAAATACTTACTTGACAGAAAAGAATGGGTAAATGCAATTACATGGATAAGTGTTAGAGGAGAAACATTGTGCATTTAACCAAGTAAATAATTTATCCAAAAGACAAGTATGGCTTGGTGATAAAATCTATTTTTCTTTAATCAAGAAAAAAATAACTTTAATGTCAATTTATTTTGAATAAATACTCAATCTTCGACTAGTATTTGAAGGGGTTAGAAGAATAAGTTATAGACTAAAAAGAGCATGGGTTAAATGACTTAACATTCTAATTTAATAATGGATATGGAACCATATCAGAATGGGCAAATGAGGTTCTTGTAATCGACTCCATATACATTGGTGGATCTATTTTGAAGTTAGTGTGGGCAATTCCCTATATAGTATGCGTCAAATAAAATTTAGTTTCTTAAATGGGATCCTTTTTTATAGGAGAATAAGTAAAAGATAAAGAAAAAATATACAAGAATGGCACCCATGTAGACCAAGTTATGAGGTTTGGGATTTAGGGTTTTAACTTTTACTTTTGTTTTTACTTCATTTCACATCCCTCCTCAACAGCTCAGTTTTATTTCTCTACTCTGTCCCCTTAAACCTAGAGATGGCAGTTTTACCCTATCCTTTTTACTAGGTACCCCAACCTCCCTAACCTAATTAGGTTAGGGATGGAGATTGTCTTCATAGGGATGGGGATTTTATAGGGATATTGATGGGGAACAAGGACTAAGGATGGGGAGTGAATCTTTATTAGGAATGGCAACAGGGAGCCTCTCCCCATCCCCGCTAATGGGGACAAGGTTATTCCCATCCCCGTCCTCGAGGGGATCCCCACTCCCTGTGATTTTTTATAATGTCAACTATTTTGTTTTTGTTTTTTATTTTATTTAAAATAATTAGAAATTACAATCATATTAAAAAATATTCAAATATATTCAACCATATTTTTAAAACTAGTAATATGTAGATGCATATATAGATATATACATCTATATTACCTATAAAAGTGTGAATAAGGCATTGGCTTCTAGAATTTTTCTTTACTAAAATACCCCTTCTATTGAATTTGGTTCACCTTCATTGTAAGGGTAGAAAATGTAATTAAAATAATACTATTAAATACATTCAATTACCTCTCATTAAGTCTCACATTTAAGTCATTAAATAAATCACATCCTCTCTCATTGAATCCAACATTAATACTTTTGTTTCTCACTATTAAATTCTAATAATAAATCTATACACAACAATTATTAATACAATGAAATTTGATATTTTTAAAATGAACCTAGAAATGAAATCATATTTTTCCATCTAGGTGGTGGGTAAGTAATTCAACCATTTGGGTCAAATGGATAATTCCATGATCTCACAAATGAATAATAAAAATTTAGAGATACAAAAAATATAGAAAATAAAGAAATTTTGAAAAAAAAATGGACACAATTATATTATTATATATTTGTCATATTAAAAAAATAAGTATGATAGGATGGACATAATTTTATTAACAATTTTCCTATCTAGGGGGTGGGTTAGTGGTTCAACCTTTCGGGTCAAACGGGTTAATTCATGATGTATAATTAAAAATAAAATTTTTAAAATAGAATAATACAAAAAATACAAAACAATTTTGGGCACATCTATTATAGGGGTGAGCATAATTCAGTTAAAACTGAATTGAAAATTTTGGTTTATTTTTTTTAGGGTTTTGGTTAATTTGGTTTTTAGAATTAGAAATTCGGTTAACCGAATAAACTGAACTTTTGTATATCATATGCAATATATAATATATAATATATAACATAATATATATTAATATATAATATAATGAAAATTGCTTTCATAATATATATTATATGTTATATGTTATAATGTATATAATATAGTATATACATTATTAAAATCTGGTTTTAATTTAAATAACTAAAAGCCAAATCGAAAATTTTAGTTTTTCTATTATTCAGTTTTGATTTGGTTTTAAAAATTTTCAATTTATTTTATTTGGTTTCTAATCGAATAAACCGAATGCTCACCCCTACATCTATAATATTATATCTTAGTCATATAAATAAAAAATAAGTATGATGAATAATAATTATTTTATTAGTGATATAAATTAAATGCAAATTTTAAAACCATTATGAAAATGAAACCATTTTCATATATAGGGGGTGGATTAGTGGTTCAACCTTTTAGATCAAATGGGTTAACTCATGATGTATAATTAAAAATAAAATGTTTAAAATAGTATAATACAAAAAGTACGAAACAATTTTGGGCACAATTATAATATTATATATTAATCATATAAATAAAAAAATAAGTATGATGAATAATAATTATTTTATTAGTGATATAAATTAAATTCAAAATTTAAAACCAGTCTGAAAATGAAACCAATGTCATATCTAGATGGCAGGTTAACGATATAATCTTCTAGGTCAATGGGTCAATCTATAATGTCATAACTAAGAAATAAATATTAAAAAATCTATAGAAACTCAAAGAAAAATATAATCTTTGTATAAAGCATTTTGATACAATTCTAATGTTATATATTCATAATATTAAACAAAAATAAATATGAAAATAAAAATTACTTTTATTAATGATGAAAATGGAATACAAGATTTAAAATCAACCAAAAAAGCAAAATGGTTTTTTCCATCCAAGTGGTGGATTAGTGGTTCAATTGTCCATATCAAATGGATCAACACATGATGTTATAATTAAATAATAAAATACACAAAATTATAGAAAAAATGTAGATAAATTTGGGTACATTCTATGATATTATATATTCATCGTATAAAAAAAATGTGATAAATGAGAATTATTTTCATTAATAATGGAAATGGGATAAAAATTAGGAAAAAAACAAAGCATTGATGTCTAACACATGACTCCACTAACCATGTCAAATGGTTCCATGATTTAATTAGCTAGGCCACCGTAGACAAGTGGTTAATTTGGTGGTAAATGAACCTACAATCTTGAATTGGGTGGTTGGCTAATCAATCTAATAAATTGATTTGACCCCAATATTAAAAACCAATATCAAACAATACATTGGAATTGCATTTTCCTCTTGTTAAATAAGTAATTTTTATTATATCATAAATTAAATAATAAAAAATAAAAGTATAGAATTTTTTTATAAATTTTATGGAAAATTTTGAACATGTATTAATATTATATATTCTTCATATTAAACAAAAGTATATTTGAAAAAAAATGATAATTATTGTTAGTAAAAATAGAAATAGCTAAAATAAAAAAGAAAAACAAATTAATGTATTAACCATAGCCCATTTTCCTGGTTAAATACGTTAGTGGTTCTACCGGTAAGGACCTAATTTGGTTCTTGACCAAGTCAATGGTTTTTTTTGGCAATAAATTGGTTTAGGTTAAAACATACCAAAAAAATGTATCCAATTGACAAACCAATGAATCCAATTAACCTAACCATGTTTAGGTTAAAACATGTTGAAAACTTTGATAGAAACTATAAGAACATTTGAAGTTAGGTCTTTGAGTTGAACGGCAATATATACATTGCCACGTGCAACATGCGTGCGCTTTTACTAGTATATAAACGTATGCATACAAATATACATATGTATTAGCAAGGATCCTACAAGGCGGGGATTGGGGTCTCCGTGAGGTGGGGAGTGCTCTCTCCGTCCCTACCAACGGGGATGAAAATTTCCCCACCCCATCCCCAAGGAGGAAAATCATCCCCATCCCCCACCCCATTTGGGGTGGATCCCCACGGGAATCAGGGAAATAGGGAAATTGTCATCCCTAATCTTTATGCTTTAGGGCTTGTTCATTTGCTCCGATGTCTAACATCTAAAAGTGCAATAATTACATTAGGAGGTATATTGGTATTGGTGAACTTTTCTTTCCTCAGAACTCTAAATGTAGAGAATATTGTTTTGAATTCTAAAATTTGTCAAATGTCCATTTTAACCCCATATGTGAGAATTTTTGTTAGTCTATGTAATTCAATAAAAATAATATTAAAAATTATTATAATTGATTAATAACTAATTAATAATTAATTATAACATTTATTATTTATTATTAATTATTAATTATTAATTAATACTAATTAATATAATAGTTAATAATTAATTAACAACCAATAATTAATAATTATTATTAATTGTAATTAATTAATGTTAAATAATTATTATTATTATTATTAATTTTTTGTAAATTCAATAAAGAAATAATATTAAAAATTGTTATAATGATTAATAATTATCTAATATTTAATAATAATGCTTATAATAATAATAATAAATTATTATTATTATTAATTATTAATTAACTTTTAATTATAATAATAATAATAATTATTATTATTATTATTGTATATGAGACCCTTGAGTTATAAGGAAGAAGAAGTGTTTTGTGTTTTGGGGGGTATCATTGGAAAACAAAAAAAAATGTAAGGTTCATCTTTAAGAGATAAGGAATAAGAGGAAACGAATGACCATTTTCCTCTTAAAGTTGTAAGATTTCTCTTAAGAGGTAAGAGTTAAGAGGAAACGAACAAGCCCTACAGTGTTTCCTTTATTTTACATAGGGAGTATGGTCCCCGCCCAAACTCACCCGATTATGATTAAGTTGATGTTATGATAATACCTACGTCCGCTAATCAAAGTCATGGAGCTATGCCACTTATAGACTTATAGTTAGGCAAGACTTAGGGTATGTTCGTTTCCTCTTAACTCTTATCTTTTAAGAGGAATCTTTTAACTTTAAGAGAAAAATGGTTGTTCGTTTCCTCTTATCTCTTATTTCTTAAAGTGCAATCATACAACTTTTTGTTTTCCAATGATACCGCAAAAAGACAAACAAAAAGCTCATATATAGAGTTAAAATAGATATTTGATAATTTTTAGAATTCATAATTTTGAACAACATTCTCTCCATTCAAAATTTAGAAAAATGAAAAGTTCACAAATAACAATAAACCTCTAAATGTAATTATTACACTTTCATATGTCAGACTTTAGAGCAAACAAACATGCCTTGATGACAATGATTTATTATACATATTTCATCCTTTTGCTTCGAATTCTTGACATATTATCTTGAAAATTAGGATTCATAACAAACTTTATTTATTTTTCTATAATCTATGTGGGGAGATGATCAGCTATCCTAGGCTCCTAGCTAGCTTATTTGGATTCCGACTTGGCAACTTCTATTGTTGGATGCTTCTCTTCTCGAAAACGGGGAATGGGTTACATTGGCAAGCATCACTGCATCACGCATTCATCCACACCCAAACGATACCTACCCCATTAAGTAAGTATTGCGTATGTACACGTTCCCAAACAGCACCTGATATTTCTCTCTAGAAACTACGGATGACCGGCTGACCACTTGAATTCTCACGTGTTCATCAATCCTCGTAAGCACTAACGCACGGTCACAAACACCGTTAATGGGAATGTTCTCAATTTCGTCAGTTCATTTTAGCATTTTATTCTGTGGTCAAGCTAAATTGCGCCAATCGGCTAATAATCTAATGTCGTTCCGGCGACATCCTATAAATTTCCAGTCGCGCCTATTTATTTTCACAATCTTCTCTTTGAAATTCATTTTTTTTTTCAGACAGAACGAAGTATCCAATCCGTAGAGTCCGATCGTCTCAATTCAATTGAGGTAATTCTTCCGTCCTTTTCCGGTCTGGGCATATTTAGAAATCGATATATCTCGAAATCTTTATTGTTTAGCAGTTTATTTATAGCAAACTCGGTTGAATTTCATTGATACTGGAGGGCTTGGTTCATTGATTTCAGGTCCTGCTGGATGTTGTTTCGGATGCCTACGCCTTATTAGATTGATGGTCTTTTCGTTCTTAGTTTTGGATATATTCTGGTTCTGTCTTGTCTTCCCCCTTCCTTTCCTTATACTGTTATTCATTTTCTTTTAATTTCGCCTTGATTTTAGTGGTGCGAAAAAAAAAGAAGTTTGGTTCTAATTATTGTTCTCGTTTTGACTATTATATCTGCATTTTCTTTTAATATCGACATTGAATATTTGAATTCCCTGTTGGAATTTTGGATAGTTTGAGTTTATTCTGAACTTTAAGGGAGTAGTCTAGGAAACCTATATTGAGAACTATTTCTACAGATTGATAACTTTTATATGGACACCTAACATGTATTAACTTGGCTGGTTTTCGAGTTCTCTACTTGATACTGGCCGTATTATTGCCAACAAAATTTGGTAACTTGAGGGATAAAATGAAGATTTCAAGCAGATTGTGGTTTGAGACTTCAAACTTGTGGTTTGATCTTAAAATGAAAACCCTACTTTTACAACCGATAATTATTGTTTCACTTTCTGAACCCATGGTCCATGTCTTGAGGTGGTCTTCATTCTTGTGGAAGTTCTTGCATTCAACCTTCAACGTGTCTATGTTTCGCAACTAATAATTCTATGTCGAGTGTTTTGTGTGTGTGTGTGTGTGTGGTGTCGGTTCTTTTTTTTTTGTATTTTCTTGATTGTTGAATCTTTTCATGATCAGATAGAAAAGTTTGTTGGAGGTTGCCCATAGAGAGAAAGGGAATCAATTAGTACTTTCAAGCTTCAGCTTTCTTCTTTCTTAGTTACTTTTCCTTTATTTTTCCTTGCAGTACAATATGGAAAAAACACAGAATATCTTGGTTATTTGGAGGGGAAGGAAGTTGAATGTGGAGATAAATTCAGGTGCTACTCTCAAAGATCTTGGACACAAACTACAGAAGTTGACTAATGTAAAAGCCAATACTATGCGTCTCCTTGTACCACGTTCTTCTGATAAAAGCTCAAATATGTTCATTCCATTCTCTGGGGAACACTCAAATTTAAGCTTGCTCGAGTCTTCCATTCTTGAGGTATGAACCATATTCCTATACCTTCACTAATACTTTATTTCCTACATAATAAAAATTGTGCCTTTGATCTCACATTTAAATTGACAAATGTCTTAGTTATTATAATCATGGTTGGCAATATCAATGAGATTTGGAACAATCTCCCCATTTCACTAGAGGCAATACAAAATATTCCAAGAATTTTTTCTCCCTTTATCTCTATATTGCAATATATCAGTGATATTTCAAATCTCATTGATTACTCAAACATCTAAGATTTTATGTTTTAGAATATCGTTGTAACCTTATGATATTTTTTTAAAATCATTGAAGGTTTTTAGAAGTCTTCCTGAAAATCAAATGGAGATTTTGTGATTGGATGACTATCTTACTGTTTAAGTGTTTATGTGACTTGTAACAACAGGTTCTTTTTTTCTTTTTTTCTTTTTTTTTTTGCTTTTTGATCTGATCAAAAAACATAGTAACAAAAAAAAAAGAAGAAAAAAATAAAGTAGCTAGTGAATGATATACATATAGAACAGAAAATGGTTAAAAGACCAAAAATAGAAAGAGAATCCTAATTTTCTCCTATTTGTTATTCCCAGTTGTTTGCTATGGTTTTTCTATTTTAAATATGCAATTATACTTATAATAATCCATGAAGTTTCATTAACAAATTCCATGTTTTTAGTAATTCCCCCAATCGCTTTAGATTTTTCAAATGCCTTAGCAAGATAAGTGAAATATCCCCAGAATTTCTCATTTCTACATGGCAAAATGTCCATTGATATCGAAGTTGTGAACCATGGTAATAACTTCCCCCAGTGGATAATTGAGACATAAAACTTAGCTTTTTAAGGTTCTTGTTGTAGCTCTGCATCCATTTAAGTGGAGTTTCTCTGTTGGTCAAGTAGCAACTTGGTTGTATTGATCAAGTTCATTTAGTCCTGGAATTTGTGAATACCATTGGTTTTCCTTTGGCAGGGAACACTTGGTTGTCTCACATGGTTATTGTCTTTGTGGATAATAGAATCAACAATGAATTTCTGTATGTCTATTTCCTGAACCTGAACGATTTTTCACCATGAGAAAATATCAAAGTCCTCATCAATGCTGTTATCTTGGTTAAATCCCAAAAGATAAATGGATGCAGTCAAAGGATAAATGTATTGTGAAGTGGGTCTGAAATGTTCTTAGATTGTATTTTAAGAAAGGTTTTTTAATCAACTAGCACATAGGAAGACAATAATCATGTTTAACATCACTGTCTATGTACTCCTTGCAAAGCAACTTATTTCTTTGCCTTTTCTTGGGCAGAATAAGCCTATTAGAATGATGGGTGTGTTCGAAGATGAAGTTGAAGAGGTTCTACAAAATGAAAAAGTTGACTTGAGGATAGCTGGATTTGATGAAGAGGAAAGGAGACTGAGGCAGCGCATGATAGATAGGCCCACAACTTCACTAAAACTTCCACAAGGAACGTGTATCTTCTGTGATTTCCGCACACTTCACATTCCAGGAATAGAGGTGTGATCAACTTCTATAACCACTAAACAAGTTAAACTTTGTGTTCCCTAAATAGATCTCTGTTGAGCTACTTTAGTTAAACACCTTCCAAATGATTTTTTTTTGAGTTGACACTTCTCCTGCTATTATCTTAATTAAGCTATGCCTGTCAACCAACCTCAACCTAAGATGAAGAACTTGGTATTCCATATGCCATACCTAATCATATTATTTGATCAGCCACCTAATCTTATTATTATAACTATTGTTAATCATGTGCTTGTGTTTTTTAACAGTTGTACCCTCCAGCTTCTGAGGCATTGAGAATAATGCATATGCTTGCTGCTGATCCAGGAATTATTGCTATCATGAACAAGGTTCTTCTAAATGACAATTCCTAGTTATTACCTTTATATTTTCTGTTTTGCCATGGCTTTTGTTAGACATTGTATTGTTTCTGTACTGTTTTAAAGCATCGATGGCGGGTAGGAGTTATGACAGAGATGGCTCCAGTGGGGTATGTTGGTATCAGTCCCAAATGCATTCTTGGTTTTAACAAGGTAACATTTGGGTTATACACCAATCAGAAAACAATTGGGTTATGTATTTTGGTGGTACAATACATAGAAAAGTGAAAATTGAAGAAAAAATGTTATACATTGTTTTGTCATTTCTTATTCTCTTTACAGAATCAAGGAGAGGAGATATCTCTGCGCCTTCGAACTGATGACCTCAAGGGTTTTAGGAAATATGAGAGCATTAAAAAAACTCTGTTACATGAGCTTGTGAGTATAATTTTCTAACATTTCATTATAAAATTTGTATTCTGTTCGAGTACCTATGACAGAATAAGTACCACATGGATCCATCATGACATTCTGTGGTCTTGAATTGTCTGTGTGATGAAAATGCCCATACATCACTATTACTTTGAAAAAAAAAAAAAAATTGTATTTAGTTGGATTGTGAACATTGGTGAACACATGTCCTGATTGATCCAACATGGGACTTCTGGAAATTATAGAAGCCAACTCCACAAAGTCTTCTGCATTCTTACACTAGAGGATCCAAATTCAACTTCCTGACCTTTCTGTGGATCTATTATATGCAAAGTGTGGGTATTAGGTACATAACTTTTAGCTTTCAATTGGAGGTGACTCTTTGAATCTGATTTTACTCAGAAATTCAGGCAGTTTTCTCCATAGATAATCGAGTGTTTCTACTTTTGTTGGCCTTTCGCTTATCCAATTTTTTTTCTACTGCCCAAATGGAGATTAGTTGGATTATCACAGTCTCCATTTTGACTTCATCCCTATAGCCCATCCTAAACACCAGTTGAAAATTTTACTTGCATACTAATTTTAACAGTTTAGGGCTTCACATCAAGTAACAAGTTATCATTGAATCCCTTGTTAGGAGTTTCCTCAATGTATACACCAGTGCAACATGTGTACATAATTGTATAGTTATCAGTCAGCAAATGATCCTTCAACCCACATTGTTTTTTCCATTTTGTCTATTTCAGGCTCACATGGTTTACTCTGAACATGATGCCAACTTTTATGCTCTAGATAAGCAGGTATATATCTATATTATGTGTTTGCACTTGAAGCGTATGCATGAGGTTTTGATTTGAAGATTCTTAACCTTGATTTGCTTTTGTTCCAAACAGCTCAACCAAGAAGCTGCTAGTCTAGATTGGACAAAGTCAAGAAGCCACACCTTGACTTCTGTCAGGCATTCGGAACACTATGAAGAGGAGTTTTATACTGGAACCAGAAGTAGTAGTTCTCAAAAGCTTGGGGGCAAAATGTCAGATCACTTGGCCAGTGCCTGTGCATCATCAGTTGCTGCTGCCTACCGTCGTTTAGCTGAAACTTCCACCAACACCTCTGGGGCATTTGAAGTCTGTGAAGAACCTGATCCTGATGATTCTTTGGTAAAAGAACATATGCAGCCTGAAGTCCCCAAGGAAACTTGTGAGAATCCTAGCAGTGAGCCTCATCCTAATCACAACTTGCTTGATCAAAACAAGTTTGAGCCTGACCCCAATGATTCTCAAAGTGTTCATGCCATGGATTTCAAACCTTATTTGGGAGTTAACAGAAACAGAACTGAACTTGAGCCTGATCCAGATGATCGTAAAGTGGCACAGTCCATGCCTCATATGAGAACTGACAGGAAGTTGATTGACTCTAATAACTGTGAAGAACCTGATCCTGATGATACGGAGGTGAACAGTGCTGCTCTAAAGAATAAAGTGGTGGTTGAACTGGATCGAGATGAGAATCAAGCAAATGAGACTATGGGTAATGAGAGCCAGCTAACGATGAACTGCAGAGAACCTGATCCAGATGATTCTGAATTTGGAAGGGTTATCTTGGACTACAGAAACAGGGGTGAACCTGATCCTGATGATTCTCAAGCAATTAAAACTGTTGAACATGAGGCCCAAGTAGGGAAGACTATTGAGGAGCCTGATCCTGATGACGCTGAAGTAGAAAAGACCTCTTTGGAATATAGAGGCAACAGCAAACCTGATCCTGGTGATTCTCATGCCAGTGAAGTCATGCAGATTGAGCCCGATCCTGATGACAAGGAAAACTCCAATGAAAGTTCTAGAATGCATGCTGATGAACCTGATCCAGATGATCAAGAACTGCAGAGAATTCAAGACCCTGTTTCTCTTGTATGTACTCGTCTTCAGAAAGCCATTGAAGTGCTGCGATCTGAAGTTAATTCGACAGAAGCTAATTCTGTTCTTCAGACCCTTTGTAAGATCGTTAGGTAATTCTATGGCACTCGAATCACCATATTGCTATTAATATTTGGACTCTTCTTTTTGGTGCTTTGAGATATTATAGTGACTTATATTGATGCTCATTTCTTATAGGAATGTCATTGAACACCCAGATGAAATTAAATTTAGGAGACTACGGAAGGTTCTCTTTCTCTCTCTCTCTCTCTCTCTCTCTCACACACACACACACACACATATGTATATATTAATTTTAGGAGGCTACAAAAGATTTTGGATCTATGTTTCGTCTTTCCAATTCTCTCCTCTGTATTGCTAACTGATGTTGAACTGCAGGCAAATCCCATGTTTCAAAGGAACGTTGCAAATTATAAAGGTTCAAACATTTCCCCATTTCTTCTCATTTGTCTTAATGTTTGATGAGATGTAAATGATGACCATCATCTAATTAAGTATCATGGTTCTTTATGTGTGACCCCATCAATTCATTGATCCGGATTGTCAGTAGCTGCACCATCGTGCTGAATAAAGTAGCCCCCAAAAGTCATACTGTATCGAGCATCTTTGACCTTTCTAAAACTTGAGGCCTGAGGCTCAAGGTAATATATTACTAGATGCTTCTGATCAAAGTGACTTTTGGTATGTCCTAGTTAAGAGGTGCTGAACCAATAAGCAATCTGAGTCCATGTTATGCACTGGGGCATAGGGTTTTTCAAGAGGTGCTGACTTTTGTTAGGCTCGAAAAGCTTTTAATGACTGGTCTTTTGCTTCTTTTGATCAGCTGCCATGGAAGTTCTTTTTCTGGTGGGCTTCAATGAAGATGTTTTGTCTGATGAAGTTGGGAGAGTGGAGACTTACATGGTTCTGAAAAGGAATGATCCTGCGTTACTCTGGCTTGCCAAGTCCTCATTGGAGATGTGCATTGCTTACTAGTCGTGGTCCTCCTGGAAGTGGTAAAGCCAAATGTTGGATTTGTACAAGGGATCTCTTTTCTGTCTTTGTTGTACGTCAAGGTAGTATGTATTCTTTTCTTTGGGGTGGTATCGGCGTTACAGGGTGCTGTGTGAAGTGTTGTATCCATTGTGCACGTCCGGTTACAGGTACTGTAGCCCTGATTTGGATGTAATCCGATTTGTATGATTCTGTAAGAATTACTGTAGATAAAGTGGACAGCATTGTTTATCTCATTGACATTTGCATTTGGGTTACTACTAGGTTTTTATACAGTGTGGAGATGATTTTTGGGATAAATTACCGAAGAAAATCAACACTCAACAGAACATAATAACATGGAAATAAAACATACTCCCTATAATGCATTTTTATCTTCCAAAATTTTTGATCAATTATAGTTTCTCAAACTTTATTTACTTCCACTTTTTTCCCTTTCTATGCAGTTACGACTGATAGGAGGTTGAAGCTTACCTTCCTAAACATATCAGATTGCCATTTCTGTTTTCAAAACCTGAAAACTTGTGCAATCTTTTTTTTTTTTGATGAATGAAAATAATTTATTAATTCAGAATATAAGGCAATACAGGAAACTCATGAAGAGGCACGAGCTGTTACCTCTTCTAACAAGGTATTACATCATTTAAGAACTGGATAAGTAGAAATAAAAAGAAATAAAATTATATACCAGCCCAAAACAGATGATCCCTTATAACCGTTTGCTTAGTTAGTCCATCCACTAAGGAATTTGCTGATTTTTCTACCCAAAGAGAGGTAACTGTCATATTTTTTATGAGCCAATTGACTTTCCTCAATAAATCTCTATATCGCCACATAGCTGAAGCTGGCTTTGTCAGCCATCTCACGACAATTTTAAAGTCTCCTTCAATTATTAAGTGTTGAACTCCTAATTGTTCAGCAATCTGGATGCCTTGTACAGCCGCTAAGATCTCTGCTCTATTTGAGTCTCCTATTCCCACAGGGCCTGAAAAGAAAGCTAAAATGGTGCTCTCTGTCTCTTAGCACCCTTCCTATCATCGAAGGGCCTGGGTTTCCTTGGCTACTACCATCAAAATTCAGCTTTGCCCAACCTTCAGGCGAAGGCTTCCACACTGCAGCTGCCTTGTCCCTCCTCGTATGACTATTGGCTACCGCCTTCTAATTACTCCAAATGTCATCAAAGGAAAACATATGAAAGAAGTCCAAAGTTCTTAGCCAATGAATGGCTCTGGTCAGTATACAATCCTCCACAGTTCGTATGCTTCTTTCCTTTTCCTTGAACACCCTAGCATTCCTTTCTTCCCAAATTGTCCACATGGATGCTGCTCTAATACATCTCCACTTCGTTTTTCCTTTCCTTGTAGGCCACACAAAGAAAGAAGGATCGAACAGCTGACTTAATTCTGAGGACAGATTCCACTTGCATCCAAACAAAGAAAAAATCCAACTCCAAATAGCACTAGAAAATGAACAAGATACAAATAGGTGGGAGCAATCCTCACCACTAGCCCTACAAAGTACACACCAGTTAGGGGACAAGCACATGAAAGCCCTTTTCTTTTACAAGCAATCTAGAGTATTGATCTTTCTATAAAACACCTCTCAGCAGAAAATTATAATTTTAGGAGGAGGAACAGGTCTAAACTAAATCTCCTTAGAAGGGAAATCCAACTATCCCATGGAGGGGCAAAGGGACTTAGAAAATGAAGTACAAGTGAAAAAACCTTTTGGATGAGGGGACCATAGTCTCACATCCGATCGAAGAGGGTCCAGAAAGACACTGCCAAGAAGAAACAACAGTTCTGAAGCACTACTAAGTTCAACATCCCCGCTAGTGAGCATGAAAAAGATAAAGATAAATAATAGAAATATTAAGAATATACAATTATTTTATATAATAATTAATAACTAGCGGAATAACCCGTGCTGAGCATGGGAGTGACACTGCTGCTTGAAATAAAATTCCGCAATTGGTGGAAGACATTGCTAGATTTCTTACTAAACAAAATGCAGATAGACAAATACAATTATACAATTGTCAGGGAAAAATGAAGTTCACTCCCCATATCTTTGTAAAACTCAAGCTACAGCTGCAGAATGGATGAATTGGAAAGGTTTGGTCGTGAGGTAAATGTGTAGCTGGCCAAACCCCCACACACAGTCATTGTTAAATGCAGACATGCTAAAACCCAACCAATACAGTTGCTAGATTTGTGGCTTTTTACCATGAAAGCTGTGATTGTTATCCTTCTCAGAAACCTCTTTCGCCTAATGATTTCTAAATACCAAAGAAAAAGGATACCTTAATTCGAAAGATTGATAATCAAGCTTTTGAGGGTTGCAATGACGTGCATCCACGAATCTCATAACTTTAGATGGTTAAAACTAAAAAACTCCTCTTGTCAAGTAGTTGGTGCAGAGTTTAGACGCCATGGCAGGTTAAAACTTTAAGTGTTGCGACTGCTTCGGTGCTTCCCCAAAGACTATAATTCAAGACAAAATCACAACTAAGTATCATGTTAATCAACAATTATAACATGTAACACATACGAAACCTATGAATTGTTTAGCATATACCGAAAAATGCAAAAATTAAGAGACAAAACCTGGCACAAAATTACAAAAATTCAAAGGAGAATAAAACCAATCACAGGGGAGTCCGGCGTGTTTGTGTCCTCTGTTTATGGTCATTCTTCCCTATTCCCACCTTCACTTGGAACTTACAATATAACTCTCCAATTAACATGTTTTTTTCCCTTTCTAACCCAAAAAGAAAGAAGAAATTCCAAGCTTTCTAAAGTGAACTATCTTAAAATCTATTACAGTCAAACAAAAATAGATGAGCTTCTAAAACTCGTCATGTGAATCATCGTTCCATTTGATCCACCAAGAGCTCCACCAGTCCTTTGATAGACAACAACGATGATTGGGTTGCAAACAGTCTCTACCTCTTTGAGCTTCTCATCATAATCCTCCTTCTCACCTCTCTGGTTCTCATCCAGCCACTAAAGACCAGCTTTGCTGTTTCCTCAAAGCAGCCTTCTTCCATATCTCAGATCCCAGAATCTTAGTAACAGTTTAGTAATAGGTCTACGGAACCAGAGGAGGGAAATGCTGCAGAAAAAGGTTACAACCTTTTTGAATATTTTCCGTATCTTAGTAGTCTTTGATTTATATAATAGTTCCAGTTTGGTGTCTGGAGGTGAACAATTAACGAGAGAGTAGCACACAGATCGAAAGACCATTAGATAGCGAAGAAAAATGAGTGGTGAAATTCAATGGCGGTGTTTGCTTGAATTTTTATGTATCGGTGTTTATTGTTCAACGGTGGTGCTGTTGAAGTGTTGATAGCTGTCGTTTAGGAAAGTTCCGGTATTTCGCTTGTTCTGTTGATCGGTGGAGTGTGGTAGAAGACGATAATAGCATATAACAATAAAGGGCAGAATCACTATTCATCTTCTTCCTCTTAAGTCTATTCACCGGTGCCGCCACTCCAACAATGTTGTTGGAAGTGGGCGGAGGCAGAAGCAGCGACGGCTCTGGCTGCCCAACGCTGCCACTTCCGCCCATCTCCGCCTCCGCTTCCGGTAATGTTGTCGGAAGTGGGTGGAGACAAAGGCGGCGGCGGCACTGGTGGACGGAGGTGGCAGCATTGGGCAGAGAAATAACCACCAGCGTCGCCACCGCCACCTCCGCCTTTACCTCCGGCAATGTGATTGAAAATGGGCGGAGGCAGAGGTAGGCGAAGATAGGCGAAGGCAGCGGCAAACGACAAGCGGCGACGCTGGTGAAGAAATTGCAGGAGGAAGAAGATGAACAGCGCTTTTACCTTTAGGGCCCAAAAGTTGCCCTTATATGCCATTATCCCAAAATATTTCATACCTTCACACGTCGAAGACAAAATATAAATACGTGAAAAGCAATCCTAGACCTCATTCATTATATATTCGCATGATGCAATCCCGCGGAAAGAGAAAGCCACGTCGTCTTGAAGAAGGCCCTTCCCGCCTTAGTATATATAATAGATCTATATTTTATATATTATTTCTAATATTTTTTTATAATATAAAAATAATAATAATTAATAATCATTTATATTTTATATATTATTTTTAATATTTTTTATCAAATTTAATGGTAATTTTTCCTATTTTCCTCGGTCCTTATGGGGATTCACTTCAAATAGGGTCGGGTTGGGGATGCTTTTTCCCGTAGGGACGGAAATGAAAAAATTTTCATCCCCATTGGCGGGAACGGGGAGAGCACTCCTTGCCCCGCGGGGATCCCTGCTAATATATATATATATATATATATGCATACGTTTATATATTATATACATACATGTACATATGTTAATATTTTTAAAAATATGGTTGAATATGTTTAAATCTTTTCTAATAGGATTGCAATTTTTAATTATTTTATTTTTACTTTTTTAAATAAAATAAAAAACAAAAACATAATGGTTGATATTATAAAGAATCACAAGGAGTGGGGATCCTCGTGGAGACGGGGATGGGGATAACTTTGTCCTCGTTAGTGCCTTAGCGAAGATGGGAACAAGGATGGGGATGGGGATATTTTGTCGGGACAAGGATGGGGAGAGGCTCCTCGTCCCTGCCCCACCCCATTGCCACTCCTAATCAAACTAATGAAATTGACCAACCCGATTTCTAGTATTTCTAGTTGGCTTTGGTTCAACAATTTCCCAACCCGAGTGGGTTGGATCAGTTTCGCTTTGGCCATTTATAAATTGACCAAAACCGAACGACCTAACCATAAATATATATTAATATTTTATACTTTAAATATATTGTTTAATACGAGAAAGTGGAAAAATTCCAATGTTTCTTAGGATAAAATATTTTATATCATAAATTTATTTTTCTAATAATGCCATTGTAATTTTTTAAATTTAAAATTTTAAGCTTAAATCTTTCAAATGAACCGATCAAACCGAAAATTGACCCAAATTGATATAACCCGAGCTACCAACTCCTCAACCTGACTAGGTCGATTTGGTTAGCCAAACAACCTACAACTAAACTGAACCAACCCGTGAATAATAGTTTAATCTCCAATAATTATTAAATATTTACAGAAAAAATACATAATAAATTAAATTTAAAAAGCTAAATTGCAGTAGTTTAAATTCCAATAATTATTGAAAATTTTCTATTAAATAAAAAACAAAAATAGATTTTTACATAATTAATGAAAATATAATGATCACAAAAAACAATAAATAATTATTGAAATATAATAAATATTAATTTTAGTATAAATAGATATATAATAAATATAGATTTAGTGTTTAAAATTATTATTAATAAACATTAATTTTTTTGAAAGTTATTTTCTAGAATTATTAATTGGTATAAATGAAATTAGTTACTTAAAATATTATTTATTTATTAAATAATATCATTATTTAAATTTTAAAATCTTAATTATTTGTTGAATTTAATAATCCATAAAATTATAGTACTATAAATACATAATTTCGTTATTTTAACTATTTAAAATCTAGTTATGTTAAATATTTCATTATTTAAAATATTTAGTTACTTAACTAAATATTTATAATCTTAATCTATTTATTATAATTTAAAGTTATTCAATAACTATTTAAAATATATTATTAATTGATTTTAAAAAATCAATTTTAATATTTTGTTTGTACATAATCTCGTGATGAATTTTGTAAAAATATATAATTATTAACAATATGAATATTATTAAATTGATTATAATTATTTTGTCTTTTTAATAAATATTTTAAATTTATTATATAATTCTGTTAGAATATTTAAATAATTCTTAAATTTTTAAATTTAAACTTTCTTTAGATAGGTGTAGATAAAAAGTGGGGGAGAAGATAAATAAGAATTGGGGATAATTTAGGAGAGAAACTCTCTACAGAGATAACTTAGGAGAAAGTTGGGGATAGTAGTAGAGGTTGTTTAGGATAAATTTTAGGATGTTAGATTATTTAGGTTATTGGAACGTGAGAGAGAGAGAGAAAGAGAGTGAGAGAGAGATTTTAGGAAGATTTTTTTTTTGGAAAGTAAAGTTTCTAATTGGTAGTTTCAAAAATGACATGGACTAAAGAAAATAAAAAATTCAAAAAAGGAGAAACTTTCTAGGCTTCCTTCTTTTAATATATACTAACAGGGACCTGCAAGATGCACAGGATTTGTTAAGTTAAAGATAAACAATAGAAATATGTAAGAGTATACAATTGTTTTATATAATAATTAATAATCATATATTTTATATACTACTTTTAATAATTTTATTTACAATACAAAAATAACAATAATTAATTTTAGATAAGGTTGTTTATCAATTTTATGGATGGCAATTTTCCCCATTTCCCCGGTCCTCATGGGGATCCACCCCAAATGGGGCGGGGTGGAGATGATTTTCCTCCTATGGGGGTAGAGATGGAAAAATTTTCATCCCCATTGGTGGGACGGAGAGAGAACACTCCCTGCCCTGCGGGGACCCCAATATGTGCCCCATGGGATCCCCACTAATATATATGTATATATACTCATACTTTTATATATGTATATATGTACACATATGTCTATATGTTAATATTTTTTAAAATATGGTTGAATATGTTTGAATCTTGCCTTCAAACAAATATGTTTAAATATTTTCTAATAGGATTGTAAATTTTAATTATTTTATTTTTATTTTTAAATAAAATAAAAACAAAAACATAATGGGTTGACATTATAAATAATCACAAGGAGTGGGAATCCCCGTGGAGATGGGGATGGGGATAGGGAGGAGGATGGGGATTTTTGCAAGGACAAGGATGGAGAGAGGCTCCTCGTCCCTACCCTTGCCCCGTTGCCATTCGTAATCAAATTAATGAAACTGACCAATCAAATTTCTAGTATTTTCAGTTGGCTTGGGTTCAACAATTTCCCAACTCGAGTGGGTTGGATCAGTTTTGCTTTGACCATTTGTAAACTGACCAAAACCGAACAACCCGACCATAGATATATTTTAAATATATTTTTTAATAAAAGTGGGAAAATTCCAATATTTCTTAGGCTAAAATATTTTATATCATAAATTTAACTTTTAAATTTATTTTTTTAATAATGCCATTGTAATTTTTTAAATTTAAACTTAAATTTTAAATTTAATTGTTTAAGTTTAAATCTTTTGAACTAACTGACCAAACCGAAAATTGACCCAAACTGGTATAACTTGAGTGACCAACTCCCCAACTTGACCAGGTCGATTTGGTCGGCCAAACAACCTACAACTGAACCAAACCAACCCATGAACAATAGTTTAATCTCCAATAATTATTAATAATTTATAGCAAAAGTACAAAATAAATTAAATTAAAAAGCTAAATAATAGTAGTTTAAACTCCAATAATTATTGAAAATATATTTATCATAAAAAACAATAAATATTTACTGAAATACAATAAATATTTACTTTAGTATATATATATATATTAATTTTTTAAAATTATTATTAATAAACATTAATTTTTTTGAAAGTTATTTTCTAGAATTATTAATTGGTAAAAATGAAATTAGTTATTTACAATATTACTTATTTATTTAAATAATATCATTATTTAAATTTTAAAATATTAATTACTTGTTGAATTTAATAATCCATAAAATTATAGTACTATTAGTACATAATTTTGTTATTTTAACTATTTAAAATCTAGTTATGTTAAATATTTCATTTTTTCAAATATTTAGTTATTTAACTAAATATTTAAAATCTTAATATATTTATTATACTTGAAAGTTATTCAATAAATATTTAAAATATATTATTAATTGATTTAAAATATTAATTTTAATATTTTGTTATTTAAGATATTTAGTTATTGAAATATTTAAATAATATTTCATTATTAATGTTATATTTTTATTATTTGAATAACATTTAGATTGAATGATCTAGAAAATCATAATTTATATTGTTTGTACATAATTTCATGATGAATTTTGTAAAAATATATAATTATTAATAATATGAATATAATTAAATTGATTATAATTATTTTTTGTCTTTTTAATAAATATTTTAAAGTTATTATATAATTTTATTAAAATATTTTAATAATTCTCAAATTTTTTAATTCAAACTTTCTTTAGATAGATGTAAATAAAAAGTGGGGGAGAAGATAAATAAGTATTAGAGATAATTTAAGAGGGAAACTCTCCATTAAATTAGAGATAAGTTAGGAGAAAGCTGGGGATAGTGGGGGAGGTTGTTTAGGAGAAATTTTAGGATATTAGATTATTTAAGTTATTTTAGGAAGATTTTTTGGGGAAAGTAGAGTTTCTAGATTGGTAGTTTAAAAAATGACATGGATTAAAAAAATAAAAAATGAGAAAATTTCTAGACTTCCTTTTTTTAATGTGTGTGTGATTTTTTGAGAGGGGGATGAGGAGAGGGAGGACATGAATGAGGTGACAAGATGATCGAATTTTGAGGAAATAGAGAGTGAATGAATGAAAAGCTAGGATTAGGGTAACAGTCCTTGTTTAGGGGGGGGGGGGGGAGAGAGATGCCTATAATCAAGGGGATTAAATTTGCTTTAAAAGAAGAAACTCGAATGGTTTTGGGAGTGATAATTATTGGGCAGAAAAAGGGGAGATCACCATACTAAGTGGCAACTCCTAGTGATTCTAGGGGGAATCTTACACCCCCTCTAGAATTGCTCCCTTAGGATAATGGAGCACAAAGAGGCCATCTAAGGTGGCATAATATTAATTTAGTGTATATATATAGATGGGCAATGGCCAATGTGAAGTCAGCATCTAAACTATCCATGATTGTGTCTCACTAACACAAGTATATTATCATAATGCTCTCAAAGAGTCAATAGTTTTTACATGATCAGGATACTCTCCAAACATAGCCTCCTCGGATATGTCTGCACTCTGCACTTTGTTTGTATTGGAACTGAGAACTGACCTATTCATGAGCAAGGCTCAGCCTTAACTTTTGCCAAATATTGAATGAGCCCAGCCCAAAACCTAAGATCTAAGTAGAGTAAAATGTTCATGGGCCGAGTCCCAAAACTCGGCTTATGAACAAATCTACTTGGAAATTGGGAACAAGAATAAAGGCGAGTAGAAGGGACAAAACAATCAAGCCTCCATTGTGATTATTATGAGAGTCCAGATCTCCTGCTCACAAGAATTCTGCCCACGTCTACCCACATAATATCGTAGTTACACATGAAGAACATTTCATCTTCTTATATAATATTATGTATAGGGAGATGTTCCGAATGTACGGAATAATGTGTTGTGGGGACCAAATCCAATGTTCAATCCCGTCCCAACAAGGTCCAGAGTCTAGGTTCGGGCCGTTCTTCAAAGGTCGGGTCACCCGTTTATTAATCTGGTCCAATATGCAGCCTCCGAGTCCGGGCCGGCTATATAATAGAAGATGGAATGAAGAAAAGAAAAAGTTCTGGAGGCTTCTTCCGCGCGCGTAACGAAGACCTAAAAGGAACTGACGGACAAATACAATCGAATGGATTAAAAGACCTCGTAACCTTTACAAAAATACTCTAAAACTAATTCCATATCCAGGGGTAGTTTCGCCAACTAAAATGGAAAAATATCCCAAAAAGAGCACAAACTTCCCTCCTCCGCCTCCCTCCGGTCGCCATTAGACGATTCTTTCAGAAGATAGCTTGCTATTCTGAATTAACCAGGAATGTTCGTTTCAAGGATTTTTTCTCGGATTTCGAGAAACGTTTCGATTCACGCCCGAGGCGTCCTCGTCTCTTCTCGCCACGACCAGTTACCGGTTTTGCCCAATAGTTTTCATTCTCTCCGTGAATCAATTGACAAGGTAAAGTTCAAAAAAAGTTTTTTTTTCCTTTTTTATTTCATTTCTTTAGGTTTTATGAACTTTTGCGTTTAATCTGGCTCTAGGGCTTTCGGAGCTCTCTCTAGACTAGTTGCCTCAAATTCATTGCTTTTCTTGTTAATTAATCAATTTGTTTTTTTTTTCTTTTTAATTCGGGAATCAGGGAATGATATCTGATTGGAAAGTGGAATCCATTGTTTATTTCTGTTTGTGTTTAGGACGGTGGGGTGTAGTAGGGCTTGAGGTCTGCGGGCGATTGGGTTCTGACTGCAAGTGTCATTGCTCTGAACTGGTGTATTTATGGAGTGCATATTTATTCAAGTTTCATTGTTTAACAGAAAATTTTGTTCCTTGTTCAAGAAAAAATAAAAGCATTTTTGCGATTGGATTTTGCTGGAAGTTAGAGAATCTGGGTGGTTTAGGGATAAAGGTTAATGGGTTGGAGTCTTCATACGGCAAGGTTTTTTCAATCTATTATTGTAGTTACATATAAATATTTATGTCAAGTCATCCAAATAATACCTCACCAGCACTTTATTGAATCTCCATAAGTAGCCAACTTGATGTTTTCCTTAGTGTTTGACATTAATGAGATTTTCTATATGTAGTCGGGATCCTTGGTCCAATCAAGAAATGGTCTAGCACCTAGGTTATCTAGATGAATAAGAAAATTGGAAGTGTTTCACATATTGAGCATGCATTATAGAGTGTTGTGACACGTTATATTTGAAAGTACAATGCTAATGTTGTAGGCCTTGTCTGTCACAGAGCGAATAGAGGACGTTATTGGGCGTTAGGTTGTGATGTTCTGTCCTTTTTCTTTTTCTTTTTCTTTTTCTTTTTCTTTTTTTTTTTAAATTTTGTGGCGTTAGGTTGTGATGTTCTGTCCTTGTTTGTCACTGGTACTTCCTTGACCCTAGAATTTAGCCCTTTGGTTATATGTTGTACTCTTATTAATCAATATTGTAAATGTCATATATAATCCATCATCGTAATATACATGCCTTATTTGTATCAGCTGGGGCTCATTAGATTTTTGTTGGGTGCATTAGTTTTTTTTTTTTTTTTTCGTTTTGATTTTGCTGGTTATGGATTGTTGCTTATGGGGCTTTGACTCAGCTGGGGTTCATTTTCTGTTGGGCCTTTTCTCCATTTGGCAAGCATGCTTGTATTTTCTTTCTTTAATGCTAATATAATCTTATACTTTTACCTTTTTCAAAAACAAAATCATAATTGTATCATAAATCATAGAGAAAGTTTAATTGTATTGAATTGAACCAAATCGTGAATTGAATTGTAAATCATCAGTTTATTTCCGTTTTTTTTTGAAATTTATCAATGAAAAGTTATGCTAACAACTAAAAGGATAGATTGAATTTATATTCTTAATCAATATCTATTATATATAAGGCATGTAAATACTTGCATTAGCTTCAGGTCCAGACAACCATGAGAGATATTTAGTCCATTTCTCTCTCTCTCTCTCTCTCTCTCCCCATCCCCCTACTATACTCATCTTTCCTTGCATGTGCAAGTGCACTGCCACTAAACTAGTATACTTAATACCATGGAGCTTACTAGTTGTATGCTAGAAGCATAAGATGATATAATCAAACTTGACTTGAAAATCGATTAATCTACATATAATGACTCTTTAACATACATATGATGGAAAATAATTTTTGTGAATTTTCTAAATATGCTTTAAATGGACCAAATAAATCCTATTCTAATAACGTTGAAACAAGAACTCCTTAAAATATTAAAAAGAAACAAAGTGATGACATGGAGAATAGGGTCCTATTATGAATTGATTCAAATTGCATGAATCATATAAATCATAAAATTCATTATTACAATGCAAAATTCAAATAATAATCATAAACCTTTTTCTGTAAGGGATTCAATTGTAAAATTGAAATCATAGCCCGTGAGACTCATGATTCAATTGTAAGATTCAAATCAACAGCACACTTCCTATTTTCAGCTTAAGGTTGTAAATGAGGTGACAAATGTAAGTGCCAATGTCTAGAGGTGCCACTGTCTAAACGTCTGACTTGGCAAGATAAGAAAAAACATTTACCCAAGGTAATTTTTGAAATTGGAATTTTACTTGAAAATATTTCTACATATGCTGAATTCTGTAATCATATGACCATAGATTATTGCGTATCTAAATCTAAAAGATTATTTTTGTTACCTATTGAAATTCTATAAGAAAAGATGGATTTCCATCATGCATATTAGATATTCATTTATGTCAAATAAGCAATGAAAAGTAAGACAACCATATGTAGAAGTGTCCCCCCAAGAGCCTGTGGAGTATTGGATTCTGATGTGTGGCTGACCTGACACTTCATCCATTTAGGAGAACCCCTATATATCATAACACTGAAGGTTTTCAGAAATTCCTCTAAAAGAGTGAGGGGAAGAGGAATAGGTGGTAAGGGTAAGAGCTGAGCAGTCTAGATATGGGTTAGTGATGCTTGGAAGCTGGGAGTTTGTGCAGTGTTGATGTTTCTGATTTGGGATTTTGGTTGTTGCCCAAGAGGTGGGGGCTTAGAGGATGTGGTATTGGGTTTTGATTCCTATGGGGTCCTTTGTTTGGATAGCGTTTCCTTTCTTTCTATTATCATCTGTGTTTCTTCTTAATAAAGTTAGTGGAAAGGCATGTGCCATGAACGTTGCCAGTAATGATAAAAAGGTAAAAAGATGGAAAGACGTTTAAATTTTGAAATGTTTTTTTATCATACTTCTTAAGTACCTTAACTGATTAACTCATAGATTAGATTTAAAGATTGAAATATTTGGACAACCATTGTTTGCAATCGTTGGCATTATATGATGCCATTAATATATTCTGATTTAACTTTTATGGCCTGGACGTGAAGCCAAGTGAAGTATCAGCACTATATATAAAGATTTCATCTTTATGATAAAAAATCCCTATAATTGGTAAAACTACTAACAAATCTTTTCTCACTAACTGAACCCAGATTCTCTTTAGTCTTCCAAGTAGTTATTTTAGACTCTTTTAATTTGGATGGGTGACTTCATATTATAAGGTGCACATGTTGCATCCTTAAAATTTCGACATAAAAGACTATTCAGTTTATGGAGTATACTGCTACAAGTATCCAATATGCGCTAAATTACTGACTCCAATTGTTCGTTCAAGATGGGATGCCTTCATGCTGCCAACTTGTTGTGATTCCTGCTATAGATTTTTGAATAAAGAATATTTCTTGTAATGACTAAAGAAGGTATTTGTTCTATGGCAGTGTTTCCCAAGTCAGGCTACTTGGCTTCCTT
Organism: Nelumbo nucifera; assembly: GCF_055504915.1. NCBI lineage: Eukaryota > Viridiplantae > Streptophyta > Magnoliopsida > Proteales > Nelumbonaceae > Nelumbo > Nelumbo nucifera. The sequence goes on from NC_142649.1 coordinate 148,827,714, forward strand.
CAGCCCTTAATACGTTACTGACTCAGCAATTTGGTATCTCTTCCTCTGCTTCTCCTCAACCAAATGAAAATGAGACTAACCAGTCTGGAGATGAACATGCACATGACACCCCTGTAAATGCTGAGGCCACAAAGACAAGTGAAGATACTAAAGCACCAGAGAAAATGGAAGGAACAGGTTCTAGTTCAGAACATAAATCTCCTGCCTCTGAATCTGTCAAGAGGAGGAGGAGAGTAACTAAACGTACTGCATTTTCTGATTCAGATGATGAAAAGGAACCCTCTTTTGATGATTTGGTAAAACTTGTTGCCGAGAAGGAAGAACAGTTGAAGGCGAAGCACAAGGAGATTGAAAAAATGCAAGATAAAGTTCTCCGTACTTATGCAGAAATGGAAAATGTAATGGATAGAACAAAACGTGAAGCAGAGAACTCTAAAAAATTTTCTATACAGGTTGGTGGCTTCTTTTCACCTCTACATGGCTAATGATCTTTCAAATGGCACTATGGATTTCTCTATCAGAATATTTGGCTATGTCTACGTGGTATATTTAAGCTCTGATGGTGGTCTTTATATGAAATGTACTGCAGAGCTTTGCAAAGAGCCTTTTAGATGTTGCAGACAACCTTGGAAGGGCTTCCTCAGTTGTCAAAGATAGCTTCTCAAAGATTGATGCATCCAAAGACACCGTTGGAGCTGTACCACTTCTGAAAACACTTCTGGAAGGTGTTGAGATGACTGATAAGCAGCTTGTAGAGGTAAGATATTTACTCTGTCAAAATCCATTTTTGCATTTCTTTCCCCCTTTCTCTTTTGAGCCCTTTATGCCCTTATCACCTCAAGTAAACGTGATCCAATTTTGAGTTTGCAAGCTTTGTATGGTGTACTACTAGTTCGGTGGAATCTTACCTAGAAAACCTAGGAGTAGGAAGGTTGTCTGGAAGAGGCTTCCCCGATGTTAGAGGAGAGGATAGAGAGAATTAGAATAAGTATGAAGTGAAAGTAGGGAACAAGTTGGGGATGTCAGATCACTTCAGATGGGAGGGAGAGGAGCTGAAGTAACAGGGCTAGAGGAAGATGGTGTGACTGTTGGAATTGGGATAAAAAAGAAAGATTAGGGAGAGGGTAAAAGAGGATTGAAGGGGGGGGGGGGCAGAGAGGTAAAAAGTGAGAAATTGGGGAAGAAAGTAGGGAGTTGAAGAACTTTTCAACAAAAAAAAGGTAGGGAGTTGAAGAGATAGAGGGTGATATAACATTGATCCTTTCAAGATCAGAATATCGTCATCACTCATGACATTTGTAGAACACAATTCAAAAATTTGGTGAGGAGAAATAAAATTGAGTTGGGGAACTAAGGTCTCAATTGCCTTGAGAATATACGATGGATTTTGATGATGCTGAATGAGGCTTTTAGTCTACCTTGGCAAAACAAGGGGTGAATAGGGATCAATTGCAATGGGGTGTTGAAAGTTAGTAAGGAATGTAATATTTTTCATTGTTACCCACCCAAAAAGCAATGTAAGTGTCATACACAACTTGCATAGTTTTCAAGGCGCCAAGGCAAGGCTAGGCAACAGGGGTCACCTTGTCGCCTAGGCGATGGATTTTTTTAAGTGAAAAATACATATCCTAGGTAGTTCCCTAGGTTCCATAACCATCTTTCCTTAATAACTATCCATAATGAAAATTATAAACTTCTTGTTTATGTCTAGAAAATCAACATATTTGTGAGAAGAAAAAGAAGAAAGAAAAGAAAATTCAAAAAATATGGGGATTGAACCCCTATTTTTGTTATAGGAAAAGAAGAAAAGAAAAGGTGGAAGAGGAGGAGGAGGAGGAGGAGGAGGAGGAGGAGGAGGAGGGGGGGGGGAGAAGAAGAAGAAGAAGATGTGGAGGAAGAAATGTGTTGATTAGACAAAACATTAAGTTTTTCCCTTACTTAGTGGTTCAAATTCTGAAGTCTTTGAGGGTTCAATACAGCAGTTAGCAATGTTTGTGTTGCTTAAACTCTAACAAATAAGAAAATAATAAAAAGAAATTAGTTTATAAACACAAAAATGAATATTTTTGTTTAATAATGTCTATTTTATAATTATAATCTCAAAAAAGTAACAATATAAAAGTATTTTATAAGACAATATACAAAACTGCTAGGCGATTGGGTGAGGTGAGCCTCCAAGGGCGCCTTGTCGCCTAGGCATTGCCTTGACAACTATGACAACACGAGTCAATCACATTAAGGCATCACAACATTTTTTTTATGGTTTAATGGTAATGGTTCACTGGAGAACTAGACCTTATATCACCAAATGGACAACATAAATAATTTTGCAGCATTTGAACTATTGCTTTCTCCTTGGTCAATTGTGCTTATGATAACTTGACTCCTCTGAAGGGATGAGAGATCCATCATATGGATGGCCGAACCCTGCAGGTAGGTTGGGCGAAATTTCAAAAAGTTTCTCTCTCCCATGTGGGAATCACATTCCTTGTTTTAGAAAATCTGCATTTTTAAGGATCAATCTTGAACCTAAACTGAACCAGATCTGAAACCAAAAGGTAGGAGAGGGATATACTTGATACGGAGTAGCAGTAACTCTCAACGAAGGTGTTCACACCCAAGGAAAGCTCCAAGGAAAGCTCCCACTGAAGATGACACAGCGTAGAGTAGAGCAGAATCAACAGGTGGTTCTTCACAAGAACCGAATCCTTCAACAAGAATTTGATGGAGGGTATGTGACCACGACTTCATATCAGTTTTTCGTTCTTGATCGCTCCTACAGTGGAGAACGAATTGGCAATGGCAGCAGTAGGAGGAGGGCGCAAGAGCAGAAGATGGCGCAGTCTTACTGTTGTCTTTTCTCTTTCTGTGATCTGAGATCTGATTGAGTTGTTGTGTTTGGAGGTTCGCCCTCCTCCTCCTTTAATAGCCTTAAAGAGATTAGCTCCTAATCCCATTAAGAGTTTCCTAATTCAAATCCTTATTTGAATCTGGACTCTCTTTAAGAGATAAGGATAAGCCCTTATTTTATCTACAGATTAGATCAACCCTCCTAATCTTATTAGGAGTTTCCAAATCCCAATCTGTATTTGGATCTGGACTCTTTGAGTGGATAAGGATAATCCTTTATGCTATCTACTGATCCAAATCCTAGCTCTGCCCCTCTTTAATTAATCTAATTAAACCAGTTCGAATTGGGCTTTAGGCCCATTAAGTCCATGTGCTCACTAACCTTCCAAACTGTTGCCCAGTTGGGTTTCCTTGTATGGTATGGGACCCAAACATTGATCTACACATCAGCCACATGGGTTCAGTTTAGCCTCTGTTACAAGGCCTGGCCGAATTCACTGTAATGGACAGTGAACCCCTGCTCTTAATGAGCCCAACACTTACACTAAGTGGTCCCTGGACCAAGCTACCTTATAAAAACCCAGGGACTGTGGGCAGATGCAAGATTAGCCCATCAGGTATTACCCTCAATGGTCTTACACTTAACCTCTCAGCCCATAATGATCAAACACTGCCCGACAAGAGATGACCTCTCCCTCGGCTGCAAGGAACAGTGCTACACTCTCTACTCACATGGATATCGGGAATTAAAACCTTTTGCAAACATTTTGAAACCATAATATATATATGTATATCTCTATATAAATATATTTTGCAAAACAAATTTCAACAATTGAAATCAACTGCCGGCAGTTTAGGTTTCTATCAGAGAGAGTGCATCCCCGATCATTACCTTTGTCCGACAAAGGGGCTGATCCTGTCACTATGATCACCCACTCAGATGAATTCTCGGACTATCCCAACATACCCAGGTTTTAACCCCCTCTAAGGATCTCACTGATTGGCATATCAAAGACACCTCAATCCGACACATAGTGCAGTATCATAATCGAGTCTAGGGGTCAGGTGTAACATTCCAGTTTTGCCCATCAATCTCCAAGGTCCAAGGCAATACTGGAATTCTGGTCCGGTTTAGGGTTTCAAGAAAGCCCACACTGCATGTACCTCAGGTCTCATCCTGACAGATGAGACAAGCCACCCCAACCAACTTGGCGGCACATCAGTGTCAGCCTTGGCAGGATAAATCTCCCTAGATCTATCCAACGGCTGTGAAGATTCTAAATTTACACGAGTCTCATATGTGTCCAGTTTAAGGGTATTACACAGAAAAACACTACAATAACATGAATCAAATATGTACTTTATTCATTTACATTAAATGTCATAAGGTACATCATTTTGATTGGAGCTAAGGGCATACACTGTCTAACATCCTCACTTGTCCATAAATCATTTTGCAGCATTTGAACTATTGCTTTCTCCTTGGTCAGTTGTGCTTGTGCCTTTTTTTGGTTTTTGTTTTCATTGCTAGAGTTAGATGGATCTGGATTTTGTTCTACTTAATAGGACACAAATTAAACATAAATTATTAACTGATGCATTACACTTTTATAATGCTCAAGCAAGAATGCCTCTTAGACCTTATAAAACGTAGATTTCCTATACATGATTATGCTTTTGCATTTAGTTATTATGTTGCAAGCTGATTTATTTGCTTTGTTTAATCCTTAATATTTCCCTTTTGGATCTGCATTTATTTGCATTTGGCTAAGTCCTTGTATTCCAAGATTTTGGGGTCAGATGGATGATGGATCTGACTCCTGGGCATATACCTGCACTAGAATCCATGCAACATCTTGGACTATGAATTTATGTTATCTATCATGATAGAACTCAACCATGAGTGGACAGGATGGGGTGATTTCTCAAGGATGCTTTTCTAGAGCCGTGTTTATTTTCTTAAATCTTTTTTTTTTTTTAATTATTAGCACAACCAAAGAGGATTATGCATAATGAATGAGAGGAAAAGATAAGAGTACTACCTGACATCTAGAAGATTCCAGATGAGAGAACCACATTGATTGCCACTGAAAAATAAAAAATCACCGAAGTAGATAGAAGATCATAGTCAACAAGTATGGGTTGCCTGTTTACCAAAAAAAAAAGTATGGGTTGCCTGACTCTCTGTACAGCTGTTGTCTTCTTACCCTCTTGCTGAACCATCAGCCCGTGATTGCTGATCTAGACATCTGTTTCAATGAGCTGCTTAACCTAGATGCAAAAGAATTGGCTTGTCTCTATTCTATTAGCCTTAGTGCCTAAGGGCCATCTGAATATGATAACATTCAGCCTACTACCACATCTGATCATCATGCACCAATAATAGTGAACCTATGCCTAAGGAAAAACCAAGTGTTAAACCTTGTTGCTGAGAGAGTATCTCAGCTTTTAATGAGCCCCCCTCGTAAATCTGACATGACGGACATTACCACATTTGCTTAACTAAACACCCTATCTGCTCTTTGATGGTTTCTCATTGCCAGTTCTCCAGTCAGCAACCAAGTTTAATGTAACTCCCTCTTGATACGAGTTTCTTGGATGCAATTTCTTAAAATTTCAGTGCTCTGTGGCCACTGGATTTTTTTTTTTTTTAATTTATTATCTCTGTTTGCTAATATTACATTGCTTTTCAAGTGTTACATGCTCCCAGAAAGTTTGTTTTTCCTATTCTAAAACTAAATTTACTCTAAACTCAGTAAGCCTTATCCTCTTTGTTAACTATTGATAATATATCTGTTCCAAAACTGGTTATAAATTGTTCTAATCTTCATCTTTGCTAATTGTATCTGTATACAAACAATGTCCTCTCTACTTGTGTCTGGAGTTTGAACGATTTTCGTAGGGTCACATGAAAACTTGTAACGAGTTTATAAGTTTTTGATAAATATTTCTTTCTTTCAGGTGTTTAGAAAGTTTGGAGTGGAGAAGTTTGATTCAATGAATGAGCAGTTGGATCCACATAGGCATAATGCAGTCTTCCAAATACCTGATAGTTCTAAGCCTCCTGGCACTGTGGCTGCAGTTCTGAAGGTACTTAGATGTTATTACGAGTATTCATTCAAAACGTAATATGGAGCTTCCTTTTTAGTTTATATATGTAGCAAAGGAGTGGGGGTTAACTGTGCTGATAGACATTATGACATAAGCATGACTAAATGACTTGGTTGCATTATGCAGAAATAAGACTTACATTTGAAATTACATTCACATTTGCCTTGGAAAAATGACGAGTAAAATGTAGTGGCAAATTTATAACGAAATTGTGCCTTTGTGTTTATCTTGCAGCCTGGATACATGCTCTATGATCGGGTAATTCGGCCAGCTGAGGTTGGTGTTACTCGGTCTTTGGACAGTGGAGCTGGTGAAAATGCTGAAGCCTGAAAGTTGAAACGTGGTCAATTTACTCCCCCCCAGTCATCCAGTTCTCATTGCCATATACATGTTTGGTCGAGAGCCCTGTGTAATTCCATGAGTAAGAGAAGGAATTATAGTGATCTGAACTAGATTGGTTGTAGGGACTGTTTCCAGTGCATGTCTGAGACAAATTTTCCCTACACCATTTGTTTATTCACATATTATTGTGCGAGAGAGGGTCCGAAGAAGGTTTTGAATCTTGAAATCAATTTTAAGCCAAATTTAATTTGCCATGATGGCATCAAGTTGAATATCTATTGCATTGTATCGTGTCTCAAACCTGAAACCTTGACACAGTAATAACCAGGAGTCCATACTCAATAGAAAAAAGTAAGGGTAAATTACATTGACCCGCTCCTGGACTTTTATGTTGTGACAAATACCCCTTCGGTCGTGAAGTCAGATAATGAAAATCATTAAATTATCAAAATACCCTACTAAAAATATCATTAAATTACATTTTCTTGCCATTCTCTTTTAAAATCCAACTGACCTAAAAATATCTTTAATCATTATCGAATTATCGCCGAAAAGCTTTGCCTGTGAAATTCATGAACTATTGAATCTTTGATCCTAGACATTGATTATCATGAGAATTTTTTAACCTTGGGTTTCCTCAAAGTTTCAGGTTTTCTGGGTTGACTTTGCAAAACCAAAGAGTATTACAAGGATCAGGTCAGGTAGATCTCTTCAGGTGGATCACCATTCACCAATTGCATCTTCCGTGTTGGCATGGTTGCGCCACGGCGATGATAAACCAATTGACCCAAGACACTGGGCAGAAGCTAAAGTGGAACTCGTGAACATAGCGCATGAAAGAAGCCATATGCCTTGATTGGAGATTTTATCCACGGCGATGATAAATCAATGACCCCAAGTCACTGGGCAGAAGCTAAAGTGGAACTCATGCTGATAGCGCATGAAAGAAACCATATGCTTTGATCGCAGATAGCGCATGAAATGTGAGACGATGCTTTCGAGGGAAAGGATTTTAAATGGGGATCGGAAAATAAGAAGTGTACTAACTAATGGCCTAAATGATAGATTTTGCAATTCAAAGGTATTTTTATTTAAAAAAAACATGTCTTGATTGGAAACAGGAATTTGTTTCTTGCTTGACTGCTTGATAGAATTGTGAAAATGGGCAATGGACACGTCACACGGGTGGAATCAAGGTGCGGGCTGGTCGAATTCAGGGGGAGCCAATACAGAGTTGAATTATGCTGGGGTGGGCGGCGGATGCACTAGGGCTGGAGCTGGAATGGGTGGCAGAGACACTGAAGATGGAACTGGAAACGTGTGGCTAGAACCAACCGCCGTGGTGTATAATTAATACCAGGAACGATGACAACTGGAGCTGGAGGGAGTGGTGGAAATGGCCGAAACACTGCGACCGGCATGATTCGCATCTCCTTCTCTTCCCTTTGTCCAGTCACGCAAATCCCAATTCTTACCAGTGATTGTCTCCAGAAAAGGGTAGTTCGGGGTCTTTGTCTAACGCCAAACGTTCAGGCCCTTCAGGGGGTCATTGTCCCCAAAAACAAAAATAAAAAAAAGTGCAAGGGGGTCTTTGTCACTTACCCCATAATACAAGGGGATCCGTGTTTGTCACTGACCCATAATACAAGGGGATCTGTGTAATTTACCCAAAAGTAAATAAATAAAAAGGCCCATGAAATACTGCTATTGTCCAATGATCTGGTTAATTTGTGCTGTATGTAGCACACCTGCGTGCACTTGCAAATCCGTTTCATATACCCCACCAAGCAACTGGAATTCCACAATAATATACAAGATAGAAGATTGCAGGATATTTATTTGGCATGAAGTAATATGCAACTACAGGACCGTACTTATTAGGAAGAGGTGAAGGTCCGAATAGTTTGATCCGTTGTCACCGTACTTCTCCGTAGTTTTTATTTTCTCAAATCATAGTTGGTTGTACTCTGCTTGCCTAACTCTTCGCACATTTCTCACATAAGTATACGCTGGTACTCCGAAGTCTGAACACAGTGATGAAGTCTGACTCCGGCTTAAGTCATGTTTACTCGCAAAGCCATTGAAAGATCTAGAGTTGATTCTATCACTCTACAGGACCAAGAAGGGTGCAGCTTTCCACGCCTAGAACTAGAATCCATTAATGGTTGTTTAGTTAAGAACCGTTTGAAAAAAAAAAAAAAAAAATTAAACCATTAAAATGAGTGAGTATTGAAAAATGTGTCTATCGATGTAATTTTTACATTGATAATCCGTGTAAAACTTCATTGTAAGCAATGTCTTACTCAATCACACAATCATACAGGTTGGATTAGGTTGAAATCACATGGTCTGAACTAGTAGTCGAGATGGTCGCGTGCATGGCACCCCCTCCAATAAGGAGGCATGAGATCAAATCCATGGAACCACTGGTTCTTGGTGGTATATATGCCCAATGATGGACCTCATGCGGACTCTGCTCTTCTCCACTCCACCCTCTATTCCTCTGAACCACATTACATTCTACAAAATGTTGTATAATTTGGTTTAATTGTGCTGTGTGTTTCAAAAACCAATTTATCTACAGAGAATATTTGTACTCTACATGTCTGTATTATTATCTGTACTCCTTCCAAACTCAAAAAACAAAAAGTCAATGTCACAAAATGAGCTTTTTGTCTTATTTGTTACTTTTCATCCAATGGGGTTGATGCAACGCTACTGAATGGACATTTCAAAATTGAAACTATCTCATTTCCAGCAATATTATTAGGATAACCAAGAATTCATATTCAAGCAGGAGAGGAGAGGCATTTTAGTTGTCCACCATTCAAAGGACTGGTTAATGATCGGTAACTAAGTTGATACTTTTGAAAGTTTATAGATACTGGATTAGCATATTTTAAAGTTTAAGGATCAAAATGAGATTAACCCAAAGTACAGGGTATACAATTTTCCCTAGTTTTTAAATGATTGTTAATTTTTCTTACTCAAAATGCGATCCAAATGTAGCAGCTGTTAGCTAGGCAGATTTCTGTCTACTGCTTATCAGGCCCTTTCCATTGATTCTAATAAGTTGTTTTGTTTTGTCCATTCAACTTCACCCACCTACTGAGTACTGACTGGCTTATCTGAAAGATATTAAAAACCTCACCGACTCCTCAAAGAACGATCCAATATACTAATACAGGAGTTTCTGTCAAAATGGTACGCCACATGAATGTAGAATAGAAATAACACTCATTGATCTCTTCTATACTTTTCGCAATTCCAAGCCAACCAGCGGCATAAATAACAATGCTATTATTAATAACAACTACGATGGCAGTTCTACTTTGACAATTTAAGAGGTCCATGATACAAGGCTAAGCTACGATTATAATAAATTCCATCATCGTTCCGCCCGAAAAATGTTCAGTCAGCCGATACGAATCCCATTTCGGATGAACACCAGGAAATCACAAGGACACGTCAGCCCGTAGATATATACAGCCTGGGGCCAACGCGCCAAATCACCTCTTCTAAGGAAACTGCTCCTACTTCGATTGTTACACCAAATCAGCAGCTTATTTACAATTCCATGCCATTGAATATCGCTGCCAAGTTGCCTGCTTTCAACCCAGTAGTCTTCCTCGCAAAATCGCCTCTACAATTATAACTAATCGCCGGAGACGTCTCAAAACCTATCGACCGTCTTCCGGTCATATTGTTTTCCTCTTTCTCTTTGGATGCCTTCCTTGCCAGAAATGCATTCGTCGTACGCTTGTAAGAACTGAACCACTTAGCCTTCATGTACCCGCTTCTCCTCCAAGGTGGAATGCACATGTCGTTGCTCTTCATGGACTCTTTTGCAGCGGTACTCATTATCTTCATCACATGCTTCAGCTCCTCCTGTCTTCCGACGAACACGGGAGGAAAGACCTCGAGCAAGGAGAGGTAACGATTGGTAGGTCGAGCAATGGTGAATTCTCCGGAGAGTGCCACTTCGACAATGTAACGAGTTCCGGATACAATGACGTCGATATATTCATAATCCCCCGCCGGGAACCGGCCAATTTTCTCCCATCGAGATTTGCAGAGACCTGACATTAATATTATGGGTCACGAATTCAGTATCTGATAGACAAAAAAAAAAAAAAGTGCTAATGTACACTGCAATAATCTGCATGGCTAACGTACGCCATGATGGAAGGGCAAAAATAATGTCCCTAATGGACGCTGCATACGGTCCACTGAGGCACTGAGCCCACGAATGAAAAATTCTGACACCAATTTAAACTCTATACAGATTCCGACGTTGTTGATTGATGATTCCGATATTGAAAACGTGTTCTCTTACGTAATGAGATTGGCTCTCATTTCTCAGTGTTCAAGCCACATCTCTCTTTTACAATCATTAAATCACAATATCTACTACGGTTGTTAAAACATCCAATGCCATTTAGTTTGGTGTCCTCAATACACCAAATCAGCCTTGCCTCCCTCTGTCTCTCCGCTCTCGTTAAAGTTCCCGTGGGCCCGTACAAGACGCCCATTGGAAAGGAAACCAATCCGGAATCCAAAACTCTCCCAATGGCGGAGTTTTCAGTAACCCGCACAATCAAGGCGCACGTTAGCAACTATTAGAATCCGTGCCATAGAAAAAGAAATTACGAGGAAAACAATGAAAAATTAAAAACAAAAATTTCAAAGGTCACTCCTATTTACCTGCGTCGAGACCTCTCTCCCGCAATCGACCCATCAACTGACGTTTAAATCCTTCCGATGGCCTTGTTCCGCTAATTCGGCTGGCTTGTTCCACTTCCTTAATAACCGTTCGCTTAACCTCGTCCGACGAATCGCAGCCTAGCAAGCTTTGTAACGTTTCTCTCGTCTCTGAATCAGACCAGAAAGTCTCCGAGTCAAAACCGCTTTTCTCTTTCTCCCGGTTGCTCTGCTCATCTTCTTCTCCATCAATTTTGTCATCTGTCTCCAGGAAGGAGTTTATAAGATCGGATAGATCGGCGGAGTTCTCAGCCGAGTGCTCGCTCCCACTGCTATCGCAGGGACGAGCCAAAACCACCACGTCGAACGCTGCTGCAACTCTTTTAAACCTTACCGGAATCTTCACCATGATTGATCCGGAAACGTGCTGCAAATCTTATTGACTTCTTGATCCTAGTTTTTTCTTTCTTTCTGTGTTTTTTTAAGAATGAAACTCTAACAACGGGTGTCTCTTTATATAGAGAGGGACTTGTTGATGTACTGTTGCTTACGTCATTATGCTGCTGCTGCTGCCATAACAGAGAGAGAGAGAGAGAGATTAAGTGTGAGACTCCATGATTCCATATAGCGGAGTACATATCAATGGATTAATATGACGATATAAGTTCAGTTGATTAAGAGTGATTGGAGGGTCCCATAACCCATTTGAAACCCACGTTGGTAATGTACACGAAAATTCCCTTTGTTTCAAAGTTTGCTTTCCTTGTTATTACTTATTACCCTCTCGTTCCGCTCACAGTCACAGGAAGCAAGAGTAGTGAACCTAGTCGTTTTTGCAGCTAAATTAAGTCTGGCTTCTCTTATAATAATTAATTTCAGGGGTATTAGCCAATACACTAACTCTTACGCCGTTTAATCTGCCGTTTCGTATCCGTTAACTTGTCGTGTAGCGTGAGGCATGGCAATGTCAATGTCAATGTCAATCAAAAGGGGATGATTGAAAGAGGAATAGGATTACCACTACGGTACCGAAAAGGAATGGTGCCTAAAGAAATTGATAACCAACCAACTGGTATCATCAATTTGTTGATGACATGGGAACTGGGAAGGAGGCCCACTACTGACGTGGACTAAAACCAAGAACCTAGATCATAGCATTTGCATCCACGTGGGCAGCAATTGTCCCGATGTGCCGCATAATTCAGTTGAGTTAGCAAAATAATTGGTTAAGGTGTCTAGATTCATTGGATCATTTTGGTTGTCCAGGTTCATTGAACCTACAATACTGCAGAGAAAATATTATTACCCTTCCGAGTTCCGACATTATAAGATTAAAGAATTGCTCATCTTTCTTCTTCTGGGTAAACAAATCCAACCGAAGCGTGAAACTGGAAGCTGTATGTAACCGCTTTCCGGGCGTGATTCGGAAATAGGCATTAGGGAATTGAGTGGAATACAAAAACATCTGCACACAATCTAACGGCTCTGCCTGAGATTTGCATTTTAGATCCATTTCTTATTGTCTCTTTTCTTTGAGTAAGGGATCTGCTGTCAATCCTGTCCCAACAGTCCCACTGCAGCCAGCCTCACATTACATTGGGATTTGGGAATATCTCCCTGGGGAGATGTTCCGGATGTACGGCTGCAATGGCTGGTCCTGGTTGGAATTTTAATTATCGGATCTGTGTTGGTAGCAGATCCAAAATTCCTTTTCTTTTTCATTTACATGTGTTAAATAACGTAGAGTCGTAGACAACACAACAGTCAACAGGGACACACATAAAACTCTAACATGTGCCACACGTGCTGAACACCATCGTCCATCGTGGTGTCTTAGCCCAACCCCAAAGAATTGAATTCAAAATGGTTGATTTTCATTCCAACCGCTTGGTTGGGCGGAACTGGAATGATATGGCTGATTCTGTGATTGAGCTATCATCTTATATCATATGGACTATATGAAAAGCTAGAAATAATTTTGTGTTTAAAGGAATAGATCCTAATCCTGTTGTATGTGAACAGAAGGAGGAGAAGTGATGAAAGCTTCCCTTCAAGAATCAACAGCTGTTCTCTGGCCAATCTCGTTCTGTTTTTAAAGCTTCTGAAAGTTTCTCTGCACATATTTTCTTTTTGCAAAGCCAAAACGGATGGTAGCTTTTGTAATTTGGGCACTAGTGGGTTTGGTTTTGGGGTTACAGATTCCTGTGGCACTTTTTTGGTGGCAAAATATGGTTCCTGTAGGGATGTATGTGCTGAAGTTTCTGCTATCTTGGAGTGTTGTTTAACTGCTAAAAACTTGGGTTACAATTTCATCTCTCTGGAGTGTGACTCTGTTATGGGTTGGGGGATGGGCTACCCCCCGTTTTGTGGCTCTTCACAAGATACTAAAAAAAAAATATTATAGAGGCACAATCTGTGTAATCACATGCTTTCCGTGGTAACGTAAATAAACCTCACGTTTACATGCTCTTTTGTCATCTCTTAATTTCCTTGATTTGTAATATATCTCTAAGACCATTTCAATGTAGAGAAGTTAGGAAATTGGGCCAACGAAGGATCCCAACCTAAACCAAAATCACAAAATTGGGTTAGAGTTAGAGTCCAACAATTTGAGTTGGGTTAGGGTAGAGGTGCAACTCGGGTGAATCAATTGGGCCAAGTTTATGGTAAACCCAAGTCCAACCTTAAGATTTGGGCCTAAGGCCAATGCCCAAGGTTAAACCTGATCTTCTAAACCCAAGCACCACCCGTACTATAATTTGATGCATTTGGGTTGGACTTGGGCCTGGTTTCAAGGTCCACTTAAGTTGCACCCGTAGGTCATGACTGATCTAAACCCTACCTAATATAGCCTGACTTTCACCCTTAAGCAAAAGTATTAGGAGATGATTATTTCTAGAAGTGATCATCGAAAGTATTGGAAAATGGGACCATGATTCAGTTAGCTGAACCGTGAGCACCCCTAGCTAAGAGCATATCAAGATAGCATGCAACTAGAAGTCATTAAACATATCCAATGCAAACCATCGAAATTCAAACAAAGTAAGGTCAACTTTGATGCCTCTTTCAAACAGGGAAGCGAAGCGGTGCAGCAATTGGATGGGTAGCTCATATAAGTTGATACAAGCTTTGCGCTCAAAACTGGTCAAGTCTCACTGAATTTTGATGCCTCTTTCAAACATGATATCAGAGAAACTTATAACCAATCAGGTGGTATTCATCAAAATTGACCAGGGAGGGATGTTGATTGGTCAAAGCTCTTCCTATATCATACCTTTCTTGCATCATAAATTTACCCAAGAATGGGAGGATGCAACTTGGGTTATCCCAGATTAGCATTTTACACTCCTTCGGGTTCAGGCTTTCGAACTGGGCCCATTCAGTTTTGACAAAATCCCAATCCAAGCCCACCCAAGTTACACCCCTACCCAAGAAATATTTATAGTTATAGTCTTACAGGAGGGTCAGTTGACTTCAAAAGGCAATGGTTATACCAAAGGAGTCCAGATCTACTCCTTATAGCACGCCTCACACCGACCTCACAGCATGTCCTGGCCGTGCATTGGGAACATCTCCTGCACTCGTATTTAATATTCATGAAGAGATGTTCCCAATTCAGGGTGGGATATGGCTATGAGGTTGGTGTGAAGTGCTCTATGAGGAGTAGATCCCAATTCCTAAGAAATGGTTGTCCAAAATCACCAATTTCTGGAAGGGAATGCCAACTGGCTCAATTGGTAAGGTCTTTGGTTGGTTGTAATGGAGACTTGGATCAAATCCCATTGTCACCAGGATTGGTGGTTTATGGGTAGAGAAAAATCACTAATGTTTGGAATATGATTGGACATCAAACAAGAAAGTCAACAGTTAAAGAAGTAGGACCAACTAATGGTTGCTCAGTTGATATGTTCTTTAATTGTAGCAGAAACTTGGAATCAAACCATGTCACCATTAAGCCAGTTGATATCTTTTCCTTGACTCTCTCTCCTCTCCCCTTCCCACCACTCCCATTAAGCCATGTCACAACTCCCAATCCAACTACCTAAAAATATTCCTAGAATCTCTCTCCTAAGGCATATTTTCTAAGTCATTGGGAACTTATCATGTTACCCACTCTCCAATCAATTCCTAAAATTTCTCCCCCAATCTATATCCACTCTCTCATTTAAAATATTTATATTAATTAATAAATAGTTAAATACAGTTAATATTTAATCCAACCCATATTCAGTGAGTATTAAATAGTGTTATTACCAAAAGTTAATAAATATTGTTATTAATTAACTCATCATGACCTTTTAAAGTATTTTGGATAAATACTGTTATATTCATGTTAATTAACAACATTTTATAGAAATTGAAAACTCTTTAACTAATTTTCATAAATTGAGAATTATATTTAACAATTATCAAAAAGTATAAAATTTTAGTTATTGCTATTATTATAGTTAATAACCGAATGAAGATGGGGAATAAAATATTATACTGTTGGAAAATAAAACTATTAATTAATTTATATTGGAAAATAAAAGGTAAATTAGTGTAACTTTGTTAGTAAACTACCTAAGAAAAATAAATATTTAATAACAATTTAAAATATTTTCAATAAATCTCCATAATCACACAAATGTAATAAAATTTTCAAAAAAAATCATAAAACTACATTTTCATAAAATAACATTTTGGAAATTAAAAGATATAAAATTTTTGAAAGTTTATTTAAAATGTATTAAATAATTATTGAAAATTATTGGAATATTTTGTAAATTTTAGAAAAAATTATTACATTTGATAGATTTTGGAAAACTATTGAAAAATTATTTAGTTTTCATTATAAATTATTGAAAGTTATTAAAGATAAATGAGTATGGGAAAGGGAAAACTGTAATTTGAATCAATAATTACATAAATTATTAAGACAAGTTAGTATAATATTGGAAAAAGAAAATTACTAATTAGTTTATATTAGAAAATATAAGACACATTAATATAATTCTGTAAGTAAACCATTTACAAAGAAAATAAATTATTTAATAACAATTTAAAAATAATTTTGAATAAATTTTCAAAATTACACAAATGTAATAAATTTTCCAAAATTTTCATAAAATTACATTTTTGAAAATTAAAGACAATTTAGTATACTTTTAGAAATTTACCATGTCGTTGATACTCAATATATCCTTTTTATCATTTTTGTCATCAAATTGAATGTGTTGACAGGGAGTGGGTGCCTTGCCTTGAAATCGCCCAACACTGGGGACAGGGCAGGGAAAATTTGAAGATTTCACATCCTTGATAATGAGTGGGTGTTTTGCCCTGAATTCACCCAACATTGAAGATGAAGCGAGGAAATTCGAAGATTTCCTGTTCCTAACGGGGAGTGGGTACCTTGCCCTGAACCTGCTTGACATTAGGGACAGTGTGGAGATGGGGTAAGTGTCTTGACTATGAGGTGGGGATAAGGATGGGGTGCCCTGCCCCGTTGCCATTCCTATACAATTATTAATTATTAGTGAAATTAATAAAAATGTTAAATTTTGTAATTATTTTTATTTATTTAAAGTCAGTCGAAATTTCATTTAAAAATAACGAAAATAATAACAGTTATTAAAATTATTACAAATAATTAATAAAATTAAATTAGTTACAAAAATATTTGTTCATATTAAATTAACAATAATTATTTTCTGTAAATCAACATTAAATGAAAAATACAATTATTAAAATTTTAAATATTAATAATAAGTTTGAGTACTTTTTAGTTAATTAATAGCAAATTTTGATTATTAATTTATCAATTAATTAATAATAAATAAAATTATTCAATCTTTCAGTTTTTCCCAAGCATTGCACAGGTACATTTTTTATTACCTGCGTGCTTTGTCCAGCCCTTAAAAATAGACATCAAAGGCAAATGCTAGGGTGCGGGAAAATGTTTTTCCCTTTAAAACCTATGAGCCACACACCGCCCCCCAATGCCCCGTTGAATTGATAAGCTGTCCATTTTTGTGACCTAAATTCCCATGAATTGAGAAGCTGAGATTTTCACATTATCATAAAATTACCACACAGAAATAGAACCCAACTTTAGCCCACATTCCTGATTTGTCAACTTGTTCTTTGTTAGGTGGTGATTTGTACATCTGCATAGTTGGTGTCTTCACAATAGTGACGTGAACATCATCAAAGTTAAATCCAAATGCCATATGACGGTAATAGTTGTATGCAAGGTTCAGAGTATCGATATGTATCGACCGATATGTATTATTTTGGGAACTACCCTTATACACCTCTACGGAAGGTGTATCGGGGTTCTCACCGATTCAGAGGTGGAGGAGCCTTAAACCAGCCCCTAAACTAGTTTAAAAAAAAAATAAAAAAAAATAAAAAAAAAGTATCAGTATCACCTGATACGCCAGTATCGATATTTTGAATGTTGGTTGTACACGTCCACTTATAAATTATAAAAATAAAGAAATACAAGAGAAAAAGATAGGCAATACGTAATCCAATCATCCTGGGTGCTAATAATTATTGTACTTGATATCGCCTGACCCTATACGTGAGATCAAATGCTTGAGCAAGTTTTCGAATGCAGAGCCTTCACCACGTCTCTGTTGCAGGCAAGGTTTTTAAAACCGACTCAGAGAAAGAATCGGTCAGGGGTCCGGTTCCTGGGGCGAACGGTCCAATCATTCGAATTAAACAGTTGGCCTGTTCTGATAAAAAATAAAAATAAAAATTAAAAAAATAAGTCAAAACCGTTGAACGGTTCAACCACCCAGGTCAGTGGATTTGCTGACCAAATCAACATTTTTTGGCCAAAATCCGGTTTTGGTGAAAAACGAAACCGGTCACCTAACCTTCCTGGTTTTTCCGGTCCAACTGTCCGGTCCGGTCCGGTTCGGTTTTGAAAACCATGGTTGCAGGGACAAGTGGAAAATAAACGCTTCCAAGTTCCAACATAGGACAATGTTGTATAAAATATCCTATAAATATTATTAGTTGGCAGATTTATCAAAAAAAATATTATTAGTTGGCAGGAACTTGGTCCATTGTATATTTACAAACACATCAACTTCATCATATTTGTCTTTATAGGCACATACCATAGTTGATAGGCTTTAAACAAAACCCCTTACAGTGTAATCATCTCACACAAACAAAGGATAATCAGTGATTGAGATGTTGCACTTGAAAGAACATTTGGCACCAAAAACAAGGAAAAACAGTGTAATCATCTCACACAAACATTGAGATGGTGCCTTTTTCTCCGTCTGGTATCCATATATTCTATTGCAAACTTCGTCATATTTGGGGCTGACTTCAGAACAAAATATGATCTTGCAAAAGGAAAAACAGGAAATTCAGGAGCCATCCATCATGGTATCATTCTCATTTGCAGGGCTGCCACCTATATCAACCACCTTCTTCTCGTTCTGGCCAGCTCCAAATGTGAACTCATGAGGAGGAATACTCAAGGCTGGACGGTCAAAAATGGATGTCATAGCAGGCAAGTTGAAAGCAGGGACAGGAACTGGGTTGATAGTCTTTGGGAAGCTGAAAGCAAATGATGGCGCCTCAGACAAGGAGAAAACTGGTAGGGTTGGAGCACTCTCAATTGATCCAAAGATCTTCCTTTCATAATCCTCCAACTGCTGGTATACAGCTACAATTCATGGGCAGAAATGTCAGAAACAAGGAATTGTGCACTATGGAAGGAGAATATTTAAGGTTGGAAGGTGATAGTCACCATAGAAATCATGCAAGATGGATGGAGGCCACTAATTGAAAATGTCCCACCACATGAAAAAAGAATCTAAACCATCTATCCTTTATGGTGGTCTAACGGAAATTAAGTTAAACACAAAAAATAGACCATGAGAGTTCCATCAAAAGGTGGTCCCACAACCCTGCAAATACATGTATACTAACATGATGATCGGACACTAAGTAAAACCTCAGTGACCTATCAAAACTCCTACGACTTTCAATAGCATTTAAAGATATCACAGCACTCAACCAAACTGGTCTCCACACTATGTACGCAAGTGTAAACATTGAGATCCAGAAGTTGTGACAGCTGAACACCAAATTTTCTAATTGCTACTATATGAGAAACAGTAACATCTAACAGTCTCAAAATGTTGTTATATCGTTTACAGTAGGCAGCTATTTGCTCACATAATATACCATACAGAGATTGGAAGAATGAAAGACAACATTTTTTTTGTTGATAACAGTAAGAATCTTATTAGTTATGACAAAAAGAACTGAAAATTAACAAATAGTGCCACAAATCAAACTCACAATAGTCTAGCAGTTTCATTTTCTTAATGTCAGAAAACTAGGGATGCTTTACTAGGTAGTGCTGCTGCTTTCTAATCAAGAAAAAGTTGATGATTTGACTTTAATTGAACTTGTGTTTCGCATTTTCTACATTATTCTACAATGGTTCTGTGTGCTTCAAATCGATAAGTTCCATCTTCCTCCTCTCATCTATTTTTACAACATCTTCTAACCTCCAAAATCAATTTGTAATCCTATATTTGGCAGCACTTCAGACACGAGTAGATTTCTTTTTTTTTTTTTTCAGTATCCAGACAAAAGTAGATTATAGAAAAGAAAGCAGTACATGTAGATAAGGATATGCAAACCTGATGTTAGATCAACAGATGGCCTCCGGTCTTTCACCCATTGGTAGCTTTGCGCAAGCCTCCATCCTTTACGCTTCATCAAGTATGCTATTACAATAGCTGGTGACCTGTGATAGACTGCATTATGACAATTCTGCCAAAAGCACTAAGTATTGAAGCTCACATCACCCAAGAACAGCAACAACTGACCTATTTTTCCCTGACATACAATGGACAAGAACACGAGCCTTGTCCTTTTCACATTGCTCTGCACAAACAAAAGAGTTTTTAAGTAGAATATATGCAGATATATACTCTGCAAGAAAACCATATTAAACTCTGGTCTTGTAGGAATCAGGTGACAAGACTACGAATGCATGCACAATGTCACACAAGGGGGTGAGGGGATTGGGAATAATAGTAACATTTTTATCTCATTTACCAATTAAAAAACCAAAACTGGCAAGGTTGTAAAGACTTTTAAGGGTTAATAACAGAAAATCAGATTGAGAAAATGAAAACATATAGAGGCAATAAGCAAATGGTAAACTCAGTGAAGAACCACAGATAAGATTCAAAAGCAGTGAACCTCATCATAGATAAAACCCAACATTTTTTTCAGGAGAAGGAAACGGTGAACTGTATTGATGAAAAGGATATAATGATACAACAGGCCACCTGCTGGAGCTCCCAAAAACAAGAGAGCCCCACCCACCTGTAAGGATTGATATTCATTGTTCATACACCAAGAAACTTCTACTTGCTGCATCATATTAACATGTTTTTACGAAGATTAGTGCACTGTATATTTGGTGCACATGTAACAAACAAACACATGTGCATGAGCATACAAGCATGAGTGTATTTGTATTGCTCATAACAAAATAAATGAGAGAAGTGTTTTGTTTAGTGTATACAAATATCATTATGAAAGGACATGACTTCAAGTTTGGCATCCCTCTTAATCTGTTTCAAAACCCACCTCATATAGGTTGGAATAGGATTTCTGAGTTAGACCCTAGTCATGCTTAAGTTGAGCAGTTAGAGTTGGTTCTCAATTTGGTAGAACAGCATGATGGCAGCTTGGTTCCTAGGTCTGGACAGAGTTTCCCCCATCCCAACCTTACCTACTCCTACCAGATGGACTGTCTGCCTAATCCAAACTGCATCAAATAGGGGATCAGCCAAGTTGCCACTATCACAGCCCATGTTAACCCTATACCCACCTTATAATGGATTTTCTTTGAGTGACATTGACCATCCATAATTTCTATGTTATTTAAAAAAATATCCAAAAGAGCTTACTTTGAAGAGGTGGCAAGGGTTTTGGGGCCCAACTGCCCCATGACCATGAATATATTGTTTTGGACAGGAAATATTTTATGTTGATAATATAGGGGTGCAAGCCCAGTTCAACCATTGGGCTTGGGCCTAGTTAAAATATAATTATTGCTAAACCAAACCCAACTCAAGTTGCACCGCTAATAATATCTCTAGCCAAGAAAACTTTAAATGACAATAATAGCCTCCTGTGAGCAATAAGACTATCAAATCCTTCACAAAATTTAATTTTCTACAAGTATCAATTTGAATAGAACTTACGGAGCAGACTCCTTTAGAAGCACTAAGTAATTTCACTAAGGATAAAAGAAGGAAAAGTTGGCAGCCCAAAACAAATAATTTTGCTTTTAAAAACAGTATATATACACTAGAGTGAGGTAATACTTTTACATGTGTATAAAAACAAAAATAGAGAACAAATTTATAATATTAACAATGATGATAATAATTGATAACTTGTTAATAATAAGAAGAATGTGACAAATAACAACAACACTAATAATAATTATTAACAAGTTATATACTCTCTTAGAAAATAATGAAAGAAACTAAATAACTAGAGACAAGCTCATATCCAAAAGCGAAGGCCAATACTACAAATTGAATTAAATATGAGAATAGTAGATTAGATAGGAATGTCTTAGAACAAACCTTATGAAACTGCATCAAGCATGGTGAAAACTGGTTAGTTAGTTCAGATGTAGTAAGTTTACCCAAAATAAAGTAATTTTTCATGTGGCAAATAATGTTGCATGGATATGGACATGAGAGGACTTGTGGGCATGTCAAAGTACAAGTATACATTATTGAAAAACACCATATTTTGTTGAATTTCATCATTATAGTCCTATAGGAAAAGTTTTCAAAAGCTTATCTTTGCTACTTAGTAACATTTTGTAGGAAAAAAATAACATCCAATCTGTCCCTCAATATAATCCATGGAATATATGTGAAAATTCAGAAGGGTTTCTTATGGGAAGGTGTGGGAGGGTGGGGGCAAGAAGTTTCATTTGGTCAAATGGGAAAAGGTGTGTAGGCCTGAGGAAAGGGGAGGGTTGGGTTTTAGATGGGTGAAGGTTTTCAATAAGCAATTGATAAGTAAGTGGTTGTGGAGATTTGGATTGGGGAGAGAGGAAAATTCATTATAGAGGATAAGAGACTGTGGAGATCTGGTTCAGATCTTAGATCAGGTGGTGTTGGATCCCTTTGAGAGGGATAAGAGACTGTGGACCCTAACTCCCTCTGGAACCTTCTCTTGTGCCTCTTTCTTCAAGTCCCTACTGCCTTTATCCAGTCCATTTGCACAAAACTTTCCAGTTAAGGATGTTTGGGGTGAGCCAATTCCTCCAAGGATTGGAGCCTTTTGTTGGGAAGCCTTCCTCAGAAGATGTAATACATGTGACGTACTCCAAAGAAAAAGGCATTTTTGGTGCCTGTCTCTGAATTGGTGCATTCTTTGCAAGGCTAATAGTGAAAGCTCCTACCACTTATTAGTTTCTTGCCCCTTTGCTACTGATCTTTGGGAATGGTTTCTTTCCTCTTTTGGTTGCAAGTGGACCCCACCGCCAAACATTCAAGGTTTGTTTAGCCCCCTATTCTTTGGTTGCCCAAACAAAAGGGGAAGGATAATGTGGAGATGTGTGCAGGTAGCTGTTTGTTGGACTCTTTGGGAGGAAAGGAACATCAGAATTTTCTCTGAAATTGAAAGAAGTAAAGAATGCCTTATTGAAGTAGTAGTATCAGTGAGGGTGGTGCATTGGCTAAAATCCTTGGACCTGTTTGTTGATATTTCTACGGATATGTTGCTGAATAGCTGGCTGGAGGTGGCAAATTCTGCTCCTACTCGTTCTTTAGTTTGTCCTGTGTGGTCACCACCAGGAAGTGGACTTATAAAGCTAAACTTCGATGGAAGTAGTGAAGGAAATCCAGGTCCATCAGGTGTAGGAGAAGTTTTCAGAGATGAGGATGGGAAGGTGTTCACTTTGTATTCAGGTTCCATTGGATTTGGAGACTCTCAAAGCTGAGGTCTATGCAGTACTGGAGGGTATAAGGAAGTCTAAGGAACTTAATATACAAAAGTTAGTCGTTGAAGGGGACTCAAAGCTGGTCTTAAGTTGGTTACAAGAAGGTAGTGGACTTTGGAAATATGCTAATGAGAGGAGGGAGATTAAGTGGCTAACTAGAGGACTGGAAATCAAGTTTCAGTGGGTCAAGAGAACAGCAAATGCATTTGCTGATGCTTTGGCAAAGCAGGGGGTGGGAAGGGATCAAATGTTTTGGGCTGTTCTGTAAATTTTTCATTTTTGTTATCTTCCCGGAGAGAGTTAAGATTGTTTCTCTCTCTTTGGAGCACTGTAACTAAATTCTTTTAATCTAATAAATTCCAGTTGTTGATAAAAAAAAAAAATCATTATAGAGGAGAGTGGTGGTGGAGAAATATGGGGTGGTGAGGTTTGGGTGAGAATCAAGGGAGGTGAGTTCATTCTATGGGCTAAGTGTTTGGAAAGGGATTATGAAGTTTAATCAGGAATTTAGAAGCCTAACAAGCTTTTCAGTAGGGGATGGACCAAGAATCAGGTTTTGGGAAGATGATTGGTGGCGTGGGGTTGGAAAGTTGAGTGAGTTGTGTACAAGGTTGTATAGGCTGGCTGAAGGTGAATGGATAAATCCTGCTATTCATGCTATTCAGTTCTTTGTAGGGAGTCTAGGGACCATTTATGCTCAAATCAAGCTGAAGGTGAATGGATAAATCCGGTTCCCCCTAGGGTTAAAGCCTTTCCAATGGATTGCGGCCATGGATAGCATCTTGACTGTGGATCACTTGAACGTAGTGGCTTAAATATAGCTAATATATGCTTCCTATGCAAAGAACAAGAAGAAACTGTTTGCCATCTGTTTATTTCTTGTAAAACATCTGGATTCATATGGAACTTATTCACAGCTCTGTTTGGGGTAAGATACTTTCAGCCAAGGCTCCCTTCAGAGATTTTTTCATCATGGCCAAAGAAAATAGGAAGATAGAAAGAAAGGCTAATTTGGAGTTGCATTCCATTTGCAATATGCTGGAACATCTGGAATGAAAGAAACAGAAGAGTTTTAGAAGACAAAGCTAGGAATTTGGATAGGATGGTGGTGGCTGTTAGCAAATCTGTTGCAGAATGGGTCCTGTTATTACCAGAATTTAGACAAGTTACAAAAGAGGACCTTGGGGAAGTTCTGGGGTTTCAAATTTGTAATCTGGATAATTTATTTGAACTTGTAGTTGGGCTGATTGTGATATTTTAGTTTGTATGCAGGTGTTTCCTTAACACCTGGCAGACTGTATCAATTTTTTTTTTTTTTTTCTAATAGAACTTTATTTTTACTATAAAAAAAAAGTCTGAAGTGTGTCCAACAAAAACACTTCATTCATTTAGGAGAGTCCACATAACACTGATGGTAACTTGGTTTAGAGCTCAAAAAGAGTTTCTATAATCCTCTTCTCACCTTTTATGAGCATCCTTAAAATCTAGAAGTTTAGACAGCTCTTATCAATTGAGTAAATTCCAATACAAAGTTGTAATAAGGTGATGTGGATGGTGGGATTGAATACATGGCTAATCCAGTGAAACCCCACCTAATTGATGACCTGGGTTTTTTAAATTAGTAATAAAAACCATTCTTTCATACATCCCCAAGTATAGGCTAGAACATTCTACCTGCCCCCTATTACTAAGCTTTCAGCTAGAATTTCCCTAAATGATCTTATTAAAAAAACTTTTTTCTCCATAATAATATATTATATGGGAGAAAACAGAGAGAAAACCAATAGTGATAGTCCTGATTAGTAAGCAATTAGTTAAAGTCACAATTGTACCTCATTAACTGAATTTAGTTAATGAATGAATTAAAAGGTTGGGTACAAAGATCAACAGAACAAGTCATTGCTGCGTAGCCATCAAAGTTATACACTGGTGAAAGTTATTGACTTGTTCAAAGACTTTTCGATGGATGATATACTAAGGGGTTGGTCAGCAGTGGCAAATTCTTCAACCAAACAGTCTGCTTTTTAGCCTTACTGGACACCTGCAGCACAACAAAGGGTAAAATTAAATTTTGATGGAAGCTCCTTGGTTAATCCAGGACCCTCTAGAGTTGGGGGAGTTTTCAGGGATGGGGAGGGCAGACTGGTGGCACAATATTCTGGTCCCATAGGAGTGGGAGATTCTCTGAGAGCTAAAATTTTGGCTCTACTACAAGGCCTGAGATTTGCCAAGCAATGGGGATTTCAGAACTTTGAGGTGGAGGGAGACTCTAAACTGTTAATAGGGTGGCTGCAGACGAAAAGATTGGGTGTATGGACTTTTAGACAGAAAATAAGGGAAATAATCTGCTTGGCAAGGGATGCTGGAGTAATCTTCAAAATTTCAAATGGGTAAGGAGGTCAGCCAACTCTGTGGCAGATAGTTTGGCCAAGCAAGGGACCTTCAGGGAAAACTTCTTTTGGGCTGTATTATAACTCTTGAAGTTGATGGGGTCAACACTCATATTCTGAGTGGTTGTATAGATCCATTTCCAATAAAAAACTGAATTAAAAGGTTGTATATATCCACATCCAATGGCCAAGATTTGAAACTTCTACAAACCTCATTAGAAGCTTCACTAGAAATCAAAGGGGCCATTGCTTGGTATAGTTGTCAAATCTCAGGACAACAAATGTGAAAACATGGGTTCAAGACTTATATTTTATACTTTGAAGGTCATTTGATATGGTGCATGTGAATCTCCCGCCCCACACCCCCGGTAAGTAACCCCATTTGCTTTAGGACAAAGCAATGCATATAGACATCATATATACAATATATGATGCTCAGATTCTGATGGGTTTTGAGGTAGACAGCTCAACAGAGGAAGAGAGGTACTCAGACACTGATATAGATGACACCAGTAGTCTCAGGAGTGTAGAGTCACCACAACCGAGGGATGTTTTCGATGAAGACAGCTCTTTTACTGAGATTCTTTTCATCAAAGGAGAAGATTTGGATTCTGTACAGGAAAAGCAGGAACTTTCTCAACCTCGTTCGCCCCAGAATGTGACAGTCAAAATAGCAACAATTATAGAAGAAAGTTAGGGCACACCTAACCCAAAAAATCCTCCCAGTTCTACAGAGCAGCTTAGTCCTGATAGCAACCCAGAGAAACAGGATTCGTTCTTGCTATGGCACACAAAGACACTGGTTGGGGAACAACAATCTAAGGGGGATTTGGATGCCATGGTTAACAGGGTGTTGATGGAACATGATACTCCTCTGCAGGCATCACAGGGCGAAGGATTGGCCCTAGATTCAACGCTTGCAACTGGATTTTCCAACCTGTCCAGGTACGTCTGTCAATTCGATTTTGGTTACTGATATGGGTTCTCTGCCTGTAACAGGTATCCCAGTTTCTCAACAGGAAGAAACAGCTATTGGAGGGAAGGTGGTGAGAAGGGACTTTGTGTAGCCAAGGGGGGGAGAGCTTGACCTGAAAAAAGAAACAAGAGGACGAATTAGAGAGGATATGGGATCAAATTTGCACCCATCTTGAATTGTTCAAGCAGATAGAGGAGTTACAGGAAGGAAATCCAAATAAAGTGGAGGTCCAAAAAGGGGAACCTGAGAGGGGAGGCATTGAGGGGGGAGAGCTGTTATTAAAAAAATTTCAGGAAGAAGAATTAGAAAGGATCTGGGGACAAATCAGTACCCTTCCTGACGATTATAAGAATGCAGAAGAACTTTGGGAGGAAAACCTAGCAAAGATTGAGGACCTGAGAGAACCCAGAGTGACAGCTAGAAAATCTGAGATAGGAAAAAACCAGAGGAAAAAGAAAAGATCAGAGGTAGAGAGATTGCTTTCAGACTTAGAGGGAGATATTGAATTCAGTGGAAGAGGGGAAAGAAGGAAGGTCTCTAAGTAGGGGACCATACATTTGAGTGGCTATCATTACATAGTTACCATGAAAATTATCAGTTATTGTGTGAGGGGATTAAGTAGTGCAAGGAAGAGAAGGTTGATCAAGGACCCTTTGGGAAGAGAAAAAACTAGACAACGTGATATTATAGGAGACTAAACTAGCAGAGTTTGACAAGAGATGGATTAGAAGTTTTTGGAAGTCAAGAGGAATAAGGTGGGTCTCTACACCTTCTTAGGGGGCCTCAGGGGGTATTGTAACTCTTTGGAGAGAGGATGTCAAGGAAGCAGTGAAGGAATTGTTATGGAACTTCCCAGTGTCAATTAAATTTAGAATGGTGGAGGATGGTTTCACTTGGGTGTTAACAAAAGTGTACGGACCAAACAACTACAGAGAGAGGAAAGAGCTCTAGGAAGAGTTATTTGGGATACAAGGACTATGGGAAGGTCCTTGGTGCTTGGGAGGGGACTTCAATGTAACTAAATTTACTAATGAATCAAATAACCCCCAACAGACTCGCACAACCAAAATAAGGAATTTCAATGATTTCATTAATATCTGCAAATTGGAGGAGCTCCCCCTACTGCAAGCTCATTTCACCTGATCCAATTTTCAGGAAACCCCAATTTCCTCTAAGTTGGACAGATTTCTATTTAGTGACCATTGCCCAATCGTACTTGGGCAGGAACTGTTTAGGTGTGGACCTCGACCCTTCAGATTTGAAAACACGTGGTTGACACATCCGGACTTTTAAAGAAAGTGGAAGAGTGGTGGAGTGAAGAGATGAGGGCGGTGAAGTGGAAAGGGGTAAAATTCCTTAAAACGTTGAAGAGCCTAAGAACAAAGTTAAATGAATGGAATAGGGACCAATTTGAGAGAATGGAGGAGTTAAAATCAGCTCTTTATCCCAAATAGAGGAACTAGATGAGAAGGAACCCCTTAGGAAAATGAGTGGACAAGAAAGATAATTAAGACGAAGATTGAAGGAGTTAGAAGAAATCCTTTTGCATGAGGAAATTTCTTGGAAGCAAAAATCTAGACACAAATGGATCAAGGAAGGTGATGGAAATACCAAATTCTTCCATGAATGTGCCAATGGGAGGAGGAAAAACCTGGTGACCAAACTTGAAGTGGATGGAATAAAATTGGACTCCCTTGAAGAGATAGCCAACTGCTTTGTAAATCATTTCAAATCTATTCTTAGGAAGCCATAAGGAAGAAAACTCGAGTTGACTGATGTGGAATGGCCGAACCTCTCTGAAGAAGACAAAGCTTGGTTGGAAAGGAATATTGAGGAGGAAATTCGGCAAGCAGTGTTTACCATGGAAAGATCTAAGGCACCAGGGCCAGATGGGTTCACTACGACATTCTTTCAGGATTGTTGGAATATAATCAAAGAAGATTTGTATTTGGTTGAGGTCTTTAGAGAGTTTGGAGATAGTTTCATTATTAGTAGAGGAATCAATGCAACATTCTTAGTTTTGGTTCCAAAGAAGAAATAGGCCTTACATCCTAAAGATTTTAGACCAATTAGCCTAGTGACAAGTATCTACAAGATTTTGGCTAAGGTCTTGTCCTTGAGGATCAAAAAGGTGCTTCCCTCTCTCATTAGTCAAGCTCAAGGTGTCTTTGTTCAAGGAAGACAAATAATTGATTAAATCTTAATAGCAAATGAGTGTCTTGAGGAGATGAAAAGATTGGGAACTCAAGGTTTTGTTTGCAAATTGGATCTTGAAAAGGCCTACAATTTGGTAAATTGGAGCTTTCTATTAGAGGTGCTTCGAAAGTGCAGCTTTGGAGACAGATGGTGCAAAAGGATAAATGGTTGCCTCTCCTCTTTCCATTATTCAGTTTTAGTCAATGGGGGAGTGAATGATTTCTTCCCTACTTATAGGGGTTTAAGACAGGGAGATCCACTTTCCCCTTTCTTATTCATACTGATGTTTAGTAGGTTGTTATCGGAAGGGGATAGGGCTGGATCAATAAGAGGATGGAGAATAGGGAGAAATCAAATCCCTGTAACCCACCTTCAGTTTGTTGATGACATTATAATTTTTTGCGAAGGTTCTGAAGTGGTGAGAGTGCTGAATTTCATTTTTTGAGAGTGCTTCCAACTTAAAGGTCAATCTTGAAAAGAGTTGTATGGTGGGACAAAACTTAGATCAAAGGAAGTTGGAGTCTATTGTTGTATGCTTAGAGTGTTCTACTTCTAAGTGGCCCTTGACCTACATAGGGTTTCCCCTATGTCCTAACCCATATGAGAGTCGTTTCTAGGACCCTGTGGTGGAAAAGTTCGAAAAAATGCTACTTGCTAATCTTCCTATTTACTTTCTATCCGTTTTTAGGATACCCTCTAGGGTAGCTATGAGGTTAGAAAAACTAATGAGGGACTTCTTGTGTGAGCTAGGAGATGAGAAAAAGAATCACTTGATCAGTTGGGTGGTAATCAACGTTGTAAGTAAGAAGGGGGATTAGGATTAGGGAACTTAATCAACAGAAATGAAGCTCTTTTAGGCAAATGGCTCTAGAGGTGGCCTATTGGAAAGAAAGAGGCTCTAGCATGAAGTGGTGGCTAGTATCCATGGCTGTTCTAAAACTGGTTGGGATGCTGGGATATCTCAATGGGCTCGACTCACTACTCCTTGGAAGGAAATTTCTAGCATTCTCCCTAAATTCCTCAAGTTTGTAAGGTATGATGTTTGCTCAGGTAACTCTGTTCTTTTTTGGGAAAATGTTTAGGTGAGGAACCAACCTTTAAAAGATCTTTTTCCCTCTCTTTATACTATCTCCCTCTTCAAGGAGCCTATTTTGAGGTTTCTTCATCACCCAGTTCTCCCTTTGTCTCCTGCCTGGGATCTCAGGTTTCGTAAAGGCCTAAATGATGAGGAACTTATTTGTGTCTCTGAGCTTTTATTATTGTTGGATTCTGCTTGCTTGGAACCCCCTCAATCCAGATAAAGAGTTTGGACCCTGATGTCAAATGGCTCTTTTACTTGTGCTTCCTTTTTTAAGTCCCATTGCTCTTCTTCCCCTTGGGTTTTCCAAGTGAAAGAAATCTGGTCTAGGCCTATCCCCCCTCCCCCCCCCAAAAAAAAATAAATAAATAAATAAATAAAAATAATTTCCTTTTGTTGGGAGGGTTATCATGGGAAGATTAATACTTTGGATAACCTGCAAAAGACGAGACCTTATTTGTGTTTATCCCTAAACTGGTGTACAATGTGTAAAGTGTAGAATGAGGACTGTTACCATTTGCTGTTATCTTGTTCCTTTGTTGCAAATATTTGGACTTGGGCTTTCTCTTTATTTGGGTGCAAGTGGAACTTGCTTTCTGAAGTAAAAATGCTCTTTGATCCGTCAACTTTTTAGTGGCCAACGAAGAGAGGAAAACTGATGTGGAAATGCATAAGAGCAGCTACGGTTTGGACTATTTGGGAAGAACGGAATGCCAGGATATTCCAAGGAAGGAAAAGAAAGGAGTCTTGAAGAAGTTAAGGAGTGTATTTTAACAAGATCCGTCTTTTGGCTAAAGACTTCTAATTTGTTTGTGAATTATTCCTTTGATGACATTCGAATGGGTTGGGTAATGGTGGCTTTTGTAGTCTCTAAGATGAGTAGGACACAAGTAAGGTGGACACCCCCTCCAGAAGGGGTTGTTGTAAAGCTGAACTTTGATGGTAGCAGACAAGGCAACCCAGAACCCTCAGGCATTGGAAGGGTTCTGAGGGACAAGGATGGCAACATTATCTCTTTATTCTCAGGTCCAGTGGGAGTTGGAGATTCAACAAGGGCTGCAATTAGGGGTGCTCATGGTTCGGTTAACCGAACCGTGGGGCTTTTTTTGGAACTGAACCGGTACTACCAGTTTTCTAGTGGGAGTTGGAGATTCAACAAGGGCTGCAATTAGGGGTGCTCGTGGTTCGGTTAACCGAACCGTGGGGCTTTTTTTGGAACTGAACCGGTACTACCGGTTTTTGGAAAACCGGTAACCAAAACCGGACCGAAGCCAGTCGGTTTTTTGGTTTTTTTATTTTTACAATATATATTATAAAAATATAAATAAAAATATAATAAAAATTTATAAATATATATAAAATATTATACTTTAAATAATAAATAATATATCATATATTATAAATATATATTTATAATATATAATGCATATTTATTAATTTATAATATATTAAAAATACAAAATATATAATATACATAAATATATGTATATAAAATATATAGAAATATATGTATACCAGTTGGTTCGGTTAACCGCCGCTTTTTTGTATTGGTTAACTGAAACTGAACCGGTACCTTTGATTTTTTAAAAACACCGAACCGACAGGTTTGGTTAACCGGTTTTTCAGTTCGGTTTCGGTCGGTTCGGTTTTTTTTTCTCACCCCTAGCTGAAATACTTGCAGCTGTACAAGGCCTACAAATTGCTAACCAACTTGGGGTGCAGGACCTAGTGGTAGAAGGTGACTCCAAGGTTGTAGTGGGCTGGTTGCTGAATCTGATCAGTCCTGTTTGGGGCTAAAGATATCTCCTGAAAAAAGTGAAATGGGTCACAAGGAATATGTCAATCAATTTCCAGTGGATTGTAGATCAGCAAATGCTTTGGCAGACTCTCTGGCCAAACAAGGGGTTTCTCGGGCTTCTTTATATTGGGCTAATCTACAGTTTTATTCTGTTCTTGTTAAAATATGGGTCTGTAGTCACCCTAAAGGGGAGGTAGCACCTCGTGGCTCCTCCAAGGCTGTTTGTATTCTCTTTTGTTCTCTTTACTAGAACTACTTATTCATTCATCAAAAAAAATCAAGATACGAAGACAAGTTCATTAAGACCTATTTCCAAAAGCTAAGCTTTTAAACCAAAGGCAAAGCAAAATCTAAATGGAAGGATAACCAATATATTAATATAATGCCATTAGGAGTAGGAGATAGTTGAGGAAGTTCTGAAGCAATATAATGTAGCTTTTAGTAACTTGTATAAATAATTATATTATCCAAAATAGCAGGCATCAATTTATAAGTCTAAGGAACTAAGTAAAATATATATTTTAAGGATTTGATATCAAAGATACAGGGAACACATGAATATGAATTCTTGCAGTATAACTCATAATAGGGTACCCACCAAAAAACTCATAATTGGGTGCAATAGTGGCCACACCTATCTTGATCATAACAACATAGCTTCTTCCAATCAACAAAAAATAGGACACGTAAAGATTTAAATGTTTGAAATCAAAAGAAACCCAGATATGGGCACACTAAAATTGATATAACACTCACTACAATGACTGAAGGAGTAGTAAGGAGTTAGGACTAATCAATGACAACCTACAAATACCACAGGAAAAGTTCACAATTTCAATTTGAATGGAGATTTCATTCCTAGAGAAATATATATTATGGTATCCTAGAAAATATTAATATAAACATGATTAAAACTACAAAAACGACAATACATAATGAGTTCACAAGTCTAAGGAACAACATTACTCATCCATGGTGATAGGAGAGGTTGAGTTCATGTTTTTTCCAGGAAGAATCAAGCTTGTTTGGAAGAAGTGGCATAATATCTTCTTATTTTAGTTTATAGGAGAATCATTAGAGGCTTGTGTCAGAAAAAGTATTCCATGATTCACGTTGGTGGAATGCATAGATATGGAAATTTTGTTTGCCCATGGATCCCAAGACATTAGCATGTGGAACCTATGGAGAGGCATACTTCAGGACTAGATGTTCTCAAAGATGAGTTGCACAGTTTGTTTTTTTTTTTTAATAAAGTTAACTAATTTTATTAATGAAAGGAGAGGTACACAAGAGGGTGTACAAGTACAAAAGAGGGGCCGGACCCCTGAGAACTACACAGGAGGACAGGAATCACAGTACAATGACTCTACAATAACTCCTAATTTTGCTAGACCATCTGCAACTGCATTTAGCTCCCTTGGGATCCAGGTTAGAGAAACATTTGTATGAGCCAGGAGGTCCCTTGCCTCCGATAGGAAGTGACTAAGTCTCCAAGGTCCAGCTTCCTGTTGATCCAACCATCTTATAGTGTTGGCTGAGTCACCTTCAATTAAGAAGCTTTGAAAGCCCAGTTTGCTGACTAGGCGAATCCCTGTTAGAGCTGCTAACACTTCTGCCTTTGTGGAGTCGGCTATCCCAATCGGACCACTATAAGCCCAGCAGGTGTGGCCATTCTCATCTCTTAGAATTCCTCCTATGCCAGCGGCTCCAGGGTTACCATAAGCACTTCCATCAAAGCTAAGAGTCCAGAATCCTACTCTTCTAACTGAGGGAGCTCTGGGAGGGGGTGGGGTAGGAGGGGAGGAAACCAGGAAGTTATATACGTTTCTGGTGAGATCGTTGAAACTAACTCCTGTGAACTCCTCTGAACTAGAGGCCCACAAGTTGCAGTTGTGAGTGATGTGGTTGATCAGCTCATCCTTAGATTTTGACCTATTTTCAAACAGCCAATTGTTTCTTTCCTCCCAAATTCCCCAAAGAACAGCATGCAGTATTATCAGCCAATAGGTCTTACCTCTCTTGCTCAGACCTCTTCCTTGCCACTGAGAAATCAGGTCCTGAAGATGATTAGGAGCCGCCCAACTGAAGCCAACTAAATGAAGAAAAAAGTTCCAGATGCTGCTTGCTACCTGCAATGTATGAAGAGATGGCCTGTTGTCTCTCCTTCACGTAGGCAAAGGGTACAGGCGTGAGGGGAGATATAAAGCCTTCCAAGATTTTTCTTCTGCAGTAACTCACAAGTGTTCACTCGCTACAGGCAAGCCTCCCAAACAAAGAAATTCACTCTTGAGGGTATAAACTTGCACCAGATCTTCTTGTAAGGAAAGTCACTGTCTCAGATACCCGCAACCAGAGCTTTGAAGAAAGACTTGGACGAGAACTCACCTACAGGGTGGGATTTCCAGACTTGGGAATCTTGGGAATTTGGGGATATGTAGGTTTCACTGAGAGAAAGAAGGAGTTCAGTTAGCTCACTGATCCCCGGATCCCTTAAGGGTCTTCTGAGGTTCAAGTTTAGGTTTCTTTCATTGCTGGGGGAAGGCACTGGGAGATGGTTGCGCCCTTATTTAGAGTAAGGTTATAGAGCCTGGGATACAGATCTGCTAATGTGGAGTTGCTCCACCACAAATCCGTCCAGAATTTTATTCTAGTACCGTTACCCACCTTGTATCTAATGAAAGAAATAAAGAGGTTGTGAATAGCAGAAATACCTTTCCAGGGATTTGAGAAAGTTGATCGGTTTGAGCGGAGATTGTAATCCCAACCGTTTACATTTAACCCGTACTTGCTGGTGATAGTTGCCCAAACAGAATTTTATTCCATGGGGAATCTCCACAGCCATTTTCCAAGAAGGGCAATGTTTTTCTCTTTTAGATGCCCGATTCCTAATCCTCCAGCCTCTTTGGTTTACAGACATGATTCCAATTTACTAGGTGCCCTTTTTTTACACCTCCGCCTTCCCAAAGGAAATCTCTTTGGATTTTTTCAATCTGTGATCTGACTTTTGCAGGGATCTGAAATACTGATAGGAAATAGACAGGCATGTTTGCAAGGGAGGCCTTAATAAGTGTAATTCTACCCCCTTTTGATAGGTAGCAGCTTTTCCAAGTAGCTAACTTCTTTTCGCACTTTTCCACCACAGGCTCCCAAAAGCTTGAATTTTTTGGATTCCCTCCTAGTGGCATGCCCAAATAGGAAAGGGGGAGATTTTCCACTCTACAATTCAGAATTTCCTTGAAATTTTCCATCAGGGACCCTTCAATTTGGTTTGTTGCTGCTAGGCTACTCTTTATGTAATTTACCTTCAGCCCTGATACTAATTCAAAACACTGAAGCACTCTTTTCACATTTGAGATGTTCTCCGGACTGGCTTCCAGGAATAAGATGACATCATCGGCAAAGAGGAGGTGGGAGACATTTATGGCATCTCTTCCTACCTAAAAACCTTTGATCAAATTAAGGTTTTTAGCTTTCTTCAAAAGCTGGCTGAAAACATCCATTACCATTGTAAAGAGGAATGGAGAGAGGGGGCATCCCTGCCGTAGACCCCTTGCTGGCTTTAAAATAACCTTTAGGCTCTCCATTGATCATGATCGAGAACCAGGTACAACTAATACAGCCTTTCATCCACTGCAGCCATTTTGTACTGAAGCCCTTCAAATATAGAATCTGGAGCAGGCAATCCCAATCAACTTTATCGTAAGCTTTTTCAATGTCTAGTTTCACTAGAAGACCCTTCCTTCCACTCTTCCTTTTGTCTTCTACAACTTCATTTGCAATTAGGATGCTGTCTACAATTAGTCTTCCTCTCACAAAAGCAAACTGATTTTGGGAAACCAACTCTTTTAGAACCTCTCTGAGTCTTTTTGCCAACACCTTTGCCATTATTTTGTACACACTCCCTACAAGACTTATTGGCTTGTAGTCTTTTACTTCTGTTAAAATAATTTAGTTGCTGATGTTAGGGCCTGTTTGGCTAATTAAAGTGTTTTTTATTTCGTTTTTTCTTTCTGTTATGTCTGTTATTGTACTCAGGGGCACAAGGGTCTTTTCCCTTGTTATTTCTGCTGCCCTATATATATTAAAATAAAGGCTGGCGCCGCCAGCACTGTTACATTGCAAAACCCTTCTTTCTTCCCTCCTCTCTTCTCTTCTCTTCTTCTCCTCTTCTCTTCTCTTCTCTTCCTCTTATTTCTGGCCGGCCATACTATCAAGATGGTATCCGAGCGGGAATACTGATTAAAGAGAGCAGATCGAACAACCTTACTAAGAGAACAGATCGAACAGACTATCAGAACCTGGGCGGAACAGAAATCTGATTCGGGACTGAAAAAACAGCTACAACTGGTACAGTTCTCCCTGTTTCTCTCTTCTTTACCCTCCTTGGTCATGTGCCGAGTGAAAACCCTATGAGTCTAGGCGGCTGAATGCTGTCGAATCTGTGTACCCCCCTTTTTTTTGGATCGTGTGATCCTGTACATGTGTTAAGACAACTGTAGGTCAAGGATGACCTATCTTCTCAATGGTTGGAGTTGACTGTAAGTAAGAAGGATCTCTCCTGCTGATTAGTGGCTGTTAGACATTCTGAAATTCTGGTAGGTTGAGACTGTTAAAACTATACAGGTCTAAAATCTGCCGAATATTACCTCTGTTTTGTCCGGAATTTGGTACTGTTTGTGCTCAACCTGGTTGTTAAACCCAAGTGTGTGGGTGTGAACTGAGTGGAGCATTGTTTTGTGGAGTAAGGAGGGGTCCTAAGTCCGGTGTTTGGGACTGATTTACTGTGTGACCATGTCGACTGAGAATTCTGCTACTTCAGAGATTTCAGGGAGCCACAATGGAGTGAGTGGGGGAATGGATATGAGCTTTCCCATGGCTGTTATTCCCTTTGATGGTCTGAATTACCTTGAGTGGTCTAGGGGAATAAAACTCTACATCACTGCTATGGGAAGAATAGGATACATCAATGGGAGAGTGAAGGAACCGAAGTATGGAAGTGCTGAGCATGATAGGTGGAACCAAGAGAATAGTATGGTGATGTCTTGGCACTTGGTTTCAATGCTGCCACAAGTAAGGAAGACTTTTATGTGGGCTGAAACCGCTTGTGAGATATGGGAACAAGCGAAGTCCACCTATTCAGAGCAGAGACACTATGCCAAGATATATCAACTACAAGCTGAATCCTCTACTTGCAAGCAGGGGGAGAGGAGTCTCTCAATGTACTATTCTGATTTGACATCAATATGGAAAGAACTTGATCACTATCAGAATGTGAATTGGAAGTGTGATGAAGATGCAAAGGCTTATAAGTCACTTGTATCTAAGCAACGAGTGTTTTCCTTCCTCCTAGGGCTGAATCCATCATATGAGTCCATCAGGGTGCAGATCTTGGGTAGTAAAGACTTGCCATCAGTTCAGGAGGTGTATGCCTTGGTGCAATCAGAAGAAAGCAGAAGAAGTGTGATGAATGGTGTAGAAGGGGAGTCAGTTGCCCTATCTGTCCGGGGAAATTCAGATACAAATGTCGGAGGTGGTATTAAAAAGGGTGACACTCAGAAAAAATCAAATGATAAGAGCAAGCTTTGGTGCACTCACTGCCAGAAGACACGACACACGAAAGATGCATGTTGGGATCTCCATGGAAAACCTAAATGGGCACAAGATTTGGGTAAGAAGTCAGCACCTGATCAGGGCAAGAAACTAGGCCAGCAGAATCAAAAAAGGTATAACTCAGCTAATATGGCATCGACAGAGACTAGTCCTTCAGTAACTCAGGAGAGACATCCCAGTTCTGACCCTAAGGAAGATATTATCAACTCCTTCCGTGAACATTTGGAATTGTATGGTAGGACTCTCCGCCAGATGGATTCTAGGCCTACTCCTTCT
Organism: Nelumbo nucifera; assembly: GCF_055504915.1. NCBI lineage: Eukaryota > Viridiplantae > Streptophyta > Magnoliopsida > Proteales > Nelumbonaceae > Nelumbo > Nelumbo nucifera. Next base: position 148,865,046 of record NC_142649.1, read on the forward strand.
ACCTCGTTTGCGTCTACATCAGGTAATGCCACAACCTTCCATGTGTCATCTCATACTACTAATTCTCCTTGGATTATTGACTCCGGAGCCTCAAATCACATGACCGGTAAGTCTAATTTGTTTCAGACATATAACCTTCTTTCTGGGAGAGATAAGGTAAGACTGGCTTATGGTTCTTTTTCTATCATAGCTGGCCGAGGCACCATACCTCTCCCACTTGGCCTTACTCTTCCTAATGTACTGCACGTTCCGAAATTACCTATTAATTTGTTGTCCGTTAGTAGTCTGACTCACTCCTTGAACTGCTCAAGTCACTTTTTTTCCGTCTTCATGTGTGTTTCAAGATTTGACCTCAGGGAAGATGATTGGTAGAGGACGCATGGTGGATGGTCTCTACGTGTTGGAGAATAATGCTGGTCTAGTGGCGACAGAGTCCACGAGTTCGTCAAGTGAGAGTCAAGCCTATTTATGGCATAGTCATTTAGGTCATCTTTCTTTTGAGTCATTAAAAGTTATGTTTCCAAAGTTGTTTGAGTCCTTGTCAGTGAGTCAGTTACAGTGTCAAACTTGTCAGTTGAGTAAGCATTGTAAAAGTTTTTTACCTTTACGAAATAAAAGATCTGAATTTCCATTTCATATTGTTTATTCTGATGTTTGGGGCCCTGTTACTCTACCTACTGTGGCTGGCTATAAGTACTTCATTACTTTGATTGATGATTATTCTAGATACACTTGGGTTTACCCTATGCGATCACGAGATGAAGTGCCACAAATTGTGAAAGATTTTCAACGCATGGTGTTCACTCAGTTCCAAACGGAAATCCATATCTTCCAGTCGGACAATGTGAAGGAATATTTCCATAGTGATCTCACGAAGTTTTTTGCTTCGAGTGGGTCACTTCAGCAAAGCTCTTGTGCCAGGATACCCCAACAAAATGGTGTGGCTGAACGAAAGAACCGTCACCTTCTCGAAGTCGCTCGTGGTTTGTTGATTCATATGAACGTGCCAAAACAGTTATGGATGGATGCAGTCTTGTGTGTGGCATATATCATCAATCGCATTCCCTCTCGGCTACTAGAGTATAAGGCCCCACATCAGCTCTTGTTCCCTACAGCCCCGCTGTCCACCATTCCGATGCGTGTTTTTGGGTGTCGTTGTTTTGTCCATAACCTGTCCCCTACTCGTGGTAAGCTTGATCCTCGGGCTATTCCTTATGTTTTTCTTGGTTATCCTTAAGCTCAAAAGGGGTATCGTTGCTATGATCCCATTGCTCGCAAGTACTATGTTTCCATTGATGTCTCATTCTTTGAGAATCAACCTTTTTTCTCGGTTTCTCCTCAGGGGGAGAGTAGGGTTGAGGAGAAACAGGCGACGACTCAAATTCAACTACCTCCTTTACTCGATCCTCCTCCATTCCGGGTTTTTCATCGTCGCTGTAAGAGCCAACAGAGTTCAAGAGCCGTGGAGCCTGACACTATGCAACCAACATCATCGGATTCACCTGAGGCAGATCCGTCTCATCAGCCAAGTACACTTGCTCCCATTGATATATCTACTCCTTTAAATGTTGATTCACCTGTCACCAATTATCTTAATATTCCTATTGCTAAGAGGAAGGGTGTTAGGTCTTGTACCACTAATCATCCTATCTCTAAATTTGTGTCCTATGAGCATGTTTCGCCTTCGTACTGTGCCTTTCTCTCTTCTGTGGATAGTGTCCCCGTTCCTATGACTGTGGCAGAAGCTTTGTCAAAACCTAAATGGACAGATGCAATGCAGGAAGAAATTGATGCTTTACACAAAAATGGCACTTGGGAGTTGGTAGACCTTCCTGAAGGGAAGGAACCAGTGGGGTGCAAGTGGGTGTTCACAGTGAAACACAAGGCTGATGGAACTGTTGAAAGGTACAAGGTTAGACTGGTAGCAAGAGGCTTCACACAGGTATATGGAGTGGACTATGTAGAGACTTTTGCTCCAGTAGCCAAGATGAACTCTATCAGGATTCTTCTTTCCTTGGCAGCAAATCTTGACTGGGATCTTCACCAATTGGACATAAAAAATGCTTTCTTGAATGGTGACTTGGAAGAGGAAGTGTACATGACCCAACCCCCAAGATTTTGTGCCAAAGGCAATGAACAAAAGGTGTGCAGGTTAAAAAAATCTCTATATGGGTTGAAACAATCACCTCGGGCTTGGTTTAGTAAGTTCCATTTAGCAGTTCAATAGATGGGGTTCAAACAATGCCAGTCGGATCATACTCTGTTTGTGAAAAGAGGTGAAGGTAAAATTACAGCTCTTATAGTGTATGTGGATGACATAGTGATCACAGGAGATTGGGAGGCTGAAATCCATAGACTGAAAAACTTCTTAGCAACTAAATTTGAGGTGAAGGATCTAGGCCCCTTACGATACTTTCTTGGAATTGAAGTTGCCCGCTCTCACAAGGGCATCTTTATTTCCGAACGGAAGTATGTACTAGATCTACTAGAGGATACAGGCAAGTTGGGGGTAAAGCCATTTGATTCACCTATTGAACCTAATCACCATCTGGGAGACAGTCAGGGAGAATTTTTGAAAGATGTAAAGATGTTCCAGAGACTCGTGGGGAGACTTTTGTATTTGTCTATGACCAGGCCTGATATTGCCTATGCAGTGGGTGTCCTTAGTCAATTCATGCATAGCCCTAGGACAACTCACCTTGAGGCTGCAGAGAGGATCTTGAGATATCTCAAGAAGTTTCCTGGAGCTGGTTTGTTGTTCCAGAAACACAATCACTTAAAAGTGGAAGTACATACTGATGCAGATTGGGCAGGAGCAGTCAATGACTGAAAGTCTACCAGTGGGTATTGTGCCTTTGTAGGAGGAAACCTTGTCACATGGAGAAGCAAAAAACAAAGTGTAGTGGCTAGATCTAGTGTTGAAGCAGAGTATAGAGCGATGGCTCATGGGGTTGCGGAAATCATGTGGATAAGAAATCTATTAGGTGAACTGGGTTTCGCAGTAAGCAATCCTATGTCACTCTACTGTGACAATAAAGCTGCCATCAATATTGCTGCTAATCCAGTTCTGCATGACAGGACGAAACACATTGAAGTGGACAAGCATTTTATTAGAGAGAAACTTGAAAGTGGAGAAGTGTGTACACCATATGTCAGCTCAGAAGAACAACTTGCAGATATCTTCACCAAAGGTCTCCATCATGTGTGGCACAAAGATTTGTGTGACAAGTTGGGCATGATTGACATCTATGCTCCAACTTGAGGGGGAGTGTTAAAATAATTTAGTTG